>NC_139967.1:37112974-37522974 GCF_963993115.1 Abramis brama | reverse complement strand
GAGTAACCTGTTGAAAGTCTTGTCTAGAAAGAAGAGTTTGATCCTGTCTTAGCTGTTAGTTTATAGTCTAGTTTATTGTCTGAGTCTTAGTCTAGTGTTGTCAGTCATGAATAGTCCATCCTGTCTTGTTTTGCCCCCTCGTGGGTTTTGTTTTCTGTTTTTGTCCCAATAAACCTTGTGTAGTGCATTCTGTCTGCGCTTGGGTTCATCTCCACATCATCATAACAAATTTTAATCAGTTGAGCTTTTATTTTGTTCAGATTACAGATGACTCTCTTATATACACCAACCTCCTTATCTTCACTCCGCAACCCTCTTCAGATGGAGTGGTTCGCCTTGAGCAGGCAGTAGTTCCTATTGAATGTTATTACAGCAGGTAAGTGGACTGTGTATATAACAAGTCATGTTACTCCCCTCTACTATTTCGGGATGGGTATGAAAATGGGGTATTTATTTTGTCCTCTGTTTCTCAGGAGATTTGACATTACCAGTAACTCCATCAAACCAACAATGGTTCCTTACGTTTCAACGCAATCTGCACTGGAGGACTTGCAGTTTTCACTAAAGCTAATGACAAGTATGTGCAGGGTTTACAAGTTTGTAATTTCAGGACTCTTTATTTTGACTCTTTACCTGAATGTCTGAAGTAGAATGGTCATACTTGGTTTGCATTACTTCTGGTGCAGGTGATTGGCGCTCTGAGCGAGCCTCTGCGGTGTACTTCTTGGGTGACATCATAAACATGGAAGCCTCAGTTCGTCTGGGTCATCACATTAACCTCCGCATATATTTTGAGAGCTGTGTTGCCACAGTGACTCCAGATATCAACTCTGTCCCCAGATACACGGTTATTGAAAATCATGGGTGGGTACATTCATTAGGGCTTTGTTTTTGTTTTTTTGTCTTCAATTTTTCACAAATCTTAGCAACTGCATAGAAATGTCCTGGCAACCTCTGTAGCCTCAGAGTTTTGTGAAGGCCAGCACCTCTCACTCTAAATGTAGTCTAGTTGGTGTGTCTTCGACTGATAAATGGCCAGCTTGTGGGTGTTTTGAGAATTGCGTGCAAGACCGCCATTAAAGGGCCCCTATTCCTATTATGGATTTTTGAAAATGACCTTTCTTGTAGTGTAACATAGCTCTAAGTGAATGAAAACATCCTGCAAAGTTTTAAATCTGAAAGTTCACCTTATATAAAGTTGTCTTTCAAAATTAAGAGTCGACTCTGAGTCAATTAAATGAATTGTTTTTCAAATGAGTCATAAGCCGTTCTGTTCTGACGTAAAGACGAAACATTAGCATATTGCCCGCACACTTATTGCGCGCACAGACACCATGGAAACTTGAACCTCAAACCTACAGCTGATTCCTGTGGATACTGGATGGCATCATGTCGAGAAGACGCTGTGCTCTACAATGTGAAGGTTAAGACAGTTTCTTTTCACTGCCCAAGGACGAGCATGTGAAGAATCGGTGGTTAAAATTTATCTTTACCACGATATCACAGCAGTATAATCCTAAACTTTTGCTGTGTTCCCTTTATTTTACTGACGACTGCTTCTCAAATCTCGGAGATCAATGCAGGATTCGCAAACCGCTTGCTCTTGAAAGATGGTGTTCAAAATACTTAGTTTTGAGTTTTATATTGTGTAGGTCTCTTGCTAACTGGCTGCTCCTGCTAACTCACGTTATCACTCTTACTTAAATACTTCTGCTAATCAGTTTGTGGGCCACCTATAACTGTGTCTATTAATGCAGATTGTCATTCTCACATTTGAGGAAAGATTAAGAATGGAGCGAGATTTGTTTTACCAACGTTTGTTACATCAGTCATTCACATCAGTCACGCTAGAGCTCGGCTAATACATTGCATACATGCACTGTTATTGAATCAGTTTCCACGTGTTCACCTCAATATATTACAAATATTCTCTGTAAATAAATTAGTACAAGTAAAATAATCGGTTTGTTGATGGGCATGCACTTGTTAATGCTGATGGTGAGGAATTACAGTTGCAACATTTCATAATGTACCTCAAACTGAATAGTGTATCACTGAGAAACGTCCTGCTCGAGTAGTCCTTGAGATGGAGGTTCGGGTTGAATAACTAGTTCTTCCAGTGTTTCATCATCACGCTCTCATTGATATGGTAAAATCGACGTCATTGTTCGTTACTGTGTTTAGTTTACGGTGTAGGAAGCCTCAGGACACGCAGACCTGACATTATGGCAATGGGCATTTTTGTTTTCGACGTGCGCACTGTACGCGGTAAACCAATCACAACAGACTGAGCTGATCTGCCCAATCAAAGCAGAGTAGCTTGCGGAAAGGCGGGATTTAGAGAGATTAACTAAAAAAATAACTAATTATTACCTATAAATTACCATACCTAAATTCCAGCGATATACGGGTTGGACTGTTGGATTCTGAAACTTTTGGAATAATTATGATTCCTAGTTCTAGAATCAACTCCATTGAGTCCAGAATAGGAATCGATTCCAAGAATTAAAACGAAAGATTAAAGGAACATAGTCACAGGATAGAAGGATGTAGAAAGTATTCTTCTGTGAAGCTTTATTTGTAAAATGAAGATACATTTCAATAACTTGTAAAATTAATACACAAATTGTAACTAAGGATGCTCCTGAAATGGCCCATAGCCCAGTAGTAAATAAATGCTAAATAAATAAATACATTTAAATAAATTAATAAAAGCACCTCATTTAAGGATGTGCATTTATTGCATGGAAATGTGCACAGTTCAGTTAAATGACGAAGTTTACTTTAACTGTGTGCTATTGCACAGAATATACCAGGCAAACTCTTCACTGAAAAAAAACACAATATTAACTACACTGCAATAAGAGTGCGGGGCTTATTTGTCAATCAATTGCGTGAGGGTGTTGTGTTCATTACTATAGAAACTGTAGGCTCTAGGTGCATTTTCCTTCAGAATTATTGTATTATAGAAAGAAAAAAGTAAAAAATAAAAAACATTTTATTTAAAATAAAAAAATAAATAAGACAATGTTCCTCACATATGCATCTGCTATCGTAGACCAAACAGCACTCAAAACCTACCATTGTGGACAACATAACAGTTTTACAATTTAAGCTAAATAATAGTTTATAAGTATATATGACTTTAGACATGTAGAACTTATCTGCATTTGTGCATCAATGTAGCCTATGTAGTGTGTGCTTTGGGTGCAAAATCTAGTAAACTTATCCAAGATGCAGGATCACAGAAGGAAACAATGACAACAAACACCATTTAACTTAAGTGAATGAAAGGTGGTAATCAGCAATATGCGTTCACACATGGCTTTATTTGAATGTTTTAATGTGGCATACCATAGTTATTAGAAATAAGTTCTAGTGACGTCATTAAGCGATGACGCAAAAAATTTAGTTGCGCATGTACGGTTCTATGAGTTCTGGATGACCGCCAGAGGCAGTGATTCCCTCTGAATATTATCTCTCCTGCTCATGCACAGGTTGAGTCTAGTAACAACAAAGTCATCACATGACCAGGAATGTCATGGGGATCCCCTCTATTTAACCCTGTGACATCCCACAAACTGTGGGAACTCTACAGAATCTTCTTGCGAGACTCTGAGTGACAGGGTTCTCTTGCGGTCATCCAGAACTCGTAGAACTGTAGTTACAAGCATAACTCTCGTTCTATTTCATTCTTACTGACCACCAGAGGCAGTGCTTCCCACTGGATGGCTCATAACAACTAGGTCACTGGGAGGCTACTCCTAATCTTAAGCAGAAGTTGAGGGATCCAACAGGACTGCCGCTTCCATAGCACCAGCGGCTGCCACTTTAACTCTGTAGTATCTGGAGAAGGGATCAGTGGATGACCTATAAGCCTCTGCACACGTTCATTAGAGGGACACCTATTAATGCTGCCCAAGATACTTCTTGTTGAATGGCATCTTATGTCGGCTGCCAGTGTAAGGTTGTTGGCCTTGTATGCCTGGACAATGACTTCCACCACCCAGTGTGACTACCTCTGTTTTAACAGAGGCTACCCTTTTTCTTGGCCCGCCGTAGCAGAGAAAGAGTTGGTCTGACTGGAGCAGTTTCCCTGAGGCTTTCAGATAGCCCAGAAGGGCTCGCACTGGACATAATCTGTCAGTTTGATTGCCATTTTGTCTGTCAGGTATAGAACAATTGAGTGCTTCCAACTCAATTGGTTGATTCCTAAATTATGTTGAGAGTCTTTTGGGTAGGAATGAGGGGTTAGGCCACAATGTCACCATTGTTCCATCCCCATTCCAACGCATACAGGACGTATTGGTTGACAATGCGTGGAGCTGACCTGATGCCCTGCCCCTTGGAGCCCGAATGAATTGTTGTCCTCGTGCTCTAGGGTACTGCACAGGTTGATCTAGTTGCCTTGACTGGCTCCTATGAGCAGCACGTGAATGAACTAAAGGTTGAGAGCGAGTAGGATACTGTCCCCCATACCCTTGTCTAAATTGTGAGGGAGTTCTTATTAGGTCTGCCAGCTGCTGTCTGGTCTTATGTCTAAATGGCGCATTCCAGAGTTTGCCGCTGGTCCAAACAGTTGGCCTTGGACTCCGGGGAGGTCACGAAGTGGCTTCTGATAGTGGAGACTGTGCCAGACAGACTTGGCGGTGTGTTTGAGTGAGTGTTGACATGAGTCTACCCAATTCTCTTGACATGAATGCGAATGCTTGCAATGACACATCGCTTCGGGTTTTGGGCACCCCCGTGCTTGCCGTGGTATGAGTAAGTGACTTGAGATTAGCCCAGCACTGTAGCTCCTCAGTATAATCTTTGGATGGGGGAATGCTTAGCGCAGACGGTCTTGCAGTCCCTCTGAAAAGACACTGGTGGGAGCTGCCACTGTAAGGGCAGTGTCCAGGCTTAAGCGTGCCAATGCAATCTGGAGGGCTTGTCTCTACATCCTATTCAGATTCTACTCCTTCCCTTGAACCATGTGCCGTGGTTCTGAGAGTCATCATGAGAGAACTGAGAGTGGATTTCCGATAAGAATTTTGTTGTCCTTCCGCAGAACTGGTTTTGAGAGGCTGCCATGGACAGCACATCCTAAATAATGGGTAATTCCCTACTGGGATCGGTGATTGTGCCTCCCTCTGTTGAAGATTTAGTATTAAGGACTTAATCTGGGCAAACTGAGGTCAAAACCTCAATTTTATTGGCTGAAGAACTCTCCTTATGTCTCTTAGTGGTGGAGACACTCACTGCTTCCAACCTTTTTTGCTTAGCTGTCACTTTTTCCCTTTTTTTTTTTTTTTTTTTTTTTTTTAAACAACCCAAGTCTTTAGCTCACTGTCGATGGGTATCAGTACAGAACATCAAACAGAGCGAAAACACTTGTTAGAAATATATACATACATGTATGTATGTATGTATATATATGCCTATTGTTGTGTTTTTATACCGCTGTAACTTCTAAGTCATTCTAAAACATTCCCATAATCTGCTGCAATCAAAATATTGCCCTTACCTGTCGATTAAAGATGTTAGATGTTGATTCAGGGTCCTCGGCGGTGCCTCATAACCAGCTCAATCCACGATTTGGATGCACTGGGTGTTTGCTAATATTAAGATTCCACTACAAAAATCATTAAATAATACTAGGGGGAAATTACTCAGACTTGTTTAAAAAGTTTGAATCACCACAACATGATTTTGTTTTATTAAAAAGTTCAGAATAATACAAAGACAAAATTCCAAAGGCAAAAATAACAAATGCGTACAAGTCTTCACCCGAAATGCTGCCCTGAGAAGCAGGCAAGGAAGCCTTTTATACCATTCTCGTTATAGGGCCATCTTAAATCATTATAGTGCAGCCATTCCCTTATAAGGTAAATAATTGGACTCATACTGGTCCTTATTTCGCACAAGCTTGCAAAAAGCACATATTCAAATACTTCACACATTTGGTTTATTAATGCAAAATCCACACCATGTTTGACCAAGTAGGTGAAAGTACACCTGATATACTATTCTATTACATTTGTCACATATCAATTCCCTTCTGTTGTCTCCTTAATAGAGAAAGGGGAGTTCCGTTCCCCCTACTGTTAATTCTCCAAAATTTCAATCTGTCATAGCAGCTCCTGAAATTTAGGCAGACATTGAATCAGATTCCACAAGTTATCGAACATTCTTTACATTGTTCTATTGGCTTCTTCATTGTATTCCATCTATGCATAAGAACTCCCAGCCATATCACATTTTCACTAGATACAATAATGCCCAAAATAAAAACCCTTAGGGTCATTGTTCCCACTGTTATGACCATGATTTATTGATTTCGCACCAGATTGATTTCGGTTTTCTTCATTAATTTCAGAGTTACGTCTGTTACCATCAATTCGTCTAGACCACCCGTCCGAAGTAACCATCACAGAGCAAACCAAAATCAATTTGCCAATTATGAAAATTCTCCCAATTTTGAAGAGCAGAAATCAACAAATGCCAACAGAGATTTTATTGAATTAATTCAAAAGAACCCAGATAAAATATCCCCTGAATTCACTGACCTGCACCCACGAGTTACTGTAGGCTTCTGCGAGACCCTCAGTCCTGTTGGTAGCTCCCAATGAAATTTCATTTTCAGTCCCGTTGGATACCATATTAATGCTAGATCAATTTTATCTCTGGACTTGTTTGGAAATTAAGGATTTTCTTGATGAAACGAGAACAATTTCCCCTTAAGTTACTATCCGCTATTTGCTGTGGCAGAAAGTGGTTAACTTCCTTTTTCACTTTTGTTATAATGCAGATAATACATTTCTCCTGTAACTCCGCCTGTCAATGTTCTATTCATCTAGGCAGAGATCATTGTCACCCCCGTTTCCGGAGGCTTTTCAGACGAGCTTTTTTTATGCTTAGCCTGTGAGCTCTGCAAATCTACTAACTGCTCTAATTCAGGCCTCGGTTACACTGTCAGTGAAATGTGACCCAATTCCGATATTTTTATTTATGTATTTATTTTTTGCTCATATGTGACACAGATCGGATGTGTTCTATGACAGTGTAAACAGGAACAAAACGCATGCATTCGGATATTTTGAGATCGGTTTCAGGCCTCATTCATATGTGGAAATCCGATATGTGCCAATGCGACTGTCATGTAAACGGGGAGATCGGATTTTCTGAGGCATTAGGCAACGTCTCCATGGTTTAATGTCAAGAGAAACCCTGACGCGCATCTGCGGGATGGAAACGTTGTCATCGTAGGAGAGTAATGTGGACAAACGTTGACACAACATATCAAAGGTTGGCTTGCTCATCCTATAATTTAGGACCCACTGCTCCTCGTTAAAGCCAATATTTAAATAGAATATGCTCCTGCCAGTCCTGAGATCTCTCTTGCACACAATAACTGAAGCATATGCGCACGCTGCAATGGTGGCACTTTTCGTCCTCCTCCGCCTCAAAATCATGGTGATGTTTGGCGAACTTTGCTTATATTGCAGAGCTAGCATCAAGCATATTTCGCGTTTGTCCATCTGTGCAAGAGAATTTAACCCTTTAAGCATGTGCGATGTTTCAGATAGTATGGCAAGTGTAAACGCATGAACCGGATATGGGTCACAGTTGAAAGAACGTGTAAATGGATGGTCAAAAAAAATCGGATAAAGGTAACAAATCAGAATTGGGCATCAAGACCTGCAGTGTAAATGAGGCCTTAGACAATTGGTCTGTTTTCAGTTTTTGAACAAATGTGTCTTCCTAGAACATGCGCATTTAATCATAATGAAAATTAACACTAGTCCTAAAATTCCCATTATGCAGTTTAAGGTATACCATCCTAATTTGATTAAACCTATAATATTGAATAAATCTATAATCCATTGGTTAATTTAATTACAGTTAATCAAGTTAATTACAGATGTTGTCGCATTGACCACTCCTTGTATTCTCGTATCAAAATGCTTTCGGTTCGTCATACCAACAAGGAAAACTATCTGCTCCAATAATTTCGATTCTAGTTTTACAAATGCTATTCTTTATCCAATCCATTCCAAGGTAACTATTTTGTCTAAACCTTTACACCAGATCCTTTTCCAATCTTTTTTTAGAAATCACATGTCCTAGGTTATCAATAGCAAAGTTCTCTGGATTATCCAATTTAAAAGGGCTTTCTTCCTCTGTCAGATCTAAAAAATAGGTTTTCATCTATTCGGGCCAGCATATGAAACACTTTCCACTGCGTCTTATTTACTGTCCTAATAACTCCTCCAGGCCCGTAAGACATAACGTATGCCTCTGACTGGTTATCTCTTGAGAATGTCCATGGCAATGGTACTATTTAGGGATGGCCCGATACCGATACTGGGATCGGCCGATACTGCCCTCATATACTCGTACTCATAAAAATTTGCAGATACCACGCACCGATACTACGTACATTTTGCGAGCACATCCCTTTAAACAGACATCAGTGGAAAGTTTCAGTCGGATGTCAATGGCAAAGAAAATAAAACGAGGCATGTAGCTTATTATTAACGTTAACTGACGAGAGAGCGAGCGAGCGCACTTCTGTTGAATGCTCTTGATTGCTGATCGTTCACTCAGCACATGTTATTTGGATGAAAACTAAATCGTATAAGTAAAGTAAAACATGAACGGTTACCTGATTTAAGTATAACGAGTGGTTCCCTACATTATTACAGGACGTGTGCAGGTCAAGAAGTTCCATGAACGCAAACATCCAAAGCATGCGCCCCGCAAACCAGCGTCTCAGCGCGCGAATACTGAATTAAATTGTCTTTCACGTCTTGCGCTTGTACGGACGAATTCACACAAAATTATGTAATAACGCCCATCTTGGCGAGTATCCTATAGTAAACAAAGTCGGTTATCTCAAATGAACGTAGCCATGTTCAAATGTGGTCCGTGTGTTCGGTCTTAAAGGGGCAGCAGTTTGATAAACCTGCTTCTGTGTTTTAATGTTAATCAAACAAAGGACAAATAAATACTCACTGCTCTTGACTAAATAGGCTACCCTTTTCAACTTTACAAAAATATCTATCTATATATAATTTATACAGTAATGAATATGCTTTTTTTCACATTTGATTACTTTATTCAAATTTATGTACCTGTTAGGATCTACCTGAAAAACTTTAAAAACACTGTTTATTTCATTTGTAGCCTTTCTTTGTTCTATTGTATTTATTTGTCCTATTTGTAATTCAATTGTTTGTTCTTATTTTGTTACTGACTGCTTACTTGTTTTAGATTCACATTAATTAGGCTGGTAGTTTTTGTTGTAGTATCAAAATTGGATTAAATAATTGATATTTCACTGGTTTTGACAAACATTTGAACCGCTGACCCGATCCTCAGCACTGAGCCCTGCTGAAGCAGCTCTAAATATGTGCTGTGGCTATTAAATGAAAGATAAAATATGATAGACCAATAGAATGAACAGTGACAGTAACAGAAGCTCATACAATGCATTTTAGCAGGCTTAATTAAGCATGAAAATAACTGAAAGAAATATATATTTGATGAACAAATTAAGCCAACTAATATGATTTATATTCTTTTGGTTTATCTATTAATACATTTAAAAATTACAAATGCAGTGAAAATTCAGGGATCAGTTACGGTATGGGCGAGTACCAAAAATGAAAGTATCGGTATCGGACTCGTTCTGCAAAAAGTGGTATCGGGACATCCCTAGTACTATTCCAGTAGACCAGTAGCAAAGGATAGACAGCATTTGACCGGTTATCTCTTGAGAATGTCCATGGCAATGGTACAATTCCAGTAGACCAGGATAGACAGCGTTTGGTTAATTGTTATATGATCGTGTCCCATAGAACATTTTTTAACTAGTTCGCCGCATTCTTTCCCTGGCAAGCCTATTATGGCACCATTATGAAATATTACATTCATTCTATATTTCCCATCTGCGTTTTTAAGCTTTGTCATGCCGACTTTCATTCGTTCGATTTCCCGTGAACGAGTCTCGCCCTGTCAACTGTCAACCCTGTCAACAAGTTATCACAGTCTGCCAACTCTTCTCTTGTCACAAAAACTATAGTATGAAAAATCATTATCGTTCTTGTTGAAACAAAAATCTGTTCTCATTAGAGGTCGACCGATAGTGGATTTTACCGATGTTTAGGTTTGATTGTACGTGGCGATAACGATTAATCGACCGATATTTTTTTAAATGGATACTGGATTAAAAAAAATAACACTCCAAGTAAAACAGTGCTGAACTGAAATGTGCTAAATTACATAAATATATAAATATGAATATATTAAAATGACAAGTTCTAAAGAACGAATTCTACAGAAAGTAATTTAAACATTAAAATATTACAGGCTTAGCTATAACCTAGAAACATAGGTCAATTTCATAGGTAACACTTTGCAAGTCCCATTTGTTAACAAGGATGTATTGGCTAGCTTTCATGAACTGTATGCATTATATTTATATTTATATATATATATATATATATATATATATATATATATATATATATATATGTATATGTGTATAAATTATGGGGGGCCAAACAGGAAATAATTCTATGTAAATCCGAATATATAGTTAAAACTCTGAATATATAGTTGTAAATCCTGAATATATAAATGTAACCCTTAATATATAGTTATAACTCTGAATATATAAATGTAAATCTGAATATATAAATGTAAATCCCGAATTTATAGTTATAACTCTGAATATATAAATGTAACTCTGAATATATAGTTATAACTCTGAATATATAAATGTAAATCCTGAATATATAGTTATAACTCTGAATATATAAATGTAAATCTGAATATATAAATGTAAATCCTGAATATATAGTTAAAACTCTGAATATATAAATGTAAATCCCGAATATATATAGTTAAAACTCTGAATATATAAATGTAATTCTGAATATATAGTTATAACTCTGAATATATAAATGTAAATCCTGAATATATAGTTATAACTCTGAATATATAAATGTAAATCTGAATATATAAATGTAAATCCGAATATATAGTTAAAACTCTGAATATATAAATGTAAATCCTGAATATATAGTTAAAACTCTGAATATATAAATGTAATTCTGAATATATAGTTATAACTCTGAATATATAAATGTAAATCCTGAATATATAGTTATAACTCTGAATATATAAATGTAAATCTGAATATATAAATGTAAATCCGAATATATAGTTAAAACTCTGAATATATATTTGTAAATCCTGAATATATAAATGTAACCCTGAATATAGTTATAACTCTGAATATATAAATGTAAATCCTGAATATATAGTTATAACTCTGAATATATAAATGTAAATCTGAATATATAAATGTAAATCCTGAATATATAGTTATAACTCTGAATATATAAATGTAAATCTGAATATACAGTTATAACTCTGAATATATAAATGTAAATCCCGAATAATATAGTTAAAACTCGGAATATATAAATGTAAATCCTGAATATATAAATGTAACCCTGAATATATATAGTTATAACTCTGAATATATAAATGTAAATCTGAATATATAAATGTAAATCCCGAATATATAGTTATAACTCAGCATGTGAGCTCCGCTCAATATTCCGCTCTATGCCAATCTGCTCCACTCAATCTCTCACGGCCCAAGCGCTCAAATCCCGCTCCGACATGAAATCTCAGTGTAACGTAGGCTACTGTACTATAGCCTTTGTTGATTATTTTTAAGGCATTGTTGGGGGCATTTACCATTTTGCATAGGTGGCCTCAGCACATTGTTTGTGTGATAATAGGCCATTCTTTAAACTTTATTAGTTTCAGAAAGATTCTCGCGGATACAGAGACAGTTGAAACAAAGGCAGATCTTTATTTTACAAAAGCACAAGGTTTTGGTGTTATTGTGAATGTACACAAATAAAAGTAGACCCTTTGTAGTTGTCTTACACACTAATCTGTATGGCCAAAAATTTACGGAGTTTCTTCCGCTGTCATTAAAGAAAAATCCATCAGAACGCGCTGGCGCGGTTGACCTTTCAGAAGCGCGTGTCGGGCTTTAAAATCATTAGCCATCACCAGCAGTAAAAGTAGTCATCTTTTGTATTCATGTACGGATTTTTTTCTTTTCTTTTTTTTTCCGTTTTGATGATATTTTTGGATGTACATCAGGGAGTTTTTCATGTAGACCGATGGCGATGTGGGGCGGGATGGGGTTGCTGTGGTAGGCTACTAGAATGAAGGAAAGTTAATTTAGATGTAGAATAACTAATGGGGTGTTAACTTGATGATGGAAGTGCAATAATTCAAACGAATGTCCAAAAAAAAAAAAAAAAATTTTATATATATATATATATATATATATATATATATATATATATATATATATATATATATATATATATATATATATAATTTTTTTTTTTTTTTTTTTTTTATAAATGATAATAATTAAATAAATTAAATGGGGGGAAAAAATATTTTATTCTTGCCGCCCTATAGGCGGCTGCCTAGTTCGCCTATAGGCACGCCGCGCGCCGGCCCTGCTTGCATGTTTATCACTATTAGCAGTGGTTTATGAAACTTCAAAGGGTTTCCTTTAAAATGACACCAAAATTGTGTATTTAGACCACTGTATGTGGGTATGGGAAGCTTTTCAATTTGGGTAGGCCAAATCCAGACGGAAATCCCTCAAAATGGTCTCAGAGTTTAAGAGGTTAAACATACTCCTATAGCTAATCTACTGCCTAACGGTTTGCCAGTTGATAAAACTTTGGATAATATAATTAATAACAACATAAAATCACATCAGTGTAATGACAATGTTCTTTGCATGAAAACACTTCAATTAGCAGAATTATATTCGTATAGACTGAGATGTAAAGAAACAGTGGTGGCCACTATCGTAATGAACTGTCAATAGTGATAAGGTATAGCTAAGAGTGCTCCAGACCAACCATACGAACGAATGACTTACAGAAGGTATTCTTAACTAAGAACGTTTCGGGAAACACTTATTAATGTTAAGGTAAAGCCTGAGTTATAACTTAAGAATGATAGCGTAAAGAAGGTTTTCGGGAAATGCAGCCCAGCATATTATTTAAACATAAATATGAAACTAAATAAGCTTTTCTCTAACCCTGTACAACGAACGCGCCAGCGCGTTCTGATGGATTTTTTTCTTTAATGACAGCGGAAGAAACTCCGTCCATTTTTGGCCATACAGATCAGTGTGTAAGACAACTACAAAGGGTCTACTTTTATTTGTGTACATTCACAATAACACCAAAACCTTGTGCTTTTGTAAAATAAAGATCTGCCTTTGTTTCAACTGTCTCTGTATCCGCGAGAATCTTTCTGAAACTAATAAAGTTTAAAGAATGGCCTATTATCACACAAACAATGTGCTGAGGCCACCTATGCAAAATGGTAAATGCCCCCAACAATGCCTTAAAAATAATCAACAAAGGCTATAGTACAGTAGCCTACGTTACACTGAGATTTCATATCGGAGCGGGATTTGAGCGCTTGGGCCGTGAGAGATTGAGTGGAGCACATTGGCATAGAGTGGAATATTGAGCGGAGCTCACATGCTGAGTTATAACTATATATTCAGGATTTACATTTATATATTCAGAGTTATAACTATATATTCAGGATTTACATTTATATATTCAGAGTTATAACTATATATTCAGGATTACATTTATATATTCAGAGTTTTAACTATATATTAAGGATTTACATTTATATATTCAGATTTACATTTATATATTCAGAGTTATAACTATATATTCAGGATTTACATTTATATATTCAGAGTTATAACTATATATTCAGGATTTACATTTATATATTCAGAGTTATAACTATATATTCAGGATTTACATTTATATATTCAGAGTTATAACTATATATTCAGGGTTACATTTATATATTCGGGATTTACATTTATACATTCAGAGTTATAACTGTATATTCAGATTTACATTTATATATTCAGAGTTATAACTATATATTCAGGATTTACATTTATATATTCAGATTTACATTTATATATTCAGAGTTATAACTATATTCAGGGTTACATTTATATATTCAGGATTTACAAATATATATTCAGGATTTACAAATATATATTCAGAGTTTTAACTATATATATTCGGATTTACATTTATATATTCAGATTTACATTTATATATTCAGAGTTATAACTATATATTCAGAATTACATTTATATATTCAGAGTTTTAACTATATATTCGGGATTTACATTTATATATTCAGATTTACATTTATATATTCAGAGTTATAACTATATATTCAGGATTTACATTTATATATTCAGAGTTATAACTATATATTCAGTTACATTTATATATTCAGAGTTATAACTATAAATTCGGGATTTACATTTATATATTCAGATTTACATTTATATATTCAGAGTTATAACTATATTCAGGGTTACATTTATATATTCAGGATTTACAATATATTCAGAGTTTTAACTATATATTCGGATTTACATAGAATTATTTCCTGTTTGGCCCCCCATAATATATATATATATATATATATATATATATATAAACATGTGACAAACTGATAATCAGTAGGCTACAGAATATCTCATTGTTGTTATATATCCAAAAGAGAACTGTTTTGATCAACTCCCAAAAGTTAGAAGTTAAGTGCACTGAAATACCATTCTAATTACTAGTAAAAGTAATACCTTTACAAGAAGCCTATTGCCTATTTCAGGGTTTTTCCTGGCTCAAAATGAGGCGGAGGTAGTAAAATCATAATAATGTATTTTAATAATAAGATAATTAAATGTGTTTTTTTGTAGGTCATCATATAGCCTAATGTTACTTTTTTTTGTTGTTGGTAGAGCTTGGTATCTCTAGGGTTGTCCGGGGGCATGCACAGACAATTTTGTACATTTTAAAGATAAATTCATTAATCTGGTGCACTTTGAGTCACCCGAATCCACTATTAAAAATAAATAATCCACCCGCAAACCGCCTATATTCTTTGATTTAGATATCTGCATCTGATCATCACATTACAATTAGTGTTAAGCATGATAATATGGTAACATATCACACTGAAGTAGGCTGATTTAAAATGAACATTTATTTAAAATAAAAGTTCTTCTTTTGGCAAAATTACATTTCCTTAATAGCCTAAACAGAGGCTTTACTCAAGCTTAAATTGTCAATGTTTCATTACATCACTATTTGAAAACACTCAGAATAATTTTTTGTACCTTTTATAAAGAGCATTTTCCCCTAATTTTATTAAATGTATGCTCCATCTTTCATTTCAAATTCTTAAATTTGATAAATATATTCAATTAAAATAATTAGACACTAGGCTGTTACCAATAAAATTAAATAATTTACATTGAAAAATTATAACTGTATTAAATTAGATTATTTTAAATATTTTTGAATATACAAATAAGGAATGTTGAAAAGAATGATACTTTATGAAACTAGCGTTTTGTCATTCAACGTTGGCACTTGCTTGAGAAGTTGAAGTCGTTCTCTATCTCCGTTGCTTCTAGCCAAGGTGGTTAAAAATGGTACGGTCCACAATAGTCAAGTCAAGTATATTTGTATAGCGCTTTTCACAATACAGATTGTATCAAAGCAGCTTCACAGTATTAAATTAAAATAATACAACAAGGTTTGTTTCTAGTGGAATTTATTGATTGATAAAATAAAATTAAATATCCCCAACTGAGCAAGCCAAAGGCAACAGTGGCAAGGAACCGAAAAACTCCAAGTGACCTAATGGTGTCCTAAAACTCCATCAGGTGACCTAATGGAGAAAAAAAAAAAACCTTGGGAGAACCCAGGCTCAGTCGGGGGCCAGTTCTCCTCTGGCATTTATGAACTAGAGGCCGGATTGTAGTTTGAACTGTAAGATTAAAAATATTATATGAATGCCTGGCCGAAAAGATGCGTCTTTAATCTAGTTTTAAACTGGGAGAGCGAGTCTGAGCAACGAACAGTATCAGGAAGGCTATTCCAGAGTTTTGGAGCTAAATGTGAAAATGCTCTCCCTCCTTTGGTTGATCTGGATATCCTAGGTATGACCAAAAGCCTCGAATTTATTGATCTTAAAGAGCGCGATGGATTATAGGGCGATAGAAGATCCGTTAAATAGACTGGAGCTAAGCCGTTTAGGGCTTTATAAGTCAGTAGCAATACCTTGTAAATAATACGGAACTTTATAGGTAACCAATGCAGTGATGATAAAATCAGTGTTATATGATCATATTTTCTTGATCTAGTAAGAACTCTAGCGGCTGCATTTTGGACTAACTGTAGCTTGTTTGAGGATGCAGGACAACCAGCTAATAAAGCATTACAGTAATCTAGTCTCGAGGTCATGAATGCATGAACTAGCTTTTCTGCATCAGAAACTGATAGGATATTACGTAGCTTAGCAATGTTTCTTAGGTGAAAAAAGGCTGTTTTTGTAACATATGAAATATGATTTTCAAAAGACAGGTTACAGTCGAGTATAACACCCAGGTCTTTTACTGTAGAGGATAAAGTAACAGGACATCCTACAATGTTAAAGTTGTATTGTAAGAGGTTTTGTGGGCGGTTATTTGAACCGATAAGTATTACCGCTGTCTTGTCTGGATTTAATAAAAGAAAATTACGCGTCATCCAATCTTTTATATCTTTAACACACTCTGTCAATTTGGATAATTTAGCGTTTTCATCCAGCCGTGATGTAATATAGATTTGAGTGTCATCAGCATAACAATGGAAACTAATTCCATGTTTCCTTATAATATTTCCAAGTGGCATCATATATATTGAGAATAGGGGTGTCTGAAATCGCTTTACATTAAAATGTTCCTACAGTGAAAATAGGAGTTGACTTGTATTGTAACTGTAATTATATTTTTTCACAATATCAGAAAAATGATCTGACCCCCCCAAAACTGATATTTCGGTCCTTTTGGGGGTACCCCCTGTAATTTGAACTATATATATATATATATATATATATATATATATATATATATATATATATATATATATATATATATATATATATATATATATATATATTTCGGTCCTTTTGGGGGTACCCCCTGTAATTTGAACTATATATATATATATATATATATATATATATATATATATATATATATATATATATATATATATATATATATATATATATATATATATATATATCTCTCTCAGCATGTATTAATATTTGAGCAAGACAATTGTACCTTGATCATTCATGTTAGTTCAAAGTACATTAACTAAGGTTAACAGATAAAATAAAAATTAACTCAATTTAAAATGTATTCGTGCATTTTGACATTAACAAACTAACAATGGACACAATGTTCTACATTAACCTTCATATAAATCCAAAGTGTCTGCTGTGCTTAAAGATGGCCATCCTTAAATATCTGCAAAGGCCAGAGCATTAAAATTGCATAAATGTATAGTCTCTCACTTTATTTGATTCTATATTAGAACACTTATGATGATTATCAAAATAACATGTATTGCAGTGATAAAATATTTTAATTGAATGCGTTTCTGATTTGTTCGTTTCTGTCGGCTGCATGAACATATCAATGTTGAGAAAGCAATCACGTCACTAGCTTTAAATATGCAACTTCACCGGCTAACGAATTGCATACAAGTGACCAGCTGGATATAAACTAATGCAAATAGATTCCAACATTAAACATTTGGGTCAGGTTTGCGTGTGTTTTTGTCTCATTGTTTTAACTGCTCGAGGTACTAATGTTAGAGTCCTCACAGCCTCGACAGCAAACATACTTCTGTTTTTCTTCTCCGCTAATGCAGCATCTAGTCTACAAATTACTTTTATAATGATATGGCAATGTGTACTTTATGTTCTGTATTCATACCGTTTTGCTGTCTGTGTTTTAAATGCGCGTCTGAAGTGTCAGCACTCTCTGTGCAGCGTGTTCTCTCCATGCTGCCTCGTGTTAATGTAAACAATTCAGCCAATGATAGTTTTATTCCGCCTCTAGAGGCCGCTCTCGCTCTGTGTAATGCCAGCAGTCTCTTCTCAGCGATCTCGCTCTGTGTAATGACCACACTCTTCTCAGCCGCTCCAGCAACGGACGCAACCTGGAAAAAACTGTTGGTATGTATATTTCCTGATAACGGTAGTTCAACCAATCACCTATCAATACCGATATCGGTTGACCTCTAGTTCTCATGATTCCTTTCACTGCTTAATTTACGAACACAATCGTCAATTATCATCATTTTGTTCTCGTAGTGACTTCTGATCTCCTTTTCCATTTTCAAGGATTTATTTAGTTCCATCTTAATTAAATATACCCCAGTTTCTTTTTGTTTATCTATTTCCCATAACTCTTTCATGTTAATTATATTTAACCCTCTGTATTTTCAGTTTCTTTCGCCATATCCACAGAATAGTTTTATTCAGTTCCAAACTAATTTTTAGCTGCGTAGCATTTCTCCTGTTCAACCAATTCCATGCCAAATATGTTGCCCTATGTGTTTTTAACTCTCGTATTTTCCTTTATTCATCCAAATACTTATTTTAGCTCTTATCACACTTCTTTCTTATTACACTGGCCTAGTTTCCAAGGATTAAAATTTGTTTGATCTTAATATCAAACATCCACACAGCTCTTCGTTTGAACTGGTCCTACTTGTTGACCCAATCAAATAATTAATAGTTTTGTTACCTTCGACTTCCATAATATAACTATTCGTCTCGTAAATCTCCACTTCTTGACCATGCCAGTGTTTTATCATTACGGTGCACTTAATTCTTACTTTAGGTTTTCTAACCACATAATATAGTATTTATTGGTTTTGACTGTTTCCCGTTAAGTTATCATTTAACCATTTCCAGAAGTATATATTATTATTTTCTACTTCACTTCTATTTTTAGGTCTAGTGGCAAATACTATTACCTCAAAACCAGAAATATTTTATTTATCCACTTGTATTTTTGCCAGGATCATTTTTCCCATCATAATTTCCCATTGTAACAGGTAGCTTACTCTTATCATAACTAATATTATAATGCCCAATGTTAATAATGACTATAAAATTGTACTCATCCATTTCCAGCAGTTTCGTTGCTGTTTCAGCCTCCTGATGTTTTCTTTCGCTTCCTTCAAGTCGTCAGTCAGGCTGTTCATGGAGTTTACTCTCTGCATCGTTCTGAAATCATAGGTTAGATTTAGGCCCCGCTACAAGCCTTTTGGACTGTTTGAACAGGCCCTTCTTAACCATTTTCAATTCTGGTTGCTTCTCATGCAACTCAGCTTCGATGCCTCCAATCCAGTTATAGTCTGAGTGTCCACACATTAAAACATTCATTTTCAAATGCATTACCACCCTATTGTTCCTCTGGCACTTCTGTTATTTGTTCATCCTCATAAGGAATTCCACAAACTTCTCTTCCTCTTCCCACCAGACTTTTTTCCTTTAAATTCTTAGCTGGTGCTACTTCTAATTCATCAAATTTTTCTTTCCGTTGTGAAGGTCGCTTTTCCTTCGTTACATTTGATCAAGGAAGGTTTCCCCTATAATCCTTGTTATAGGGAGGGGTATCTTCCCATCCACCTCCTTGTGCTATTTATATGGCTAGCAAGCACCAGGCTCTCACATGCCACTGTTCGCTTCTTTTTACTTAGATCCAGGCTAATTTCCCTGAAGAGCCTCTAGTCGTATCCACTTCCGGGAAAAACAGCCTTTAAGTGGTTCAAACCACAATCTGAGACCCCACCTAGCAGATTCTAAGTCAGCTAGAGTCAGATCGCTCTGTCAATCTTGCTCTAGGATTTCCTCACATAGTGCTTCCATCTCTCGCATTGCTTTGAAAATTACTTCCCCAGGTACAGTAAAAGGTTATTCTGCTTTCTAAGAATGCTTTTCTTTCATGTTTCCTCATCCCTATCCATGGATGTCTGGGAAACCTGGTGATTATTCCATCTTGAAACAAGCCTATGGGTTTCATCCAGTGTTCGAAATGAGGGGGGGCTGGGGGGGTCCGGGACCTCCCATAAGCATCAACGGACCCCCCATAAGGCCCAAAAAAATTACCTCAGGGGTCCCCTGGTTCTTCATTAAAACTAAAATAATAGAAACATAATTTATTAGGTAATATATATTTTTTTTAAATCAAAGTATTGCGCTGCCGCTCCCATTAGAAAGTAATTCCAATTAGATTTGCGTCTGAAAAGACGCTCAAGTGCGCCACGCTGTTTTCTGAAGGAATTTACAGACTGTTGAATTTATAAACCGATACATTTTATTTATCGTGCCATTTATACGCCAAAAATTGTGTTTTTTTGCGTGTAAATGATACGCACTGCAAACCCCTTGGGTAGGATTAGGGGTGTGGAGTACGTGTGTATTACACGCCATAAAGTGCGTATCATATGCACGCAAAAACTATTTTTGGTGAATAAATGGTACGAGAAATAAATTTCGTGCTATACATAAGCACTTTCACGAGAGTCTGGCAGTGGATCCTCATTTTCACCTCACGATGACGGTAAGATGATATTTCTTTCTTTTATGATTGTTTGGTAATTTACTGATCTGAATAGAATTTCGACATTAACGCTTGTCCGGGACACGTGCGTGTGTTTTTTAAGGGACAAGTGAAAGAGAATTGTACTTGCCCAGCCGGACAAATGCCCTGATTAAAACAATTTTCAATATAAAAAAAAATAAGAAATAACGTACTCGGTTACTAACGTAACCTCAGTTCCCTGAGAGTAGGGAAAGAGTATAGAGAGTAAAAATTATGGAAAGAAATGCCCTTTATAAAGCTAAAAAAATTATTCTGATAAGAGTGTTTTCCAACAGTGATGTAATGAAACATAGACAATTTAAGTTTGAAGGGAGTATCCAGCCTCTGTTTAGGCAGGAAATGTAATTTTGACAAAAGCAAAACTTTTATTTTAAATAAATCTTAATTTTAAATCAGCCTACTTCAGTGTGATATTTTATCATATTATCATGCTTAACACTGAGAATTTGAATAATTGAAATGTGATGATCAGATGCAGATATCTAAATCAGAGAATATCATAGGTTCGGGAGGTTGGCGGGTGGATTATTTATTTTTAACAGCAGATTTAGGGGACTCAAAGTGCACCAGATTAATGAATTTACCCCCCAAGAGCTTTGATACAATTCGAACACTGGTTTCATCACTCGGATGGCTTCCCATACTGACCTGGATGAAATTAATGTCCGGTTCTTCATGCCACAGACCACGCATAGCCATGTTTTATTGCCGTTCCACGTGTAATTGCAATGTTCACCCTAGTCTCCGGATACCTTATAGGAATCAACACAGAGTTTGGGATAAGGCATACAACTCATGCATATCAAAATGCCTCTTATCTCGATGTGAGATTGCTCATTGACCAACCACTCCTCCATAGACTTTCTCATCAGGGTTCAGGTTGGGTATGGCCACGTTCCTTTTGCACATCACTCATCCATATGGGCGTACCCAGACCTCTATGGGCGTGACTGCCGTTCCGACAATACCTTCCACCCGCTCCAGTTCTGGCCCCAGCCATGCTAATACTTTCAAACCATATTGGCTGTGCTCAACCCTAATCAGACCCCTCCTGTTAATTATTTTCATACTCTCCTCCATGGCTATTTTTTTACTAGATCTTTATTCGATTGAATTCCATTATTTTCTAATTCAACAGTGTTAGAACCTGTGATCGCCTTAATGTCTACCATCCCTAGACCTTGTTGAAACCTGCTGAAGGGTTACAAATTTTAAATCTATTTCAAATATGCTTCCATACATAACATCACGGTAAAGAATATTGTATTTAGCGTTTAAGGTTGAGATAATGATTCTGCTCAGCAAAGTTGCAATTCCTGTTTTCTCCTTATTGTCTTTAATGGCTCTTGGAGTCCCAGTTTCACTCAGAGCCACAGCCCAGACATTGAATCGTTGGGCTGATTGGATTAGCACATATGCGTTTGAATGGTTATGCTGATTGGATTGAGACTGGTAACAGACCCTCAGTCTGGGGTGGGTTCCTTAACCTGTATACTCATTTTCATGCTTTGTTAAACCTCAATGTAAATCCCTCCCCCTAAATGTCTATAAATTTGCAAGGCAACTGTCTTGAGTTAGACTTGGAAGAACACTACAGACGACACACAGCGAAGATCCCAATAAATCACTTCTGCTTATCCCAACGTCTCCTGGTCTTGCTTCGATGTAAGAAAACTTTCCAACACTGCCTACCCTTTTCAGTCTCGTCAGAATAACAGTCGCCTGGTCGGAACCTCGGATTGGTCTTGAACTTCTTTTGCTCTGATCCCTCTCTATTGCACCTGTTAAGATTTGAGAGGCATTTATCAATTAACATATCCCAGTCTCCGAGCTCCTGATTTTTTGAAAAACTTTTACTTCTCTTATCGAACGTTCCATTTCAGCCTATAAGGTGTACTTTTTGTCAATATGATTGTATTCTCCCTGCAGAAATCTTCTACAAGTCTCCACTAATATTGTGCGCTCCGTCTGTTCTAAGAGATTCCATTTTACCTTCCCATTTTATCCATTCTTTTAAACATTCAACGAATTGTTTAAAAAAAATGGCGTCTTCATAGGCCAAATTTTCTTTTTCGTATGGTTATCGATAGCCAAAAGTAAATAACAATTTCCTAGTTTAGTCTTTGGCCTCAGGGGCCTTGATACTCTTGGGAGTGCACTCTCTTTAGCTCCTTTTGCTGTCATAAATTTCCTGCATATTTTGCACTCCTTTTTTTTTTACCTCCCTGTATCATTCTCCAATTTGGAATATTAAGATTTCTTAATCTAATCCAAGTTCCATTTGAATAATGTTATAACTTGGGTGATTTAATTCATCATGCATTTTCTCAAACAGCTGTCACCTCTTGAAGTTTGACAGTCCCAATGAACTTGTCAACCTTGCGTTTTCCTTGAGCTGCTTCGATTTCCTGTTTTGGCTCACTTGATGATAGCAATTTACAGTCACTTTTTGTTAAAGCTTATCAATTTTCTCCCACTGTTCACTGTGTGGCATAGGCTTATTTCGTGCATTATGGAAACCATTTGCTTTCCAAATTTGCAATACCTTATGTCATCTGAAACATACTCTGAGTCATGTTAAAACAATTTCTGTATCCTAACTCGATCACTTTTTCAAGTGCTTTCTGTACTGCAATTACTTCAGCTAGCTGTGCTGTTCTTTCAATTTCCCTGCTCTGATGTAATTAGTTGTCCGTCTTTTCTGACCAAATATCCCCCCCATTTGACCCTTCCTGCTCTCTCTCACTGCCATCTGTGAAATATTTAGGCAGATGTTGATGCGCGTCATGGTATTTGGTAATTGTTTTTCTTTTCTGTTTGATAATTTTCCACTCTAACTGATTATCGCCTAGGATCAGATTCCATTGATCCCATCTATGAGAATTGATTCTTGCTTGATTCATCACTAGGTTCTTTTCAGTCTGGTCAATTCTCCTGCTTGAGAATACATTTCAATAGGCTGTTCTTTCACTATGACTTTGAGCTGCAATCTTTGTTACAGCAGCAAGCACTTCTTTTCAGGCCCATTTTCTTCATTTCAACATAGCGGGCTCTTGTTAAAAGGCTAAAAGGCGTTAGAAAGTTGTGTAAAAAAGGCTATTGGTGCTTTTCCATCCCTATTTGACGGTGTGAGCGCAGCTTCGCTCTCTGCCTCCCTCACATCGAGTAAGGGTACAGTTTCATCTCATCTTTCTAATTCCCCGCTATTCAAAGCCATTCTTATCAATTTCAACCTGGATGCCTCCATCTCATCTATCCACTGCCATTTTCCATCTCTTGTACCCTGGTACAATACTTTTGTGAGAATATTTGGGTATTAATTCTTGGATATAATTTAACATCCCTAACAGCGATTGTAATTGTTTCTTGTATTTAGGAGGTCCAGTTTTTTCCAAATCCTCTAACTTGCATCTCATATTTGTTAGAGCTTTTGTGTCTTTGCCCAATTTGAATCCTAGAAAAAACACTCTGTTTTCCAACTTCCATCTTTAAGGCTGGGCTTTAAACCAGGTGCTGTGACCCTGTCCCCAGGGTCTGTTCTAGCAGCTGCAGGTGCTCTGCTTCTGTCTCTGTGGCTACCAAAATATCATCAATATATACAATTAGTGGTAACCCTGCCAGTGTTTCAGTCATCATGCTTTGAATTTTTGTAGCCCTGTGGTAATCTAGTATATACAAACTGATCATCGTTATATGTGAAAGCTGTTTTTCCCTGACTTTCTTCTGCTAACGGGATACTCCAGAATCCGTTCGCGGTCTATTTTTTACAACCATAATTTATCCTTTCCTAAATTGCCACTGGCTTCGCCACAATTTATCAGATATCTTGTATCTGGTACAGTGACTTTGAGTGCTTTGTAATTAGTCACTAGCCGCTAGCCCCCGTCTGGCTTCGTCACCGGTTGTATTTGGGCATTTGTGACTGTGGTTTAATTTTTCTTCAGTTTCTTGATTTATTCCCTGTTCTGTCAATTCCTTAATAGTTTCACTGATTTATTTTTCTGCTTTACTATTAATTTTATACTGCCTCTGAGGAGGTGGGACGACTCCAATTATTCTGTGGTCATATTTCGATTGAACTTTTCCACACTCAATTTTGCTCTTGGACAAATAGGGAAGATATTTTTTTTCAAAAGCATTTCCAGCCCCCCTTTTTTGTCAAATTGGTTTCTAATAAAATTCTTTTGATTTTCTCGATTTTGATCTACAATTCCTAGTCTTCCTATTTTCACTAAATTGTCAGGGCAAAGCAAATTATCGCTTCCTATTACGACGGTTATCTTTTTCTTCCAGATGTGTTTGTTGCTTATATGACCATCAAAGTCTTCTACAGTTACTTCAAGTAGTTCTTTTTTTACGCTTTTTCAAGCGTTTTATTACGCTTATATCGGCCCCTGTATCCACTCTGAATGTGGTATCATAAATTGTTTAACTTTTTATCTTTTTCTATGGTTTTCATTAGGGCTAGTTTTAGGGGGACCGGAATGTCCTACTACTCAGTATTTTCCTTTTTTATTTCTAGTCTTGTCTTTTTTAGATTTTTCCTCTTTTTTTTTTTTTAAGCTGTTTCTCTTCAACCTTAACTCTGCCTATTTTAGTACTTGGTTTCACTTTCTCTGTTGGCTCTAATTCGTGCTTTCTCTTCCTGACTGAGTTGACCCCATTCCTCTGGGCTGATATATGAACTTTCTCTTTACTTCCCTCATCCTTGTATGTTCTGGGACATTTGTTTTTTCGAACTGCCTCTGCTCTAAATCTTCCTTATTGGTCGGGACCACTGATCTATATAGAATGACTGGATAGCTCATGACATCATAAACAGTGAAGCCACCGCGCCGCCATATTGGTATTCCTTAGTGAGCTCACGTGTTCTATTGAATCAATAGGAAATTTTATGATTTGACTGAAAAAACATTGCCTAATGAGACAGTTTTTAAATCTAAAGTCTCCCTGTACATTCTCACAACGCAAAAATCCTAAGCATTTAAATGGGTATTTGTTTAAAGTCAAAAAAATTTCCTGCTTATTAAAAAACGGCAATTTCTTTGCAAAAGGAATAAAAAGCTGTACGAAAACACTAGTCGGCCTTCACTGAAGAGCTATCTTCACAGGTAAGAAAAACGGTTTGATACTATTAATTAAATAGTGAATGCTAAAGACCTATATTTTTGTGAATTGGTGAATATTCAGGTGAATATTGTTTCGTGGCCACAAATTAATACCTCAGCACGTTATACTAATTTGTTCCCTCGTTTTACTATACTGTGGCCACGTTGTAATTCGTTAAATCAAAACGAGGGAGGGAATTAGTTCAACGTGTCCACGATTTATTAAAACGAGGGAACAAATAAGTCGTCGTAACAACGAATTATTTAGATCAGTGGACAGGGCGCTTAAGAACAAGCAGAGAGAGGGAGCGAGTGCCACGCGCGCACTCACTGCCTTCAAACAACACGAGCGCTGTATGCTCACTCTCCCTCATGCATATCAACATCAATTGACACGATAGTAAAAGGTCGGAAGACCGATGTGTTTTATAGGTTAGTAGTTTGTTCATATAAAGTGTTTGATTAGTTAGCAAGTACATGTTCAGGAAATGCATAATACAAATTGTATGGGTTAATGTAACGGTAAACGGACTCTGCACAAAGCTCTTTTGAAGCTGTCAAATGGTGTCGCTATTGGACACTTAATTGATTATTGCTGCTCTGAGGTTTCTTATAGGCTACTGTTGACTGTTTTATTGTTGTTTTTTGAAGCAGCAGCAGCATTACTCTTGCCTCGGAGAAAACAACACGGGCATAGTGACAATTTTGCATATAAATTACTACTTATAGGGCTTGAATTACAACCTGTGGGCAGTTTTTCTACATCCTTTTGTGAACGTCATTTTACACTTGTATGCTGCACAGCGGGTCATCTTAAAAGTGCCATCGGAGCTACCAATCTCTGTATAACGGCCGTTGGAGCCCTCTGCTGGTAGGGAATCGTAAGATGGCCGCTCGAACACTTCCGGTGGCTTCACTGTCTACTGGAAGTTTAGAACGTCATGAGCTATCCAGTCATTATATAGATCAGTGGTCGGGACTAGTCCTAGCGTTAGGGTTAACTTCCTTCCTCCATGAATTCCAAATATGGTTAGGATATAGGAATCTATTGCTTCATCTGTTTTCCCCATGTGCTCTCCATAACGGACGAGTTCCCCAAGTTTCCCTTTCAATGTCGTGTTCTTTAATTTATAGGGTATCAAAGTGCTGATTTAACTCTCGCACGTCAGCGGGACTTCTATCTATATTATGATGTTCCTCTGAGTTATCGGTCTCTTCCTTGAATCGCGATCTTCGGGCTATTTGTGGTTCTCTGGTCGGGGTCATGGCCATTGCACCTTTAACCACTTTAGGTTCATCTCATTCTGAATCTGACTGATCTTCACTCTCCGAGACACTTTCTGAATCTTCACTTTGCCTATATCAGAATAATATTGATCATACCATGAATCACCAACAATCCCTTAAATGATATTTTCCAAAGCTGCTTTGTTTGTAAGGTCTTTTTGTGCTAATATGGCTCTTTTTGCCTAATGTGTCTGACAATTTTCTCAGCATCGCCACCACTTAGCAAGCACCAAACCTGGCCACAGGTGATACCGGGTGCATATTCGCTATCCTACATGTCTTTTTTCTGTAAGTATTTATTTTTTTCCTTTTTACATGAGTGGGCCGGTATGATCCTTCTATCCTGAACGTTTCATAACTCTTACCGAGTTTAAATTTGGGAAAGGGGTTTTCTACTAGTTCTTTTTTGCCATACACTTCAACACTGGCCATCCTGGATCTGACTTCCCTTCTGAAGCCTCTGAACTAAACTCATGTGGTTCTAGGTTTCGTACTGCTCTCTGATCAGACCTCCCTTCCGCAGTTATCGTTCTGAGATGCCAACTTAGCTATCCTATTCAGTACCGCTGCGTTAGGATGACATATCCAAGTTTTAGGCCAACTGGTCTGGCTTGTTTTTCTTAAAGCGCACTCATAAGGCTTGCACCTAATTTGATTTCATTAAATCCGTATTTATTTTGTAGTTTTAGGTGTCCTTTTTAGGTGTCCTTAAAGGCACACTGTGAAACTTTTCAACCTTCATAATATATTTCCAAGACCCTTGTGATGGTACATCGACTTACAATAGGTTGAATGACACGTCTGCCATAGCCTGACGGGGTCTGTATCGCTTTTACTGGCACTATGTAACTTCGGGGTTCGGGTAGTAACCCAAGCACAAAAAGAACTACAAAATTTGACAGCTTTACGGCATACGTCACTTTCCCCACCACTTCGTCAAATTTGGACGTGAGAGGCCAACCATCGTTTGTTTTCGGCTTTCGTGCGTATGTTTTTGTCATGGGGGCTGTTTACACCTGGCCACTTCATGCGTTTTCTCAGATCGGATAGCTATCTGATTGTGAAAAGACCAGGTGTAAATGTCCTCCGAAACGCATTCAAGACGGATTTGAATCCGATCGCTCAAACCACTTCAGGAGGAGGTCTGAGACGCATTCCAGACGAAACTGGACAAGTGTGCATCTGGTTGTTGAAACCACATAATGTAAATTGTACTCCTCCCCAAAATGTTAAAAAAATAAATAAATAAACGTGTGAGAGCGTGTTATAGTCTATATGTTATTGCCAGATATGACGACGCTACTGGAACACGCATTACTGCAGCTGAGCATCGATTCAAGCCAACGTGCAAACTATCGCAAATCAAAGTGAAAGTAAGTCGCAGACACTTATCACACAATCATCATCATTAAAAGTAAAGAAACAAAACAATCTTACCAGGGCTGTTACTGATCTCTCTTATTGCTGTCTTTGATTTTGAAATTTTAGCTGATGATCAATAAAATGCAGTTCATATCTGTTGCTTTCGGTGACGTGCACTCCATTAAATCCGCATATAGCGAGAGAATTGAAGATCGGATTTAGTAAATCCGTTTCACAAAAACACATTTATGTGACCAGGTGTAGGCTAAATGGAATAGTTTTGATAAATCAGAAATCCGATCTGAGAAAACGCATGAAGTGGCCAGTAAATAAATCTCTTATTTGTAAACTTGTTTGCATTCTATGTTGTATGTTGTTGCGCTTGTTTGTAGTATGTCATTTTTTTACATGCTGTTCATTCATCCATTGCTGATAATTAGACCAGTCCAATAATTTCCACATGTCTAGCTAGCTTTCGATTATCAGAGCTGTTAACAGACTTGCTAACAAACACTCGTTTCTCTTACGTGTTTTTTGCGTTATGTTTTATTGCCTAGCTTGCCTCACAAACTAGTTTGCCAGCTGAACTCAGTTGTTGTGAGGTGCATTTATCACGTAGTCCTGAGGGATATCAGACGACGCTGTTGACGTTGATTCTTGCGATTATCATGAGAACAGTTTTCAATATCTCACATAAATATCAAGACATAAGTCTAACGTAGAGGTTGGGGGGTGGAGGGGTATTTACGACAGTACAAGTATTCCACAGCGACTCTAGGGGTCGCTGTTTGACAAACACAATTTCTCCACAGTGTGCCTTTAAATAAGGTAAATGCATATGTAATGCATCCTCTATAGACGTTTTTGAGTATAAAGGTGGCATTATACTTAACCTCAGGTTTTGTAAAATTCCAGTAAATCTTCAGACTTGAACCGCGGTTTCTTCAGCGCTACTTCCTCGTCCCAAAGAAGGATGGGGCCTGCGCCCCGTTTTGGACCTGCGTCGTCTGAATTTTTCCCTTTATAAAGGGAACTTCAAGGTGCTGACGTTGAAAACTATCCTGGTGCAGATTCGAACAGGGGACTGGTTTGTCACCGTGGACCTGAAGGACGCCTATTACCACATCCAGGTCATTCCATGGCACAGAAAGTTACTCCCATTCACCTTTGGGGGAAAGACGTATCAGTGTTGGGTCCTTCCATTTGGTCTTGGTCTAGCACTGGCTCCGGATGTTCTCCAAGTGCATGGATGCCGCTCTGGCTCTCTTGAGGCTCCAGGGCATCCATGTGCTAAATTATCTAGACGACTGGCTCATTTTGGCTCAGAGAGTTGGTGTGTTGTCACAGGGACATCCTTCTCCACCACCTCTGGTCTTTTGGTCTCAGGTTGAATGCTCAGAAGAGTGTCTTAACTCCTCAGCAGACCACTTTCCTGGGTGTCTAACTCGATTCTCTTCCCGTCTGGCCCCTGCTCGAGTTTCCAGTCTCCGTGTATGCTTGGCCCATTTCACGCTCGGCCATCATGTAGCGGTGGGCATATGTCGCAGGCTTCTGGAGATCATGGCAGCAGCCTCTCCTGTGTTGCCCTTGGGTCCCCTTCATATGAGACCATTCCTGTGGTGGATGAAACTATGGGGCATCCGCCATTCTTTGTCTGCCTTCCGCCTGCTGAGAGTGTTGCTAAGTTGTCTTTGCACTCTTTGGAGGTGTAAAGACTCCATCTTTTTACTTCAGGGGGTCATGATGGGTTTAGTTTGCCGTCGCCAGGTTGTAACACCAAGCTAATCCCTGCAGTCCTTGCAGAGTGAGGGAGTGTGGAATCCACCTCCTTCTGGTAGCCCCATTCTGGCCATCCCAGACGTGGTTCTCGGAACTGAGCTCCCTGGTGGAGGGGTCCCCTTGGCAGATTCCTATCAGGAGAGATCTGCTGTCTCAGGTCAAGGGCAGGATTTGCCATCCTCGACCTGAGATATGGAGGATGTGGCCAGTCGCTAGCGACAGTGGTGTCTGGTCTTCCCGCTTCTACTAGACGGCTGTATTACTCTAAGTGGGAGGTTTTTGAGTCTTGGTGTTCGGCTCAGTGGACCCAGTCAGCTGCCCAGTCGGTTCAGTGCTGGAATTCCTGCAGGATAAATTTGTGGCTGGAGCAGCTGCTATTTACAAACCTGCCAAACCAATTCTTAATGCGCATGTGAACGCCATCAGCGTTTATCACAGGTTTGCGTTTAAAGTCTGTGTAGAGAGAATGGTGTCGTCTTAGCGGCCCCTAATTTAATAACAAATGATGGAAGCGAATCAATCAAAACTAACTTTAGCTGGAAAATAACTATTAAAGAACCGCTATAAAGCCAAAACAATCTGTTACCTTAAATTATATGTTTATCTCTGGTGTGGCGCAATGGGGTGGTGTGGTGCAATGGATAAGACACATGCCTTTGGTGTGAGAGACCCGGGTTCGAATCCACTGTGAGACACCAATGTGTCCCTGAGCAAGACACTTAACCCCTAGTTGCTCCAGAGGAGTGCGACCTCTGACATATATAGCAATTGTAAGTCGCTTTGGATAAAAGCGTCAGCTAAATGAATAAATGTAAATGTAAATGTAAATGTAAATCTCTGTAAAGCTGCTTTGAAACAATCTACATTGTTAAAAGCACTATATAAATGAAGATGACTTGCCTTGACTCTCTGACTTCCTCCCAGCGCTATATAAATGAAGATGACTTGACTTGACTCTCTGACTTCCTCCCAGGATATGTTTTCATAACCGCACTTGCACTTTGTGGAGTCTAACCATTCTAACTCTCCGCAGTTTCACTAACTACTAAGTCTATGGTTACCATTTGACTGTCCATATTTAAGTGTTTGGACCCACTCCCCCTTTTCTAAGTGTTTGGGCTCACTATTAGCTTTCTATTGTTCTGTTTGTGCGCACTGAAGATTGTGCCGTTATTAGATTATTAGAAGTGCCTGCTCGCACTTCCTGTGACATGCGCGGCCAATGCCAACCAACAACAGGCCAAAGGGAGCAGCGTTCGGGCCGTGTTGAAAGCCTGCACCGGGAACTTAGTCACGCAAGTGAAGCAACTCTTCCACAAATCTATGTTTCTTTAACCTTCCTATTTTTTGCAAGTGTTTGGGTTCACTTAAAACGGTTTACTTTTCAGACTAACTCGCCGCCCTCTGAGGGCCTTTGAGTTCTTGTCTATCTTTACAGTTCTTCTCTTGAGCCTGTGCATGCTATTGTCTCACTCAGTTTCCTTGAACTCTGCGAGTGAACTCTGTTCTGTTCAGTTCCTCTGTTTTATGAACATTAACAATGGTTGTGTGGTCTGTGGGCTTTTCGGCTATACGTGTTATTCTTGGACTTCTGTCTCTTTAATTTCCCTTACTAGCAATATGCCCCAACAGTTGGGTGCTATGTTGTATTTTTATACCGCTGTAACCTCTAAATCATTCTAAAACATTCCTATTATCTTCTGCAGTCAAAATATTGCCCTTACCCCTGTACTTTACATGCACTGGGTGCATGTAAGGTACAGGTCAATTGCTCATTGATTGCTCCTGTCTGCCTCGTTGCTTCTGGTGCTGTTGCGTTGGTTTGGGTCTGTAAGCTTTGTATATCTTTGTTTTTTAATCATTTACTATCATTCCTTGTTTATACTGCTAAATATAACTTACTCAACATCACACATTAACCTGACATCGCTAGCTTCAGTCTAAATTGTTATTGCTAGCACAACACGCTAGTAATTCGCTAGCCTGTTAGCGTGCCATCCATTATTTATTTTATTTATTTATTTATTTAGTGCCTTTTACGAGTCCATCAAACAACTTAGGTGAGTAGGATCAGTCAACAAACACAGTAAGTCACGTCATCTTCTCTTATTGTTACTTGCACTTCATGCAACATGTTTAGCATATCCTTCTCTGTCACCATAGGATTTACATGTGATAAATGCAGGGAGATAATTAACCCTCAGAAGGTCTTCCTTTCGGAGTCACACCCTGGGCCTTCCCGGTCAGAAGTGACCGGACACCTAAAAATGAAACTTCCTCCATCCCAGTAAAACCAATGCAATTTATTTTTGTTCTATAATATTTATTCTTTTTAATTTTGTATTTTGAGAGAATTTTATTGAATTTATTAATATTTATGCAATATTTTTTATATATATATATATATATATATATATATATATATATATATATATATATATATATATATATATATATATATATATATATATATATATATATAAAAAATATTGCATAAATATTAATAAATTCAATAAAATTCTCTCAAAATACAAAATTAAAAAGAATAAATATTATAGAACAAAAATAAATTGCTCATTGATTGCTCCTGTCTGCCTCGTTGCTTCTGGTGCTGTTGCGTTGGTTTGGGTCTGTAAGCTTTGTATATCTTTGTTTTTAATCATTTACTATCATTCCTTGTTTATACTGCTAAATATAACTTACTCAACATCACACATTAACCTGACATCGCTAGCTTCAGTCTAAATTGTTATTGCTTGCACAACACGCTAGTAATTCGCTAGCCTGTTAGCGTGCCATCCATTATTTATTTTCTTTATTTATTTTCTTTATTAAATGCATCATAGATAGCGGTTAAGCCGTTAATGTTGAGTAAGTTATATTTAGCAGTATAAACAAGGAATGATAGTAAATGATTAAAAACAAAGATATACAAAGCTTACAGAAGCTGCATTTATCACTTGCAAAATAGGGTGTTCAAATACTTATTTTCCTCACTGATATATATATATATATATATATATATCAGTGAGGAAAATAAGTATTTGAACACCCTGCTATTTTGCAAGTTCTCCCACTTAGAAATCATGGAGGGGTCTGAAATTGTCATCGTAGGTGCATGTCCACTGTGAGAGACATAATCTAAAAAGAAAATCCAGAAATCACAATATATGATTTTTTAACTATTTATTTGTATGATACAGCTGCAAATAAGTATTTGAACACCTGAGAAAATCAATGTTAATATTTGGTACAGTAGCCTTTGTTTGCAATTACAGAGGTCAAACGTTTCCTGTAGTTTTTCACCAGGTTTGCACACACTGCAGGAGGGATTTTGGCCCACTCCTCCACACAGATCTTCTCTAGATCAGTCAGGTTTCTGGGCTGTCGCTGAGAAACGCGTAGTTTGAGCTCCCTCCAAAGATTCTCTATTGGGTTTAGGTCTGGAGACTGGCTAGGCCACGCCAGAACCTTGATATGCTTCTTACAGAGCCACTCCTTGGTTATCCTGGCTGTGTGCTTCGGGTCATTGTCATGTTGGAAGACCCAGCCTCGACCCATCTTCAATGCTCTAACTGAGGGAAGGAGGTTGTTCCCCAAAATCTCGCAATACATGGCCCCGGTCATCCTCTCCTTAATACAGTGCAGTCGCCCTGTCCCATGTGCAGAAAAACACCCCCAAAGCATGATGCTACCACCCCCATGCTTCACAGTAGGGATGGTGTTCTTGGGATGGTACTCATCATTCTTCTTCCTCCAAACACGTTTAGTGGAATTATGACCAAAAAGTTCTATTTTGGTCTCATCTGACCACATGACTTTCTCCCATGACTCCTCTGGATCATCCAAATGGTCATTGGCACACTTAAGACGGGCCTTGACATGTGCTGGTTTAAGCAGGGGAACCTTCCGTGCCATGCATGATTTCAAACCATGACGTCTTAGTGTATTACCAACAGTAACCTTGGAAACGGTGGTCCCAGCTCTTTTCAGGTCATTGACCAGCTCCTCCCGTGTAGTTCTGGGCTGATTTCTCACCTTTCTTAGGATCATTGAGACCCCACGAGGTGAGATCTTGCATGGAGCCCCAGTCCGAGGGAGATTGACAGTCATGTTTAGCTTCTTCCATTTTCTAATGATTGCTCCAACAGTGGACCTTTTTTCACCAAGCTGCTTTGCAATTTCCCCGTAGCCCTTTCCAGCCTTGTGGAGGTGTACAATTTTGTCTCTAGTGTCTTTGGACAGCTCTTTGGTCTTGGCCATGTTAGTAGTTGGATTCTTACTGATTGTATGGGGTGGACAGGTGTCTTTTATGCAGCTAACAACCTCAAACAGGTGCATCTAATTTAGGATAATAAATGGAGTGGAGGTGGACATTTTAAAGGCAGACTAACAGGTCTTTGAGGGTCAGAATTCTAGCTGATAGACAGGTGTTCAAATACTTATTTGCAGCTGTATCATACAAATAAATAGTTAAAAAAAATCATATATTGTGATTTCTGGATTTTTTTTTTTTTTTTTTAGATTGTCTTTCACAGTGGACATGCACCTACGATGACAATTTCAGACCCCTCCATGATTTCCAAGTGGGAGAACTTGCAAAATAGCAGGGTGATCAAATACTTATTTTCCTCAAAAAATATATATATATATATATATATATATATATATATATATATATATATATATATATATATATATATATATATATATATATATATATATATATATATATATAATGCACACACACACACACACACACACACACACACACACACACACACACACACACACACACACACACACACACACACACACAGATATATATATATATATACATGCATGCATACATACGCACACACGCACACTTTTTTTTTATGACCACTTAGCATGCTCGGATCATGACTTTTTTTTTTTATTCACATACCTAATGGCATAAAAGTCACCAAGTTTCATAACATTCCGATGAAGCTGTGATTTTTAGAAATTCAAAACAGAAAATGTTTCGGTCAGAAATGACCGAGGACCGTCTGAGGGTTAAGCTGACGGGGAAGATTTCAGAACTAGAGACATGCATCCAAGCTTTAAAGATAATGAAAGAGATGCATTGGGATTGGCATTTAAAGACATTCTTAACTCTATTGGAGTTAGACAACATGTGTCAGGAGTTAGACAACATGTGTCAGGACCTACTCATTGTCGTAATCATACTCTAGATCTAATATTATCACACGGAATCAATGTTGATGCCGTTGAAATTCTGCAGCAGAGCGATGACATCTCAGATAATCAGGGCCGGATTAACCATTAGGGCAACTGGTCACTTGCCCAGAGGCACATGAAATCTAAGGGGCCCTGACAGGGGCGGAGCTCAGTCAGATCCAAGTAAATAAAAATGTTTTTGATAATACAATTTTCCAACGTTAAACAATTTTCCAACGTTAAACAATTCTTCAATAATTAGCCTATTGTAAATGTGATTTGTTTGTTTTTTCATGCATTAAAACTCTATCCTAATATTATTAATAAGAACATGCTAATTCGTCTCTTCAGTTACGTCACGCCAGCGCCCAGTAGGCTAGTAATTTTCTTCTTCGCGCAAATATTCGGATTTTAACTAGCTGCGCCCTTTTAATGTTATTACAAAAATGGCTTAACTGCTATCTATGATGCATTTAATAAAGAAAAACGTCTTGACAAAGATGACGGGACGCCGTAACAACTTGACACTTTTGTTGTTTGAAAAGAAAACTAACAGATAGGCTAAGTTTATGACGATGTGAATTTATTCAATTCAAAACCCAGACGACTGACTTGTTTAGAACAAACATCAGCCATACACTGTAAGCTATGGGTTTTTAGTCTGGCCCGCCGTGGCATGGTCATGCAATATTTTTTGCAGTATAATTAAAAGCTATCAATTTTAAAATGTATTAGGCTCCAAAAAATATAACAACTTTTAATTTAAGTGAACTTAAAACAATCTTCACATAAGCCCACAATAAATGTCATATTGACCTGTGCTGTGCCCAACTGTCTACAGGTAGGAAATACACAGAAATTGAATAAAGTTATCAAACACTTTACAGTCTTCGCTGCATAAAGTGCATCTACGCGGGTTCACCCAGACAAAGTCTTTCGTTTCCTCCCTCCCCGCTGAACGCCAGCGATTACTAATTTGTGAAATGCACTCCCGCTGGTTGAGCGCACTAAAGTTCGTTTTAGGTTCGATATTAGCCGAACATTTGTTCTATAGGGTCGGTAGTCTAACGAAGATATCAATAGCAAGGTTAGTTTTAACATTATGTGACCATTGTATATCGACATGATCAAATATTCATTCAAAATCATTCGTGCATTAATGCTGCATAATTATACCTGAGAATGCTTTGATGCGTTTCCACAGCGCACAGTGCTTAAGGGAACGTCTGCCAATTCCACCAACTGTGGTAAACGTAGCCTATAATTTGTATTATTTAAAATTACTTTTAACATTTAAAAACAGACGTTTTCAAATTCCAAAGCTTGCAGAAGGTTCCTAATGGCAATACAGACTTAGGCTACAACTTTCCTGGTAGCCTTGAGTAAATTAACTTGTCTCAGAAAATGATGCATAAAACATATAAATATCAGTTGAGCCTATGTTTACTTTCTTCACTGACACAGACGAAAATGAAAAGACTATCAGTCAAAGTTCAGCTTTAGGAGGGGAAGAAATGGGCCAGGATAAGAAGACTGAGAGAATAAGAAATATGAAGATAAGGAGAGAGCAGGTATTGACAAATAATCTATTGACAAGGTTTTAAAGCCATTTCTTATAATTTTTGGCCTTCAAAAGTCCAAAATTGCACACATGTAGGTCAGAGAAATCCAAATTTTCTCGGAGGAGCCCCCGAACCCCCCTAACTACGGGGGGCCTTGAGTCTCGTTGCCCAGGGCACACGAAATTGTTAATCCAGCCCTGCAGATAATTATCTAGTCTCGTGTAAACTTCATTTAGCCAAGGCTGCAAAGCCGACTCCGTGTTACAAATATGTTAGACCTATAACTTCTACCACTAAAGATTGCTTTATTAATAAACTTCCTGATCAGTTTCATCATCTCAGCGTCCCAGATTGCTTAGAACTTTTAACTCTCTCTTTTCCAGCATTTTAGACAGTTGCTCCGTTGTGCTTAAAGAAAATTAAAGAAAATAGTCCAACGCCGTGGTACAACGAGCACACTCGGGCCCTTAAGAGAGCAGCCAGAAAAATGGAGCACAACTGGAAGAAAACAAAACTAGAGGTATATCGCATTTCATGGAAGGAGAGCTCGATTGCATACAGAGAGGCCTTAAAAGCTGCTAGATCTGCTTTTTCAACCCTATTAGAAGAAAATAAACAAAACCCTAGGTATTTATTTGAAACAGTGGCTAAACTAACAAAAAATAAAGCTTCAAGCCCAGAAGTTTCCAAGCAGCATAGCAGTAATGACTTTATGAACTTCACTTATAAGATTGATAACATCAGGGAGAAAATTATTACTATGCAACCGTCTACAGTATCGCATCAGGCAGTGCATTGTAGTCTCCCTAAGGAAAAATTGGATTCATTCATTGCTATAGAAGAGGAAGAATTCTTTAAACTCGTTAAATCATCTAAATCGACAACATGTTAGACCCTATACCGACTAAGCTACTGAAAGAGATGCTTCCAGAGGTCATAGATCCTCTTCTTAATATCATTAATTCATCTTTGTCATTAGAATACGTACCAAAAACTTTTAAGCTGGCTATGATTAAACCGCTTGTTAAAAAAACGCAACTTGATCGTACAGAATTAGTCAATTACAGGCCGATCTCGAATCTACCTTTTCTGTCAAAGATACTAGAAAAGGCGGTATCCTCACAACTATGTTCCTTTTTAGAAAGAAATGATATCTGCAAGGATTTTCAGTCAGGATTTAGACCATAGTACTGAGACTGCTCTCATTAGAGTTAAAAAAAATTATTTGCTCTTATCCGATCGTGGTTGTATCTCTATTAGTGTTACTCGATCTTAGTGCTGCATTTGATACTATTGACCACAACATTATTTTAAATGGATTCGAAAATTATGTTGGCATTAGTGGAATTGCATTAGCATGATTTAAATCATACTTATCTGACCGTTATCAGTTTGTAGCAGTAAATTAAGAGATGTCTCATTGATCACAAGTTCAGTATGGCGTACCACAAGGCTCAGTACTAAGACTGTTGCTTTTCACTCAGTACATGGTACCCTTGGGAGATATCATTAGGAAGCATGGAATTAGTTTTCACTGTTATGCTAATGATAATCAGCTCTATATTTCTTCACGCCCTGACAAAACTTATCAATGCACAAAATTAACGGAATGCATAGGTGATAAAAAAAATTGGATGACTAGTAATTTCCTACTACTTAATTCTGAAAAAACAGATTCTAATTATTGGACAAACTTCCTCAGGTAATAATCTAGAATACTGTCTAACACTTGATGGCTGCTCTGTCAAGTCTTCGTCGTCGATTAGGATCCTGGGTCTACTCTTTGATACCAATCTTTCATTTGAAAGTCACGTGTCTAGTATCTGTAAAACCGCATTTTTCTATCTTAAAAATATATCTAAATTACGTCATATGCTCATTGACAAATACAGAACAATTAGTCCATGCATTCATGACATCAAGGCTAGATTATTGTAATGCTATTATGGGTGGTTGTACTGCATGCTTAATAAACAAATTACAGCTGGTCCAAAACGCAGCAGCTAGAGTTCTTACTAGAACCAGGAAGTATGACCATATTAGCCCAGTTCTGTCAACACTGCATTGGCTCCCTATTAAACATCGTATAAATTTTTAAATATTGCTGATTACTTACAAAGCACTAAATGGTTTAGCTCCCCAGTACTTGAGCGAGCTCTTTACGCATTATAGTCCTTCACGTCTATTGCGATCTCAATTCCGGCCAGTTGATAATACCTAGAATATCAAAATTGACTGCTGGTGGTAGATCCTTTTCCTGTTTAGCACCAAAACTTTGGAACAGTCTTCCTACCATTGTCCGAGAAGCAGACACACTCTGTCAGTTCAAAGCTAGACTAAAAACACATCTCTTTGACCTAGCATGCACAACACATTATAGACTTTTATAATTCAATGTTAGGCTGCATAGATTAGGTCAGCCAGAACCGGGAACACTTCCCATAAATCCTGATGTACTCATTACATCATAAGAGGAATGGCGTCTATGCTAATATTAGTCTCTCTGTTTATCCCGAGGTTTACTGCAGTCCGCCGGATCCAGGCTGTATCCAGATCTGATGAAGGACCTGCGCCTGGACGCGACGACAGCGCAGTCCTGAAATGTCAACTAGTATCTCCCCTGTGAAGGCCTCCCCTCCCTTTACCTCTCTACAGATAAAGCATTGTCGGTCCGGTTCGCGTGGCTATGCGGAAGCGATTAAAAATTCTGTATTATAAATTAAGGCCAGACAAGTAGTATGTTAAGAGTTGATTTGTAGGGAAGGACTACACGCCTGCGCACATTCAAACGCGCATACCTATAGACTGAACTCGTTATGTGCATGTGCACACCACACGCACACCGTGTTTTTGAAGTTTGCGCAGAAAGAACTTAAGAGTTTTCTGTTAAAGTGGTGTGTATTCTAGAGCTGCTATAAAGCCAAAACAATCTGTTACTTTAATTTCCTATTATCAATGTAAAGCCGATTTGGAACAATCTACATTGTTAAAAGCGCTATATAAATGAAGATGACTTGACTTGACTGGGTGTTTGCTAATATTAAGATTCCACTACAACAATCATGAAATACTAGGGAAAAATTACTCTGAGACTTGTTTAAAGTTTGATGAATCACCACAACATGATTTTGTTTTATTAAAAAGTTCAGAATAATACAAAGACCAATTCCAAAGGCAAAAATAGCATAAATGCGTATTAGTCATCACCCGAAATGCAGTCCAGAGAAGCAGGCAAGGAAGCCTTTTATACCATTCTCGTTATAGGGCCATCTTAAAGCTATGGGCTATCATTATAGTGCAGCCATTCCCTTATAAGGTAAATAATTGGACTCATACTGGTCCTTAATTCACACAAGCTTGCAAAAAGCACATTCAAATACTTCTTCACACTTCAAAAGAGGAGACCCAAGGTCTAGCTAGGACCAAGGAACAGGACCGGAGCACACAATGTTTTAAATAATTTATTATTGGTACAAAACGACTAACGTTTCGACGCCCATGCGTCGTCTTCAGGCGTCAAAACATTAGTCGTTTTGTACCAATAATAAATTATTTAAATTGTGCTCCGGTTCTGTTCCTTGGTCCTAGCTAGACCTTGGGTCTCCTCTTTTGATTTTTGCGTTCTGTTACGTGAGCACCAACCAGGCTGAAGCGCAAGTGACCCCTTTCTACTTCTTCACACTTATTCTATGCAGCACAAGCATAAAAGCTTATTTAGTGGTTTTTCTATCAAAAGTTGAGACCCGCCCTGTGCCTCTCACCTTTTACTGTTAGGGGCAAAAGATGTTGACCGTTTCTTTTCAAGGATGCATGGGGTTTCAACAACGGACATACTGTGAAACCTACGTACATTGCGACACCTACATACACATGTTATTTTTAAACAATGACCCTTCAGCTTGCAGTTCAAGCTTGTCTTGCAAATCAAAACATTTCACTATTTGGGCAGTCTAATTCAAATTCAGTCATAAAAGCTTTCACCGTTTTCTTTAACTTTTTACTCAATTTTTCAACTTGTATAATCCCTTTTATTAACTGTTGGCCTCTGTAGATCAGTCTATTTCGTGGAAGTTGCGTCTTAGCGGGAGGCCCTCGCAAGCGCCTTCTCTTCCTTCTCAGCTTTGCAGACTTTCCTGGTGTGGTCTCTTTGCAGATATTCAACTAAAAGATTGTCCATAAATTTCCTGTCTGTTATTATTTTGTTTCAGGGGATTTATCAGGAGAATTCATAATTACAAGACAATTTATTACACTATATAAGAGAAAAACAAACAAAACAAATCGTCATGTACATGCCTACATGTGTAACGCTATGTAATCTTTAAGAAAACTACTTGCCTAAATCGAATGCTCAGCATTAATACAACCAGCTATGCAGTGCACGCCGCCAGTCTGTGTTCATTTATTCCTGCTCTTTCCAACAACAATGCACTTGATTGTGATGAGCTCGTAATCACGACGTCAGTCAGTAGGAAATTTCTGATAGCACGTGAAGGCAGCATAAGTTCCTGAGATGGGTGGGCCACAAACTTTAAACATAGCGGAGGGGAGAACGATTGTTGCTGTGGCTGTTTTTATTTTATTTAATATTTTCCCCAACCATAACATCACCTTGTCTTTAAAGTAGTGCATATTTACATGTATGAATACTCATTTGAAGTGTATTGTATGTGTTATACACAGTGAAAATGGCTTGTATTTATCTTTAATTCCATAATCGTCAGCTGAATATAGCTATGGTTGTCAATGAATGAGGTTAAATGAGACTTTAATTATACTTTCCCAATTAATTGGCAATAATAAACCTGGTGTCCTCCATGGTTCCTGTTATTTCAGACAATGCAGCACTTGAATGCGACGTGCTCGTAATCACGCCTTCAGAAGTGGGAAATAGGAAATTTCTGATTGCACGTGAAGGCAGCATTAATCTCGTAAAGTCGCATTCATAATGCCGTTCAGACTCAAATGCCCCATCAAATGCGGGTTGTATCCAAATCCACTTGTTTAAAAGTCCCTAAATTACATTAATATTTACCATATAACCTTTACTTCGCTAATAAACATCTAAATAACTACAGCTATGTATCAATCTATCTCTGCGATCTATCTCTTGTAAATGCATAAAAACAGCACTCTGTCAGCAGGTATTTTATTGTGTTCACGCCATGTTGTAATTGGGATTTCAATTTGTAAAATTTGAAGAGCTCATAATTACAGCTTGTGAGATGAGAATTTTCTGAGATCTTCTACTTGTACCACCTGACCGCCGCAGATTCATTTAGGCGTTGATAGCAGGTGTGTTCGACTTGAAGTGGTGCTGATGTCAAAGTACCGTGAGAGCGATTTAAAAGCATATGGAGCCGTCTACTATCTAATCACTATCGTCGTACTTTGATGTCATATACAGATCGGTCTGTGGAGCGCCACTTCAAGTTGAACCGACCTATTATCAACACCTAAATGAATCTGAAGCAGTCAGGTGGTACAGTAGTCACGTGGTACAAGTAGGTCTCAAATTCTCATCTTACAAGCTGTAATTGAGCTCTACAACCACGTGAAAGCAGTTGGTCATACACCAATGGTAACTCCAGTAATAAGATGGAAAGATTTACCTTGAACTGTCATGGAAACTATGTATAAAAGTTAATTAAACAATTTATTAATAAATTAAAAAGGAATTTATACCTGAATGATATAATGCTGTAGCTACATTGGAAAATGGATGAATAATTCAGCTGTGGGCGCCATCTTGTCAGATGCGGTAATTCATTCGGTGTGCGACTTGCAGTGCATAATGGGTAATCTCTAGCCATTGAGCGTACATTGGTTGAACACGTTATTGTGAAATTGAATGAGTGCACTCTATTATCCACTATGGCTTTGGACACCACTACAAATGGCTGTCCCTTCAAGTAGTGCCCTATTTAAGGGTATAGGGGGTGGTTTCAGACACAGCCCTAGTGGTGCCATAGAGACATCACATTGTCATTTCGAGACTACAATAATTACGACATGGCGTAAAATGCAGCATTAATCTAGACGGACAAAAACATTAATTCTGATTGCATGCCAGATGAGATGGACTCAGTAAATAAATAAAACAGTGAATGCATCAAATCGCAATTACAATGTAAGCATATTCCAACAAATGTACTGTATGTGTACTAATATTCCTTTCTTTTCACTCTTTATTCTACTAAAAACAAACCTTTTAAAACTAGTTTATAGACATGTCATTCGCATGTCATTTGTTCTCCATTTGAAAACACTTTTTTTGCACCCTTTCGGACCCCTTTATTTATTGATGTAGAAGTGTTTTATTTATGCAAGGAGGGAGTGAAATTACAGAATTTACAGTATAGAGAAAAAAGTGTTAAAACAGTTTTGTTCTGTTCAGTGCGGTTATAACTGTCGAAAACAAATAATATATCAGTTCTGTTTATTGGTTATCGGGCACATAAATATGCAAATAATCTGTATCGGTTATAAAAAGTGTAGTGTAGTGCAAATGTAAGGATGCTTTGGAATTATTATTTGGCTAATCACCGATTAAGTACATTTTTAATTTTCTCCCTCCCCAATTAGTTGTCTGATGGATGGACTGATGACAGGCTCAAAGTCTCGTTTCCTGCCCAGAATCCAAAATGGCAAACTTCAACTCCAGCTGGATGCCTTCAAGTTCCACCAAGAGACAAGGCCAGAGGTGTATATAGTGTATTTCCATGAAAACATGTTCTCGAGCCCAAAACATTATAAAATGGTGATAGAGGGTTTGTTATTTTTGCTTATGTTAATAATATTGGATGGGGGAAAAAAGTTGGGGTTGTTGTACACATTGAATTCTGATTATTAATTCTTCAAATTAACATACTTCTTATTTTGTCGTGCAGATGTACATCACCTGTAATCTTCAAGCTTACCCTGTAATGGATGCAGTTAACCCCTTTCATAAAGCATGTTCTTTTATTGATGGAAGGTGTGAAGCTTTGCTTTCTTTTCTCTTTCTTTCCCCTTTTTTCTATTGTTTAGTAAAGTTTTACATTTAATCATTGATTCTCGCCATGCAAACTATTTTCTACAATATTGTTTCTTTGGGGAACCAACCTCAAGTTTCTCTCACTCCCCTCTTTAATCTTCAAGCTGGAAGGCTGCAGATGGAGATGACTGGGCTTGTTACAGCTGCCAAGGAACAAAAGCGTATGCTCCATCCTTCCAATCCACACTGCAACAATCTCGGCCTCCACCTGCTCCCAGACCAGACCAGAACTCATCTTCCACAAAGCCCAACAAATTCCATCCCAGAATTCAAGAGGATTCTGGAAGTTATTTCAGTTCCTTGCTAACAGATAGTGAGCCTATTCCCTCTTGGAGGAGCTTAATTCTCCCACAGGAGGAGGATGAGGGAACTGGTTCAGTGGGTAAGCACTCCCAGGTCTGGTGATTTTGTCTTGGTGTAATTTATCTTAAAAAGCAAGTCATTTAAACTGTATTTTAAAGCTGATATTTTGACGTTAAAACTGCAGATAAGCATATTTGCACTAACCATTTTGAAAAATGTGGCTCTGTGTCAATAGGGTGGGAACTGGAGAAAACAGTGGGTCCATTGGCCATCTTTCCAAAGAAAAGCAAAATGGGTTTTCTGGCTCCTCCTAGAGTGAAGGAAGGTGTTCCTCCTCTCCCTTCTCTCAGTAAAGATAAGAAACCGATGCCTCATAGTAGCCTATGGAAGAATGGTGTCACTGCTGAGATGGGTTTGTATTCAACACGTTACAATCTCTTTAATTGGGTTAAAAACTAGGACTAACTAGGACATACAGTAGGTATTTTTCTTTCCTTCCCTAAACGCAAGTCAAAATTTAAACTAGTATATTTAAAATGTAACTTTTTTTTCTTTCTGGGGACCGCCTTTGAAATGACCTACGCCTACAATTGGGAAAATGTGAACTGATTGCAAACTGCTATTTAGGCATTGGGCCTCTCATGAAACGAGCAGAATGAATTTGTATAAATTGTTCGTAAGGCCATTCTAATATAAATTTTTGGTTCATGAATCTTTATTTTAAAAGCGTTAGTTGGTACCAAAATATTTACACCTGTTCCCATTTATGTGTAAATGGTACATAAAATATCAATGTTTTGTTCTTTAGGCAAACTGATGACATTGCATTTTGATAACATTACCGTAAAATGTAACAAAATTACTTAACTGAAATTCTTCACATTTAACTATTTGGTTATGATTGAAAAACTCCTAGTAGACAGTTTTCACCTATTATTATTATTATTATTATTATTATTATTATTATTATTATTATTATTATAGACTTATTATTCTGAGCAGCAATACTATTTGTCATCTGTATTATTTGACTTAACAATTTTAATTGCCTAATTTTGTTAGACATTTGGCCAGTTTGGAGCCAAACCTGAGAGATCCCAGGAGATCCCACAGCATTCCTGTACATGATTCACATAATTGTTTCATGGGCTGGGATAATTTTTGGAAGTGTGCATGCATACCTTTTTTAAAGGCACACTATGCAGTTTCCGTTTTTCTCAAACGGAGTACTTGTATTTAATGTTACAGTCGTAAATACCACTCACGCAAAGTTGTCTCTGCACTCTTCCGACTGCGTTTTCTTCGTCGACTCTGCCATGATTCACGTCTGAAATGCATGCTAGTGTCTTCCATAGAGGCTGCTTCATTTGTTGTTGATGTATGTGACGTCGTGACGTAAAGCAAGTCGTGATTCTCGCAAGATTTGTCGGGGCACCACCTCTCAAACTTCCAGATGATTCCAGATTCGCTTTGCCATCGGGATGATTCGCCCTACTACGAGTTCGTTTACCATCAAAATGATTTTGAAGCTGTTATATTAAGGTACAAATCTTGCATAGTGTGCCTTTAAAAATTATTTGAATTCATTAACATAAACACCGTAATCTAAAGTTTACGAAACCTTTGTAGTAATTTTTGCATAAAATGGACCAAAAACTCTCCTCTGGATTTGCAAAGTTTCATAAATGAGGCCTTTTTTAGTTTTTATATTTTATTTTGGAACCTCTTCAGTATTAACATGGTAATTTAGTTAACAAAGGTTATGGCAGTTAAAATGCTTCTAACTGCCGATAACTGCAGCCTAAAATTAAGTCTCCAACAGAACAAGTGGGTGGTGTAACACCTTCACCCTCATGGGAACCGACTGAACAACCCAATATCACGGAAATTGAACCAGAATCCAAGAAGCTGGAAGAGGATGATGAATATGACAGTGAAGATGAAGACCATGACAGTGAATATGAAGATGAAGACCATGACAGTGAAGATGAAGACCATGACTATGAAGAGAGAAAACAAGAGACAAAAGAGTCTGATCAAGGCATGTGGAAGACTAGAGTCTTGCCAGAAGAAGGTACAAAACGGCATAGTATTTCTGTTTATTGAAGCATTGTTTGATGGGGTACTTATGTTTGCTCATGGAATAATTGATTTTATCTTGCAGTTTTTAAGGAACTCTTCACAACTCATGCCTCTAAGAATGAGGAAGACTCTGGACTGCATACATTTGGTATAAGCCCTTCCCTACCAGAAGAGGAGCCAGCTGACATATCACCCTCCTAAGGACTCCTGAACTTCTAAACCAAAGGATATGAATGCTGACAAAGATGAAACGATCTCACTGAGGAGGAAAATCTAGTTCATAAAGCACACAAGCAGGAAACAAGACACGAGCGGTTTCACCCTTTGTGCTGATTTAGTTTCAGAAATAAAAATATTTTTCACTGTCTTCATTCATTGTCTGTTTTTTTATTATTATTTTTATTTATTTATTAAATGGAATAAAATAAATGGAAATACTCATCATTTCATCTGATTGTGATTTCTATTTTTAAAATTGCTTAGATTAAAATGAAATCTATGAAGACCTTGTTTTAAATCCTGATACACCACAACTAAGGTTGGTGCAGCACATTAGATAAAGGTGGTGTGTTTAAATTAGGTTCTGAAAATGCCTGTTAATTGCATTTATTGATCAGGCTATTCTCAAAGGGAGTTGTTTTGGGGAAGAATGCCTGTGGTAGATATTATTCCATGGGTTATAGTAAAGACTGTCAAAGTCATTGTTCAAAAAAATTATTTAAATGGCAATTATCAACAAAAAGAATGATTAAGCATCAAATTGGCCGAGTTTGGCAACATAAGTCATCAAAAGCATCTGCTCGCCTAAGGTGGCAGCATGATTTACTTAAAATAAAAACTACCCATAACACTATAACCATGCCAATTATTGGTGCACTTGTTTTGGCCAGTGATTAATTTATTAACCTTACTTGCATATAAAAACAGTAGCCTAACATGCCGCTGACGTAGGGCCTAAACCTACAGAAAGAGTCACTAAATTATTTTATTTAATTTTTTTTTTTAAATGTAGTGAATTAATTCAAAAGATTACTGGGTCAATCAAAATTAATTATCAATTAAGAATCAATTAAGAACAACTGCGTAATTGAATAGATAGGCTCCCTTAAAATGCACCTAAATGAGAATTCCCACTTTCTGCTTTGCTTGTATGCAGGTTCTTCCGGCCACAACGATGCCATACGGTAAACTTATAGGGACAATTGTTATGTTAAGTATATGCGTTGCAGGCGCCATTCGTAATTTAAAGGAAGGTCCAATGATAGGACCAGATTCTAGACAGTACAAAGTCGTATCTTTACCGACTGAGGATCCTACAGATGATAGTACAGATGTGCCCTCCAGCAGAGTTGCACCTGCACAGGTGCTTTGCACTGAGCGAAGCATGATTGTGCTCATCAGAGCGGACCTTCACTCCAACGGCCGTCATGTCACTGCTGAAGAGTTTAGCCTCGGTCAACCATGCTCAACCAAGAGCTGCAAAGCCTCTCAGTACAGTGATACTGAATATGTGATTAAAGCAGATTTGCACCAGTGCGGCTCTGAATTATCGGTATGTAGGAGTTATTTGGTTTGGTTTGGTTTTGTTGTGTTTTGAACCAAATATTCTTTTTCGAGGGGAATTAAGTTAAATATCATTGACAAGTCGTCACCTTTATTTATGTAGCGCTTTTTACAATACAGATTGTTTCAAAGCAGCACAATGATAACAGGAAAATAATGCAACAAAGTTAGTTTCGACTACTGCAGATCTAGAAGAAAATGGTTTTATAGTCCTGCTTAAGTAAGTTCAGTGATAGTTATTTTCTGTTGTAAAAAAGTTAATTTGTTTATCTATACTGCCTCTCTGGGTAAAACAGATGCCATCATCCAGCTCAGTTCAGTTCTCATATAATGGTGTCAATGCAGGCAAATCAATAATATTGTTGAATATTAAGTCAGCTTGTCAGTGTATGTCAATAAAAGGACCGCATATTCGTATTTTAACATAATTTAATTTTTAGATTGATGGAGATCATTTGGTTTATTCAAACCAACTGATCTACACCCCTATGCAGAACAGCTTCGGTATTGTAAGGACAAGCACCGCTTCTATTCCTATTGAATGTCGCTACAAAAGGTATGGACTTTATCTGTATGGTTCTAATCATTTATACATCTTCATTTCTGCTATCTTGCTGCCTTACTGTATATTTGGCACGATGTATATCTCAGGACCCACTTTGTAAGCAGTATTGATGAGAAGCCTTCCTGGCCTACCACATCAGCTCTGGAATTGATTGTTTTTTCCTTTCATCTTATGAATGGTATGTTTAGGATTAAATGAAATTTAAAAGTTTTTCCTGTTTTTATTTATTATTTTATCCATTTATTTATTTATCCCCCCCCTTTCTTCTTTTTAGATGATTGGAGGACTAAAAGGTCATCCTATGTGTACCACCTTGGGGACGTGATGAATATCCAGGCTTCTTTCTTGATGGCTGAGCATGCTCCCTTCAGATTAGTAATGGACAGTTGCGTGGTCACTCTGGAGCCTAATGCCGCATCAGTGCCACGCTACATGTTCGTTCAGAACCATGGGTCAGTTGGGATTTGGGATTCCAGTGCAATGAAAAGACAATGATATCATAAGCAAATTTACACATCTTTGGCCTGTAAACCATTATTTTCAATTAAATGTTGACTGAATAGTTCATTCATCATTATAATATGTTTGGAATGGTTGCATCTATTTGAATTTAACTGAATTGCACATGTACTTTGCAATATTACCACTCATGAGGTCCTGTAAAACTTCATCAGAAAAATCATCAGTGTGGCATGATGTTTTAATGACATGATTAACTAATATTTGTATTTAAATGTTAACAAATTGAATTTCTATCCCTTATATGGTAGATGTCTTGTCGACTCTAAAGTGCCAGACTCTAGTGCCCGTTTCATGCCCAGAAAACTAAATCATGTGCTTCAGATGCAGATGGATGCTTTCCGTTTCCACGAAGACCACCGAAATGCTGTGAGTCCTATATAAACTAAACATTTCACTCTTCAGTGTTCTAGAACAGTGTTTTGAGAGAAGTACGACATATTTTTCCTGTTACTTTAGTTAGGACCTGTCCCTTCTCATTTGTAAGTTGCTTTGGATAATTTTTTTTTTTTTTTTTTTTTTTTTTTTTAAGTATTCTAAATGAACACAAATGAATAAATCTTTACTCTATAGATCTATATTACATGCCAGCTGAAGATTGTTGAAATGGAGTTGAATATCATGAACAAGGCCTGTACCTATTCTGGAAACAGGTATAAGTGATTTGTATATGTCAACCTAAAGGTATAAGAAAACTAAAATTCCAAATATAATTGTTTGAAATACAGTATTTGCATTAGATCACATCTCTGATATTTGATGTATTCTGACTAAAGTTGACTTGTTGCTTTCTGAAGGTGGCTCAGTGTGGATGGTAAGGATGAGGTTTGTGAATGCTGTGAGAATACTTGTGATGTCATCAACCAGAAACGTATTGGCAAATGGAGTAGACTACCAAAAAGGTCAGTCAGTAGAGGTAAGCTTTAACCTAGGCCATATCATGCCAACAAAAGGCAGTACCATGTGTTGTATACAGTTTATTCAGTTTTCTGTTGAGACCATTGTAACTTTAAAGCAGCGGAAGATGCGCCTCTTTCTGCATACACTTTGCTAATCTACAACCATAAAAACCATGGAAAACTCTTATTTTCTACATTTCACCTCTGCTCCTTGCTACCTTTCATTGAATTCTATGAATACCGTTAGCTCTGACAAATGTTTTTTTTTTTCTTTTTTTTTCTTTTTTTTTTTTTCTCTCCTTTCAGATACAACAGAGTCCAACACAGTGTTGCTTGGTCCCATAATCATTCTTGGGTAAATTCTGTGCAATTCATGAAAAATAAAAATTTTCAATCTCTTTGCGTTGTATTAATAATTTAACCACTTCATTTGAAGTGTAGTGGTTCTACAGAAGAGTCTACCACTGTCTCAAATAGGGTCTGTTTATAATTTGGGCTGGTCTGGATGCTCAAATCAAGCAAACAAAAACCGAGCAAACCATTTTCATGCTGTCACAGAAACCAAATGGAGCTCCAAATAAAAATAAAAATGATTCTTGAGATAAGGGACAAAACATGTTTTAGAAGTTAGTTTTTATGATTTTATACATTATTATAAACCAATATATTTGTAGACAAAGGTCTCTGCTAATGAACCATGTAAGGTAAATTTTTGAAAACATTTTCATAAAGAGTTCAATTTATACACTTCATGGCTTAATTTGTCAACTCTGTCAGACACATTAAAAAGCATGCTATTTTAATTTGATCTATCCAACAAAAGTATAAAGTCTTCAGTTATGTAATAATGCTGTTCCATAAAGGAGCCAAGTGAAAAATATGTTCTACATTTTTATCCTTGGTTATAATGAACAATCCTGTTCCTAAATACCTTAATTCTCTATCCTCCTTTTTATTATATATATATATATATATATATATATATATATAACCAATGTTCATGGGTAAATCAGACATATATAGTTAAGTTGATGTTTTAATATTTTAACACAAATGTGAAAAATAATTAAATATTTCTTTAAAAATTAACAGAAACCTTCATCTGACATTGGTAAATGGGTAATTGAAAAAGGTGTTCTCAATCTTTTCAAAACTGATGCAATGTAAATTTAAGATAAAACCATAAAATATGTATTACAAATTAATTCAAACTAAATGGGTTTTATAGAATAAAGTGATATGTCATGAATTTATCAAATTATTTTAAAAGGGACATAATATGCAGAGTTGACAAAAACTGACAGTTGACAAGGGTGCAACTGAGGTTACAATAACTGATAGACAAGACAACAAATTAATACAACAAATTAATTTTTAAACTAATTTAATACAACAGTCCTTCCAGTGGTTTTCTTTTCTCCTTTTAGTGGTATAAGTACGTCTCATGCTGGGTCTCCAGTAGCTCACAGAATACAAGAAGCTTATGAGTGTAATGGTAAGCATTATTATGTGCTGCCCTGTGGCAGTAACAAAAATGTACCCTGTATTTAAATGAGCCTGTATTTAAGCCGCATCAATTACGTACATTTTATTTGTGCCAACCTGCATGACTTAAGCAGTGGTAAACTGTCATGTTCGCTCTCTATGAAGTCCATTATACATCAAGGTTCGTTATTGCTGTGATCTCATGTGAGTGACAGATGATGTCACTCTGGTGATTGAAATGATTTTTTGAAAAAATAAAAGATGTGTACAAATTATTTGTAATAAGAACTGCAATATTACATAAAAATGTAAATATGTAAATAAAATCATGAAACGACATTAGAATAATTCCCCATATGTATACACACACACACACACACACACACACACACTTACTTGGTTCTCGAATCTGATTGGATGAGAGCCTTTTCCAGCTGTGCGATATTCCCCCAATATCAGCATTGCACCGTTTCACCGTTTATATCACTCTGCTTGTAGCATTTCTCACAGTGCGTGTCATGGCGGATGAGCAAACCACCATAATTTTACAAATACTACTGTTGTTGTGTCATGGAATGTAGTTTTAAAAGTTTTTTAGGTGAGAATGTAGTTATTTAGACTTCAAATGTGACTTGTATATAAACATAATCGCGCATATTTAACATTTGTTTAGATGTTTTCGGAGATGTGAGCTCCAGACCGTCAGCGTGCCCGTTCAGCACTCATGGACCCGCCTAAACAGCTTTATCTTGGCCAGTCCTTCAGGCTCTTATGTAGATAGTTTAAACGTGAGGTATAATTAATTTTGGGTATATCAAACAGGAAATTTTTGGCTATGTTCATTTATTACCTAATCGATTTGGCTACGGGCAATTTCATAACTTTATATTTTTATTTAAAGCTGCATTCCGTAACTTTTTTGGGTTAAAAATGATAAATAAATAAATAAATTTATTTGTTCTAAATAAATTTGAGCAAGTACATAACCAGCCAGTGTTCAAAACTATCTGCTTGCCTTAGCTCGATTCACAGCGGTAAGCTTGTAATGTTTTTAATTCCAGTGGTACTGGTGGATTTCCACAGGAAATTTGAGCATGTCTTTGTGTCATTACGTCACATCTGTAGACATAAAGAAGGTGTCTCGGCTAGTAGGCTATATTGTGTGTGAGGATGTTGGAGGTCCTTTTCTCACAGCACTTGATATAATTAAACTTATCAATTTGTTGGCGGATCCAGAAAGGTTCAAACGTCAATCACCAGTGACAACTGGAGATTCACCCGTTGTAAAATGCAAAAGACTTCAGACTTCGGAGTGGCTACAGAAAAAAATAGACTTCAACCGGGCCCATGCGAAAACAAGGATAAATATAGCTGCAAGCAGCAATTACCGGGGCCAAGCAGAATAAGACAAGACATGGCTGAAAGTGTCAGATCAACTGCAACGAGCAATTAAAGACATTTAAAGAGGATTTTAGGCGAAATGGCTGAAAAATCATAGAAACAGTAATTAAAAATATGATTTAATTGATTATCACTTTCGACCAATAGGTGGCGCAGTTACAAAATTGGTGTGATGTGGTCAGAGTGAAGTGACAATGACACATACAAAGTTTGGTGTCAAGACATTGCAGAGATAAAGCCTGAATAGTGCTTTTGGCATCATGCCTCAACTTTGCTGCTGCGCTATACGAAAACGGTTTCGTCTATCGACACAAAATCCATAACTTTTAGTCGGCACAGTCTGGAGATGATACGATTCGATTTTGGTGAAAATCGGATAAACGGTCTAGGAGAAGTTCGAAAAAGTAGGTTTTGAATGAAAATTTGAATGGTTTTGAATTGAGTGGCATTTCAATAGGCAGATTTATTCAAAAGTTATTAGCCTTTTTGGAAATTTTGTTATTACTTTTGACCACTAGGTGGCGCTGTCTCGAAATATTTTGGGTACCTTCAGGGGATGGTGCTGATTGCACATTCTGAGTTTTGTAACATTACACCAATGCATTTGTTTAGTATAGCATTTTATTTCACAAAACTGTATTGAAGTCAATGGGAATTTCATGTTTTGTTCTATTATAGCACCACCAAGAGGCTGAGTCCCACCATTTTTTGTATGTGTCCTCAGGGTGAGCCCATACATATGTGTGTCAATTTTGGTGAAAATATCTCAATTTGCTTCGGAGTTATAGACATTTATATGAAAAAACGTGTACAAAATGACTGACACATGACTTTGATTGGAATTTACTACCCCTAAACATCAATATTTTCGCATTTGGGCATTGATGTTTAACTATCGACCTATGTTTCCAAACTTCTGACGGTGGTTTCGTCTCGATCGGACAAACGGTTTCGAAGATATAGCCAAATGTTTTAAGCGCTAAATCACAACGCTACACAAACCGTAAGGCAAAACCTAGCATGTTTGGTATCATAGGACTCGGCAAGGATTCAGGAGTCTAATGAGATTAGTCTCGTGAAAATAAGTCGACCACACCCAAAGTTATAAGCATTTGGAAAAAAGAATTCACCACTAGGTGGTGCTGTTTCGCAACTTCTCACGCTCCTTCAGGACATTGTGCTGATGACCCATACCAAGTTTCGTAACAATCCGTTCATGTGTTCTTAAAATACAGCATTTTAGCACAAAATTCAAAATGGCCGACAGTCAAAATGGCCGATATGGTAAAATTGGATATCAGTCGATTCGGCATGTTGCCCTGAATCTAACGAGACCAATTTTATGATTTTTGGACAAACTGTTCAGAAGTTATAAGCAAAAATAGCCATTTTTCATATCTCCGGACCAGTAGGTGGCGCTGCGCCGAAACGCAGCATGTAGCCTCAGGTCATGCTTGTGATGACATGTACCAAGTTTGGTCTGAATCCGATAAAGCGTTGCGGAGAAACAGCCTTATGTCTGTTTTTGCAAGCGCTACGTAAAATTTGTTCGTGGGTTTATCGAAAACGGTTAAGCGAATCAACTTGAATTCCATAACTTTTGGTCAGCACTGCCTGAAGATGATCTGGTTCAATTTTCGTGCAATTTGGACAAACCGTCTAGGACGAGTTCGAAAAAGTAGGTTTATAGAAATATTCAAAATGGCGGCCATATTTTAATGACGTAAAATTACGTCATAGGGTGCAATCGAATCGTCATGAGCTCAGGAATCAGAGGAACAAAAGAATTTTGTTGATTGGCCTTACGGTTCAAAAGTTATTAGCATAAACATAAGTGCAAATTTGGACAGTTGGTGGCGCTAGAGGGATTGGTTTTAAGGCACCAAATTTGCTATGGTGACTTTTCAGACCATCATCTATCAGTGTGCCAAATTTCATAACTTTCCCGCAAGCGGTTCTATGGGCTGCCATAGACTCCCAGAGCGGAAGCGGAAGAATAATAAATATAGCTGCAAGCAGCCATTACCGGGGCCAAGCAGAATAAGACGACAAGACATGCCAACATGTCTGAAAGTGTCAGACCAACTGCAGCAATGAGCAATTAAAGACATTTAAAGAGGATTTTAGGCAAAATGCTTGAAAAATCATAGAAACAATAATTAAAAATATGATTTAATGGATTATCACTTTCGACCAATAGGTGGCGCAGTTACAAAACTGGTGTGATGTGGTCAGAGTGAAGTGACAATGACACATACAAAGTTTGGTGTCAATATGTCAAGGCATTGCAGAGATAAAGCCTGAATAGTGCTTTTGGCATTATGCCTCAACTTTTCTGCTGCGCTATACGAAAACGGTTTCGTCTATCGACACAAAATCCATAACTTTTAGTCGGCACGGTCTGGAGATGATACGATTCGATTTTGGTGAAAATCGGACAAACGGTCTAGGAGGAGTTCGAAAAAGTAGGTTTTGAATGAAAATCAAGATGGACAGGAAGTTCGGCCAAATAAGGAAAACTTGGTATCTATGTTCTCGGCTTGACCCAAGGAATCTATTAAGACCAGTGGCATTTCAATAGGCAGATTTATTCAAAAGTTATTAGCATTTTTGTAAATTTTGTTATAACTTTTGACCACTAGGTGGCGCTGTCTCAAAATATTTTGAGTACCTTCAGGGGATGGTGCTGATGGCACATTCTGAGATTCGTAATATTACACCAATGGATTTGTTTAGTATAGCATTTTATTTCACAAAACTGTATTGAAGTCAATGGGAATTTCATATTTTGTTCTATTATAGCGCCACCAAGAGGTTCAGTCCCACAATTTTTTTTATGTGTCTTCAGAGTGAGACACATAAAATACATATGTGTCAATTTTTGTGAAAATATCTGAATTTACTTCGGAGTTATAGACATTTATATGAAAAAACACATAAAAAATGACTGACACATGACTTTGATTGGATTTTACTACCCCTTACTATCAATATTTTCGCATTTGGGCATTGGCGCATAGCTATCGACCTATGTTTTCAAACTTCTGACGGTGGTTTCGTCTTGATCGGACTAGCGGTTTCGAAGATATCGCCAAATGTTTTTTAAGCGCTAAATCACAACGCTACACAAACCGTAAGGCAAAACCTAGCATGTTTGGTATCGTAGGACTCGGCAAGGTTTCAGGAGTCTAATTAGACGAATCTGGTGAAAATACGTCGACCTTCGGTGCTTGGCCCCTAATAATAATAATAATAAGAACCGGAACAAAAACAATAGGTGCCTCCGCACCTTCGGTGCTTGGCCCCTAATAATAAGAATGGGAACAGATACAATAGGTGCCTCCGCACCTTCGGTGCTTGGCCCCTAATAATAATAAGAACCGGAACAAATACAATAGGTGCCTCCGCACCTTCGGTGCTTGGCCCCTAATAAGAAGAACGGGAACAGATACAATAGGTGCCTACGCACCTTCGGTGCTTGGCCCCTAATAAATATAGCTGCAAGCAGCCATTACCGGGGCCAAGCAGAATAAGATGACAAGACATGCCAACATGTCTGAAAGTGTCAGACCAACTGCAACAATGAGCAATTAAAGACATTTCAGTCCCACCATTTATAGCATTTTACATATGTGTGTCCCACCATTTATAGCCCATACATATGTGTGTCGATTTTGGTGAAAAAAACTCAATTTGCTTCGGAGCTAGAAACCGAGCACAACTTGCAAACAAACTTTGTCATCTACAATGTTGTATTTCAAAAAAGATTTTCGAAAACCATTTGAAGACATATCGTTATATATGTATGTGTGTGTGTGTGTATTTCCTTTGTATTACGTGCTGCTGTCTGCTTTTCTCTGTGACATAATTGTACAAAATATGTAGCAAATTAAAAGAGTCTTCATATTTTATTTAAATTTTCTAAACTGTTTTAATTATTCTTATTTCTTTTTATTATTTTAATTTCTTCTATGTAAAGCACTTTGAATTGCCATTGTGTATGAAATGTGCTATATAAATAAACTTGCCTTGCCTTGCTTATTTCATATTTATAGCAATTAAAATCAATAATTGTTAAAATCAGTGTGCTTACCGTATCAGTGTGAACTTTGTGCTTGCTTCTGGCTGGTGAGAAGTTCAATGTCTGGTTGCAGGCTAGTGGTAGCCAGTCTCAAGGTCTGATGCAAGTGTTTATCTGTGAGTCTGTTCCTTGTTGGATTCTTGGTTTGCTTCATGCGGGAAAAGGTTTGCTCACAGATGTAGGTGCTGCCAAAAACTGTGGACATCTTCATTGCATGCTGTTTGATGTGTGGGTAGGTTTCCTCTGGGAGCGCAGCATAGAACTCAATGAGACTATCAGGTTTGAACGCGTCTTTAAGGATATCACAATTGACCCTTCGCTAAGCCCCGCCCTCCTTAGTTACTGTTGCTACGCCTGTCAAGCTTTTGCGCCTGGCACGTCTATTACAGTATGTATGCACTGGTTTCAGACATTCCTAAGGAGATAATTAGTCATTTTAGCGGACAGGTGAAAATTTGAGAGAACAAGACTGCAGTATGCATTCGAGGGCTATATCCACGACATAATATGCAAACGATTAGAGAATAATTTCATCAAAATTGAAGCTAAAGTCTATAACGTTAAGTCCCAGCGCAAGCAGCAGCCGCCTCATACGCTAACCATTCAAATGGGAAACACACAAATTGAGGAACAGCTGTGCATGCACAGCAGGGTAAGTGAAATGTGAAAATATTCTAATATTTATAAATCAAACAGCTTATCCATATGTATCGTGGAATAAACACAAGACATTAGCCTGACCACTTTGCAATGATAACATTCTCCCGCTAATATTTGTAGCGCACCAGGCTAACGTTACTGCTCACACGTCGTGGGTCACATAGTGACTACTGTTATGAACTGATTAAGTTTGCATACCAAACTTTTCCTTGGAGATCTCCGGCAAGCCCCCTGATGTTCCCTCCTTTTACTAACTACCTTTTACTTTTACTAGAACTAACACCGGGAGAGTCGCGATCGGATTGGGGTAACGTTACTAGTTTGGCCGTCGATTAACAAAATGCTGAAATATATTTTTAAGTAACGTTAAATTATGTCAGTGAGCCTCCGTCTTGCCTTTAATCGCACTGCTTGATCCACGAGCTGGACAATAACTTTATTCTAGAGCTGCTATAAAGCCAAAACACTTTACTTTTAATTTCCTATTATCAATGTAAAGCTGCTTTGGAACAATCTACATTGTTAAAAGCGCTATATAAATGAACATGACGCCCGGCATTTCTCCCCTTGGGTTTTAGGTTTCGGGAAGGGAACAAAATCCACCACCCCGTCCAAAATTTTAGGATACCGGGTATCAGATTTGCACAATCCATACGCACAACGCAGCATGTTTCCCTCTCGCTCGAAAGCTTGCCAGACCTCCCGCGCCTAGTTACGGTTGCTAAGCCACGATTGGCCTGTGGTGGTTTTCGGGCGTGGCTTAGCGAAGGGTCAATTCTGCAACTCAGCTAGTTCAAACTGAAGAGAGGGAGGGGCATCACTTATGTCGGCAACAAAGGGGTTCTGGAACAAGCGTATTCCTTTACCTTTGACATGAAGCTCACGGAACCGCGCACTGAACTCTCCCTGCAGCATTTCCAGTGCATCCTTGCACTTTTCGACTGGGAACGGGACAGCTGGTTTCTCAGCGCTGTAGCTTTGGGTGGCAGGGAGATGCGTGAAGTCCAGCTGTTGGACCTGTCGCACAAGCAGAACTAGTTTGACCTCAAACGCTTTGATGTGGGAATACATGTCACTGATTAGCTTCCCTTGGAGCTGGACGTTAAGGTGGTTCAACATTTCAGTCACATCAGTTAAAAACGCGAGGTCCCATTTCCATTCTGGCTCGGTCAGCTCTCGTACTGTTTCACCTTTAGACTGCAGGAAGGTGTTGATTTCGGGTAGCAGGTCATAGAAACGGCGCAACACTCTGCCTCGGCTTAACCATCGAACTTCTGTGTAGTACAGCACATCCCCGTAGTCAGACTCAAGCTCGGAGAGAAAGGCCTGGAACTGTCTGTGTTTCAGCCCATGTTTTCGGATGTAGTTGACACAGTGCACAACCACCTTCATGACAGACGCCCACTTCAGAACTTTGCAGCATAGTGCTTGCTGGTGAATCAGACAGTGGACTTGTAGTGGGGGGGTGAGACCTCGTTCCTCAACGAATTCGCTGTTCAAGCGCCCTACTAGCCCCCTCGTTGTGCCAACCATACTAGGTGTGCCATCCGTAGTGATGCTGGCCATTTTAGACCAGCTTAGATTCAACTGTTCCATTGTTTTGCACACTTGGATAAAAATATCCTCTCCTGTCGTAGTACCTGTGAGACTTTTTAGAGCTGCCAGCTCCTCAGACACTTCAAAGCTTGCACTAACTCCACGGATAAAAATGAGCAGTTGTGCTGTGTCCTGCACGTCATTACTCTCATCCATGGCCAAAGCAAAAAAAATTAATTCTGACGCTTTCTCATTCAGCTGGTCATACACGTTGCCCCCCAAATCTTCGATCCGCCTGGTCATAGTAGTTGCGGAAAGACTCACCGTGTTGAGCGCATCCTTCTTGTCGGGACACACCTCCTCGGCCACAGCAAGTATGCATTCTTTAACAAAGTCCCCATCAGTAAATGGCTTTCCATGGGTAGCTAGTAGGTGAGCTACCTTATAGCTAGCTCGGACAGCAGCCTGGTTGACCTGAGTTTGGCGAAGGAATAAATTCTGTTGTGCAGCCAGTCCGCCTTTCATCCTCCGAATCCTGTCTTCTCTTGCTTGCCCTCGCAAGCTAGCATACTCTTTGTGGCGGGTTTCGTGGTGACGACGCAGATTATATTCTTTCAAAACCGCCACATAGTGTTGTCAAAAGACCCGGTACTTCGGTACCAAGTCGGTACTATTTTTTTTTTAAACGTCACGGTACCAGGTTTTCTCAAACCCGGTACTTGATGCGCGTGCATGCCCGAAGCGCGTGCAGTTGCGTCCTCTTCATAAAAGCGCTGATGGTGATCGGCGGTGCTGCTGCTGATGTGGTGCTGATGTTTTTGCGCGTGCAGATACGTTATTTCAAATGGCGCGCGGCAAGCGCGCTCATAATAGAAGCGGCGCGCTCGCTTTTCCATGCGCGTTCATGGATGCATAGCAACGACAGACGCCACGGGAGTACAAACGCTTGTGCGAACTGCGCTCTCCATGACGACGAGGAAGTGTGACATAGGCCTATTAATTGATTTCTAGCCCTTGCATTAGCTTTACTACTAGATATATTTATGGAGATGAGAAATAAAAAGCCGTCATTAATATCAGTCCGTCAGAAAAGCAGTTCTAGTCTTATTCTTGGCTGGATAACTCTTAGCAGGTTTAAAAAGCCCTTTTAAAGTTAAATATGAATACAGTTTTGGATTAAATAAAAGTATAGTCAAGTCAAATAAAACATATTTTATCTCCTGTATAGTTTGGTAATGCTACAATAAGATACCATTCATTAACATCACTTAATGCGTTATCTAACATAACACATTGAGTGAACAATATATTTTTACAACATTAATTAATGTTTGTGAATGTTATTTAATACAAACACTTGATTGGTCATGTTTGTTCACTTCATTCATTGTGCATTAAATAATGTTAACAGAAATAATGTTAACTTTTGATTTTAAAAATGTATTTTTAAATTAACCCCTAAAGGAGATTAATTGTGACAGTATATAACTAGGCTATTGTTTTTTTTCTTAGGTCATTTTATCTAATGTTATCTAACAAATGGAATCTTATTGTAAAGTGTTTTTAATACTACAGTTTCCATCTTTGTAACTGTGATATACACTTTAATATAATTATGTAAATTTAATCTAAATTAAGCTTTGGTACCGAAATTGGTACCGAGAACCGTGGATTTTCACTGGTATCGGTACCGAATACTGAAATTTTGGTACCGTGACAACACTACCGCCACACTTTCTTTACAAATAATACAAACGGCACGGTCCTTACACTGAACAAAAAAATACTCGTTGGTCCACTGTTCTTTGAAAACTCTGCACTCTCTATCAACTTTTCGTTTAACGCTAACCATTTTGCTGTCCTGAACACTGACCGTTATCTGATCTGACAGTTCTGTGCACGTGCGTTGTCTGTCACTGCTTGATCTCGAGCATGTCGGGTGACGAAAATTCGGAAAATTCGAAAAAATTTAACTGAAAAAATCAACAAAATACCAGATGCAGACATGTTATTATTTTACAAAAAGCAATTAAAAAAAATAGGCCATGACGACTTTTGGGGATTGCCTCATTGGGCCGGTTCAAGTAGTGGGGGCAGAGGGGCTGGGGGGCCAGTCAAAGGGGGGTGGCGGGCCTGAGTCGGCCCGCGGGCCTTAGTTTGGTGACCCCTGCCTTAGGCCATCAGTTAAAATACACCAGCAAAATGACATGGCAAAACAGACAAGCTCTGAATTGGTTACTGGCAGAAAAAGGAGGGGTATGTGTGATGTTTGGAATTGACTGTTGCACCTTTATTTCAAATAATACAGCCTCTGATTGAGCTTTTACTAGGGCCATGAATAAGCTGAAGGATCTAAGACAAGAAGTTGCTGAAAATGCGGGGAGAAACAGACACTTTGGATACTGGTTTGACTCTATATTTGGGTCCTGGAAAGAATGGTTCATTAAGGTGGGAATAATAATAGCCGTGGGTGTTGCTGTTTTTCTTCTGTTGTTCTGTTGTGTTTTGCCTTTCTTCAGATCAATGCTAGCCAACGCAGCTGCCAAGCAGATGATCAATGTGATAGTAAGACAATCGGGAGTTGACACTGGATGCAACAACTCAAGAGTGTATTCAATTGGCCCAGGCATGGATGAGCTAGACGACTTCCTGTAAAAAGTCCTGGTGGAGGAGTAAGGAAGATGGTGCCTTGTTATTCTTGTTTTTTCTTTTTCTCTTTTACTTTACTATTATTGGGTTTAACAATTTGACTTTGTTTTTGGTAAGAAAGGGAGATAGCCCCACTGTGTATTTTATTTTGGGGTAAAATAGATAGATCATTAGAAAATGGGTAGAGTAGGAAGTTAGTTAGAGGGGTTGTTTGTATGTCTTTGTTCTTTTTATAAGGGCCCTTTTCCTGAAAATATTTTACGCATATAATCTCTTTGAATATATTATACTCATATAATCCTATTGAAATTGCTGCTACATATAATCAAACCAACTGTTCACTTATATAATTTGCGCATGAGAGGGGACGATAGAAGGTCTAAAGCAGGTCATTGCCCGTGGTACGAGGTAATGCAACCAGACATAAAGGGAAAAGATAAGAATGTTTTTATCACTAATAGTCACTTTTTATCACTAATAGTCAATTTATTCATTTTTTACTTTTACATTTTGCATATGTTTTCGTGTATTCCTGTAACAAGTTAGAAGACAAGAATTACATACATTGGGTCATTGGAACATGTATATAGTTATGGTGCAAAAAAGGAACTATTTATTTGCAAGCGCGGTCATGGACTGTTGAAGAAACAAGAGCTGACTCAACTGGTGGTTTAAAAACCCGCTGTCTGCTCCAACACCAGATAGCGCCCTAGGTGAGACTGGGGCACCTCTGGCAACGATGGAGCAACCCAGATAGCACTCCAGGCCACAGGAAGCGCCTGCACAGTACCTCTGGCACCGATGGATAGATATTAAACTCCAAGTTTATACAACAAGATGAGTTGAAAGTATTGAAAGTTTGATGTTTGAAATAACACATCCCTTAAAATGATGATATGACAGGAAGGTGAAATCTTTTACTCCACCCTAGCCAAGTGGGGGTGGAGATGTTTGGTCTCATTCTTCCTCCAGGGTGTACCTTTGTGAGGAGGTCTTTTGGTAAAAGATGGATGGTCTATATTGACCATATTGGATAGGTGAAGAAAGAAGAGTGACTTGTTCGTGAAGGTACATTCTGGGAAATAATAGTTGAAGGTGGGACTAGAATTAGTCCCAAAGGGGGGATGTGTTGGAGAATTTCATACATGAGTCCATGTTGGAGAATTTTATTTGTCTCATACGTGAGTCCAATCCAAATGTATGAATATTAAGGAAACTAGGCCTAAGATATGGGAGGCCTAAAATTATGGGAAGCAGAAAGAACAGGTCAAAGGGAACAAAATGATGGGAAACACTGAACCTGTCAAAAGTGTATGTAAGGACAAAAACTGGGAAGGGTTGTGTGAGGACAAGACAAAAACTGGGTGAAAGGTAGGACGGAGAGAAGAGTGGGAAAAGTACCCAAAAAAACATATATGAAGTCATATTTAATAAAGCGCATGCGCTAGTATGGCCACCAATAGAAATTGGACATTAATGCAGGTGTTTCTAATCGTGGCGAAGTGACGAGGAGGAGCAAAGAGAAAAAGATAACTGTATGAATGCTAATTGGACACCAAGTGATAAGAAAAGGTATAAGACATGAGTGCAGACCATTGTTACTTCAGATGTCCGGATGGCCAGCCGGCTTCTCACTTTGTTGCTTGTCAATAAAGTTAATTTTTCTGACCTGAAACCTCGACTCTGAAAACTCTTTGAGACCTGAACCAAAAAGAACTATGAATTTGCCACAACACTGGCTCTAGAAACCGAGCACAACTTGCAAACAAACTTTGTCATCTACAAAGTTGTATTTCAAAAAAGATTTTCGAAAACCATTTGAAGACATATCGTTTTATATGTGTGTGTGTGTGTATTTCCTTTGTATTACACTGGTGCTGGTTAAATCACAAACCTGACTGATATCTTTTTCTGGTTGGTGCTTCCCCTAAACCAGTATCTAAGGTCCACAGTCAGATCCTCTGGATCAAATCCAGTTACCTGCATACATTGATAACTTAATCACATTCCATTTTGTTTACAGATTCATTACAACACAGTATTTTATTTGGCATTAAACGGGGTAGGTCATGGAAAGCATACATGATCAATCTTATTTTCAAAAACCTCTGCCCAGCTTGTTTGGCGATGGTGTGGCAGGGGCACCCATGGATGTAAATGTTTCCATTTTAATTCAGAATTATTGATGCAGTATAATGTTTTGCTCATGTATTGACAAGTACATTATCAATGGACAGACTTTCCCCATGGTATGGATTGAATTACAATTAATAGATGGAATTACAAAACGAGCCAATGGCAGTGGAAATGCCATGGGTCTGCGGAATTTGCATGCGTAACTCCGCCCTACCTCGTGGGAAGTATGCCGCAACATGCAGATATGTTTTTGCATCGGAGCCAAGAGGTCCTCTTCACTCCTGTAGCCTGCATTCTCTCTGAGTGTCATCGAGTGTTCTTCGAGACGAGTTGCTTTCCAGTCTGTGTTGGTGACATAGGCGATTCCAGCGAGTTTCACATTCCTGCCTGCTGATCTGTGCAGTGGTCTGCATCCAGCGTGTGTGTTTCTCCCTGGCCGTCTCGCTCCCTGGTCTACGCTCCCGCCGTATGTCGCAACTCACCTGCCACCTCCTCTTCTGGAGTCAGAAGCATCTGAGGTCGCTTCGAGCCATGTATATTCCCGGAGACCTGAACTGTGCAGCCGACGAGCTCTCACAGCTTCAGCCCCTCCCTGGAGAATGGCAAGATCCTGTGCAAGATCAGGGAGGACGAGGAGCAGGTCCTTCTGGTTGCGCCTCATTGGCCCACCTGGACTTGGTTCTCCGAACTCATGCTCCTCGTGACAGCCCCTCCCTGGCCAATTCCTCTGAGGAAGGACCTCCTTTCTCAGAGACGGGGCACCCTATGGCACCCTCATCCCGATCTTTGGAACCTCTAAGTGTGGCTCCTGGACGAGTCGAGGCAGGTTTGAGTACCCTACCACCTGCGGTGATGGCTACCATCACTTCCGCTAGAGCATCGTCCACGAGACATGCTTATGCGTTGAAGTGGAACCTCTTCATCACCTGGTGCTCATCACCTGGAGTGTGGCCTCCTCTTGGGCTCTAGTGCATGGCGCCTCGCTAACAGACATCTGTAGAGCTGCAGGCTGGGCGACACCTAACACATTTGCGAGATTCTATAATCTCAGAGTGGAGCCAGTATCCTATTGTGTACTCGCTTCAACTAGCCGGTAACTTGGATCCGCTCAGGTGTCTTCGCTTGCTCGACATTCCACTCCACGGACTGGATCAGTGCGATATTCTCCTCAGGTGAGTTTCCCCAAGAAACCCTGAGTTCCTCCAGCACTGCTAACGTCATCGCCAGAGTTTTGCCTCCGGCAGCTTTCGCGGTTGGCTAGGTGCCTCCATGTGCTTGGTTCCCCCGTTGGGGATTCCACTGTAAGCCTCCTTGAGCATGTGTCTTTCCCTTGGCAAGCCACCTTGCCACCCCTGGGGTTGAAAGACTCCACCCTTCGGGCTGGACACCCCAGTTTTCTTCCATATGCACCCCCTCCGGGTCATATGTGTATTCTAAGACCTCCCTTCGGCATTGTGTTGCATATTTCCACTGAGATATGCTTCCCAGTGTACCTTGGTATTCCTGTGATAAGTAGGACTCCTTCATCCGTGCCAGTCTCACGACAGGGAGCTCAGACTTGCGCAGGGCACTGGAAGACAGCCGAGAAGGTGGCATGATTAGACTGGAACCCCCATTTCGTCGTCACTGACGTAACTCGTAGTGACCATGAAAGGGAACGTCTCGGTTACATATGTAATACTCATTCCCTGAGTAGGGAACGGAGACGTTACGTCTTCCTGCTACTTCAGCTGTACCGCTGGAAACGCCGGAGTTCAGTCTCAGCTTCTCAGCAGGAAACATATCTTAATGTTGTGGCATACTTCCTTATATACCCACAAGGTAGGGCGGAGTTACGCATGCAAATTCCGCAGACCCATGGCATTTCCACTGCCATTGGCTCGTTTTGTAATACTCGAAGGTGATAGGCTTCTAAGCGAAACCCCCATTTCGTCGTCACTGACGTAACGTCTCTGTTCCCTACTCAGGGAACAAGGGTTACATACGTAACCGAGACGTTATGCGACTATACAATTTTTTTGCGAAATTGACGTGTTTCCATTGGGCGTATTTTCAATTCGCAATTTCAATTTGCGTAATTTGAAGGGTAATGGAAACGTGGCTACTGTCATATCCACACAGTGAGTGGGTTCATCATCTCTTGTCCTGCAATAATAATGTGCATGTTTTATATAATTAAAGCTACACATCAGGCTGAAGTTGAAGTGTGTGTGTGTGTGTGTGTGTGTGTGTGTGTGTGTGTGTGTGTGTGTGTGTGTGTGTGTGTGTGTGTGTGTGTGTGTGTGTGTGTGTGTGTGAGTGTGAAATGGGTGCCGGAAAGTGTGGGAAACATACAAATATACAGTATACTATAGCTGTCAATACCTGTATAGTTTGACCCATATGTGATCAATGTGAAAGGATTTACCCCTATCTTCATCACCAAGTAATTTCTATAATGCATGCAGTTTTGGTGCTCACACACTTGAAATTCTGTCAAGTGGTGGAATCTTTGAAGCACTCCTTCAACAACAGGCTGAAATGGTCTGCTACTGCAAATGGCACATTATGTTGGACCATTGCAATAGCCATCTTTAACTCAGCTTTCTTTTGGTTTTCATGTACCATGACCTCTTGTGCTATCATGCCACCAACAGAAGCTGGAGCATAAAACTGTGCAATGCCGCTCGTTGACCGAAGTGCCTGTTCTTTGGCCTGATGCCCTTTACTTTTTATATGCCTGTTCACATCTATCACACCTTGATGGGCACATGAGTTCTGTCTACAAACAGAGCACCAGTAGTAGGAGTTGTTGGTGCCTATGGTGGTGAATGGCCATTTGGTTGACCACTAACTTTTACTAACTGCTCCACTCAATGCTTTCTTCATCCCTGTCTTGTCCACTGTCTCCTCTACTGTCTGCCTTGCTGTCTTCTCCACAGTCTCTGCCATCACCTCTTCCACTGTCCCTCCTCTGATCTGGCAACCTTTTAATGGGGCTAACCCTTTGGTGCCCAGAATGAAATAATACTCTTGCTTTTCCCCTGACATCTTTGAAACCGACAAATCCAATGATTAAAGGGGTCATATAATGGTAGAGAGAGGTTATAGGGCAACATATGTCACTTTGAGTGATTTATTGCCCTTAAGCCCCGCCCCCTTTTTGACCGTGAGAATATTCCCACGCTTGCCCCGCCCCTTTCTACCCCCCCTCCCTCCCACCTCCGGACAGGTCACGTGACCGTGAGAATTTTCCCACGCTTGCTCCTCCCTTATGGGCGTGAACAGAACCAGGGAGATATTATAAATTAAATTATATATTAAATTATATATTTAATAATATAAAACGTTGTATAAAAGTTAAAATACACATGTGTTTAGTGTTCTCACACATTTGTAAAACTGTTACATAAAACACAAACTAGTTTAAAAACATTGTTAAAAAAGCCTTACATTTTTACATACCATTTGTTGAAAGAAGAACAAAAGTCTTATTATCTCCAAAGATGTATCCGGTAACAATAATGTTTAAACATCATATTGTTTAACAAATAACATTATGACAATGTATATTAAAACTGTTACAATAAAGACAATCAGAGATCAGTGTTTTTTTTATTATTTATTAAAGAAGACACTTTTAAAACAATAATGAAATAAGTTAAAATGGCATTTTTCTCTAAAAGAGTTATTAAAAATGAGTTAGTGTTATTTTAAGATGTTAAAAAATCAATAATTTACAGAAAAGTAAATGTATCCATCCGCACAGTATTTGTAAAACTGTTACATAAAACACAAACTAGTTTAAAAACATTGTTAAAAAGCCTTACATTTTTACATACCATTTGTTGAAAGAGAACCAAAAGGTATATCCGAAGCTCGAAAGATTTATCCAGATCCAAAGGTTTAGAGGTTTTATTTCCCAAAGTTACAAAGTCCTCGGGAGGAACTCAACAAAAAGCGTCCATTCAGTCCTATATCACAAGAAGAAATGAACGAGTGAAAAGTATGCAATGGTCCAGGCCCTGACTCCGCCCCCTAACACACAACACACGCACACACAACCATTGGACGCCTCCGGATGACAGAGACGTGACGCGATGCTGACATCACCAGGGATTACCCCCAAAACAAGCCACTTAGCCTCTCTGCTCACAAACAGCAGAACTTCTGAATGTAGCTCATCTCGGAGCTATCAAACTGCCACGAATCGCTCTTACAACACATCCATTGGAACGCGATTAAGTTATCCGGGGCACGGTGAGTTATGATACTAAACATTTAACTTACCTAACGTTAACTATTTATCCGTCAAATATTTCAAATAAATGTTAACTCTCCAGAGCAAAAATACACAGAGGATTGTACTCTATCCACCAGATTACCAAGCCCCATCAGGTGTGGAGCGACATGTGAAACATCTCTACACTCAAAAAAGAAAAAAGAAAAAAAAAGAAAAAAGTGAACAAAATGATTTCCTCGCGCAGCTTCAAGAAAAGAAGACCGACGGCTATCCATCCTGACTCGGAATGGTAAAATTCCATTTGTGTTGAGAGCCGCGGAGGCCACGCCTCCTCACCAAACACACACAGGATTTCATTGGATGCATTGGGTGACGCTGACGATGACATCACTGGGGATTCCCCAATGCTGAGCTTGTTCACTGACAGGATAACGCGCTCTGTTTGAAAACCCTTCGTATCTAAAATTTACTAAACTTACTGTGGATCGTGGCTCGGACTTCAGCTCCTGTTTAAGTGCAGAGGAACGACGCGCATCAGCGAACGGAATATTGGATTAATCACAACACATTGGGTCTTTGTGGAGTGTCAAACTCAGCGAGTGGAATACTGGATTAACCACGTTTCACTGGATCTTTTAAGGAGTATCAAACTCGTGAGGAATATTTACTGGATAAACTTTACGTTTCACTGGATCTTTTAAGGAGTATCAGATCATTATTCTTCGTGAGGAATATTGGGTGAATCACAGGTTTCGTTGCATCTTTTAAGGAGTATCAAACACAGCGAGAGGAACATTTTATTTGGGTGAACACGTTTGCATCTTTGTGGACCAACCCTGTTATTCAGCGAGAGGAATTTATTGGGTGAATCAAACGTTTTGGAGATTTGTCAGGATGTAAACGGAGAACTACGTAACGATCTTTTAAACACAAGAGGAGAATTATGGAGAAATGCGTCCTGGACAACAGTTAATAACGGTAATTAACTCTTTTTTAAATGAACGTCTGAATGTTATCCAGATTATTAATGGAAAGACATGAAGCATTCATGAGAAGTTATGTTACATCTCATAATTACTGATTTCTTTTTATTCATTTGATTGTTATTATTTTATATTCATTTGACTGTTATTTTAGCGTTTTCACTTGTGTTATGAATATGTGTAGTTTTTAATGTAGGATACACAATTTTTTATTTCTGTTACGTTTTGTTGTTGTTATTTGTATTACTTCTATCGTGGTGTCATCTGTGGTCATTAGCGAACCTCTTAAATGTCACCGGCCCACCGGCGGGACCCCCAAATCCAATGCATATTTAAGACAGTAGCCTAATACCATATACTAAACCTAAACTATACATCATTTGAAAGCTTACAATCTCTAGTTTTCATATTTAGTAACTGATTTCTTTTTTTAATTAATTATGACCGCCGCTAGCGTAGCTAGCGAAAGCGGTCATATAGGGATTGTCAAAGTTTTTTTTTTTTTTTTTTTCCGTCAATCTACTGAATTTTCCGTCAACGATACCAGGGACACCGAAACACCGGGGAACATGAAATTTGGTGAGCATGTAGCCCCACTAGACTTTTACGGAAAAATTTCGTTTGGTCCCCGGGGGCCACTCCCCCCCCCGCGCTGGGCCCCCCCAAACCCAAAAAATGCAGTTTTTCCTAAATAACTACCTGAACCGTGGCACCGAGGATGAAGAAATTTGCAAAGTATGTTGGTCTTAAGGGCCCACATCAACCTAGCCCATAATCGATTGTCAAAGTTTTTTAGTTTTTTTTTCCCGTCAATCTACTGAATTTTCCGTCAACGATACCAGGGACACCGAAACACCGGGGAACATGAAATTTGGTGGGCATGTAGCCCCACTAGACTTTTACGGAAAAATTTCGTTTGGTCCCCGGGGGCCACTCCCCCCCCGCGCTGGGCCCCCCCAAACCCAAAAAATGCAGTTTTTCCTAAATAACTACTTGAACCGTGGAACCAAGGATGAAGAAATTTTTATGGTATGTTGGTCTTAAGGGCCCACATCAACCTAGCCCATAATCACTCATTTGTGATTTGCGCCCCTCCCATAAAAAATGAAAATGCAATATTATTCTGCTTTAATCGCCCCTATCTTCAGTGGAGATGTTCAGAACTGCACCATATTTCATGTGTATGATTAACTTGACATCCTCTGGGGGTATGCTAAGTTTCGTAGAATTTCATCCATGGGGGGGTATAAAATAAATTCATTTATGTGCACATTTAGTGACTGTACACTCATCGGCCTGTAGATGGTGCTGTTGAGCGAAGGGTTGCTGGTTTAGGATGATACTGTCACACACACACATGCAGGAATACAAACAAACGCAAGCATGCACACACACTGACATCCACAGGCACAGACACACACCCATACACACACATACAAATCCACATGCACAGACACACACACACAAACACACACGCGCACACACATGTACGCACGCACACATACACGCACAGACACACACAGACACACACATACACAAACACACACACATACACACACACACAGACAGACATGCACATACTACTACTTTTTTTAGGTATCAGCCATATACCCGATTTACCAATACCCAATGTGTTATGCTTGGGCAGTATACTAATGACGTGGGTGGGACATGTTTCATGCCATGTTAGATCACATCCTGAGAGTCTACGCTTTCAGAAAATATATAGTTTATATAGTTGAATCAGTTTTCTCTTCATGGTACAGACCAAAATGTATTATGTGTACACTTTCTTCACCTAAATCCATAAAATCCCATTAATTTCAATGGGACATTTACTTAAGTGTTCTACTAGGTACAGAGGAAATGAGTTTAATTTTGTTAACATTGTTTTTTTAAAACTCTGGGACCAGGGCTACAAGATAAAACCACTTTTTTGGGGAAAAAATGTTTTTTATTTCAGTAAAACACAACAAACCCATGCCAAAGATAACTGACTTTTACCATCAACAGGCACCTCAACCGTTTGGTAGAGGTTTGTATAAATTGAATGGGAGGGTCCTTTGAAAAAAAAAAACACAGATTTTTCATACTTAGTATGTATAAGTATAAGTATATATACTATTTTGATCCCATGAGGGAAATTTGGTCTCTGCATTTATCCCAATCCGTGAATTAGTGAAACGCACTCAGCACACAGTGAACACACAGTGAGGTGAAGCACACACTAATCTCGGCGCAGTGAGCTGCCTGCAACAACAGCGGCGCTCGGGGAGCAGTGATGGGTTAGGTGCCTTGCTCAAGGGCACTTCAGTCGCTTTTTACTGTTAACCACTGTTATGGATGTGACGTTTTCACATTATGGATGTTAAGTGTCTAAACTAATGACTTTTGATATAAAACTTAAATAGTAATGGCAAATAATTACAAAACTCTAAATTATCCATGATCCACAGGAATACTCCAGACAGTCTTTTAAAATATACAACTTATATACATAAACACGCAATACAGCCAAATTGCTCCACGTCATTTATTTTTGTGGAAAGCCAGTGCAGGCCTGAGCGGCGGTCATATTTTGTACCGCCATGCGGTACATCTAGTTTGTTATTATTATGACCGCCGCTAGCGTAGCTAGCGAAAGCGGTCATATAGGGATTGTCAAAGTTTTTTTTTTTTTTTTTTTCCGTCATCTACTGAATTTTTTCGTCAACGATACCAGGGACACCGAAACACCGGGGAACATGAAATTTGGTGGGCATGTAGCCCCACTAGACTTTTACGGAAAAATTTCGTTTGGTCCCCGGGGGCCACTCCCCCCCCGCGCTGGGCCCCCCCAAACCCAAAAAATGCAGTTTTTCCTAAATAACTACCTGAACCGTGGCACCGAGGATGAAGAATTTTTTATGGTATGTTGGTCTACTAGACTTTTACGGAAAAATTTCGTTTGGTCCCCGGGGGCCACTTCCCCCCCCGCGCTGGGGCCCCCGTGAATTTTTCGTCAACGATACCAGGGACACCGAAACACCGGGGAACATGAAATTTGGTGGGCATGTAGCCCCACTAGACTTTTACGGAAAAATTTCGTTTGGTCCCCGGGGGCCACTCCCCCCCCGCGCTGGGCCCCCCCAAACCCAAAAAATGCAGTTTTTCCTAAATAACTACCTGAACCGTGGCACCGAGGATGAAGAAATTTTTATGGTATGTTGGTCTACTAGACTTTTACAGAAAAATTTCGTTTGGTCCCCGGGGGCCACTCCCCCCCCGCGCTGGGCCCCCCGTGAATTTTTCGTCAACGATACCAGGGACACCGAAACACCGGGGAGCATGAAATTTGGTGGGCATGTAGCCCCACTATAGATTTTATGGAAAAATTTCGTTTGGTCCCCGGGGGCCACTCCCCCCCTGCGCTGGGCCCCCCGTGAATTTTTCGTCAACGATACCAGGGACACCGAAACACCGGGGAACATGAAATTTGGTGGGCATGTAGCCCCACTAGACTTTTACGGAAAAATTTCGTTTGGTCCCCGGGGGCCACTCCCCCCCCACACTGGGCCCCCCCAAACTCAAAAAATGCAGTTTTTCCTAAATAACTACCTGAACCGTGGCACCGAGGATGAAGAAATTTGGTGGGCATGTAGCCCCACTAGACTTTTACGGAAAAATTTCGTTTGGTCCCCGGAGGCCACTCCCCCCCCGCGCTGGGCCCCCCGTGAATTTTTCGTCAACGATACCAGGGACACCGAAACACCGGGGAACATGAAATTTGGTGGGCATGTAGCCCCACTAGACTTTTACGGAAAAATTTCGTTTGGTCCCCGGGGGCCACTCCCCCCCCGCGCTGGGCCCCCCGTGAATTTTTCGTCAATGATACCAGGGACACCGAAACACCGGGGAACATGAAATTTGGTGGGCATGTAGCCCCACTAGACTTTTACGGAAAAATTTCGTTTGGTCCCCGGGGGCCACTTCCCCCCCCGCGCTGGGGCCCCCGTGAATTTTTCGTCAACGATACCAGGGACACCGAAACACCGGGGAACATGAAATTTGGTGGGCATGTAGCCCCACTAGACTTTTACGGAAAAATTTCGTTTGGTCCCCGGGGGCCCCTCCCCCCCCGCGCTGGGCCCCCCCAAACCCAAAAAATGCAGTTTTTCCTAAATAACTACCTGAACCGTGGCACCGAGGATGAAGAAATTTTGATGGTATGTTGCTCTTAAGGGCCCACATCAACCTAGCCCATAATCAGTCATTTGTGATTTGCGCCCCTCCCATAAAAAATTAAAATGCAATATTATTCTGCTTTAATCGCCCCTATCTTCAGTGGAGATGTTCAGAACTGCACCATATTTCATGTGTATGATTAACTTGACATCCTCTGGGGGTATGCTAAGTTTCGTAGAATTTCATCCATGGGGGGGTATAAAATAAATTCATTTATGTGCACATTTAGTGACTGTACACTCATCGGCCTGTAGATGGTGCTGTTGAGCGAAGGGTTGCTGGTTTAGGATGATACTGTCACACACACACATGCAGGAATACAAACAAACGCAAGCATGCACACACACTGACATCCACAGGCACAGGCACAGACACACACCCATACACACACATACAAATCCACATGCACAGACACACACACACAAACACACACGCGCACACACATGTACGCACGCACACATACACGCACAGACACACACAGACACACACATACACAAACACACACACATACACACACACACACAGACAGACATGCACATACTACTACTTTTTTTAGGTATCAGCCATATACCCGATTTACCAATACCCAATGTGTTATGCTTGGGCAGTATACTAATGACGTGGGTGGGACATGTTTCATGCCATGTTAGATCACATCCTGAGAGTCTACGCTTTCAGAAAATATATAGTTTATATAGTTGAATCAGTTTTCTCTTCATGGTACAGACTTATGTGTACACTTTCTTCACCTAAATCCATAAAATCCCATTAATTTCAATGGGACATTTACTTAAGTGTTCTACTAGGTACAGTGGGAATGAGTTTAATTTTGTTAACATTGTTTTTTTAAAACTCTGGGACCAGGGCTACAAGATAAAACCACTTTTTTGGGGAAAAAATGTTTTTTATTTCAGTAAAACACAACAAACCCATGCCAAAGTCAGATAACAGACTTTTACCATCAACAGGCACCTCAACCGTTTGGTAGAGGTTTGTATAAATTGAATGGGAGGGTCCTTTGAAAAAAAAAAACACAGATTTTTCATACTTAGTATGTATAAGTATAAGTATATATACTATTTTGATCCCGTGAGGGAAATTTGGTCTCTGCATTTATCCCAATCCGTGAATTAGTGAAACGCACTCAGCACACAGTGAACACACAGTGAGGTGAAGCACACACTAATCTCGGCGCAGTGAGATGCCTGCAACAACAGCGGCGCTCGGGGAGCAGTGAGGGGTTAGGTGCCTTGCTCAAGGGCACTTCAGTCGCTTTTTACTGTTAACCACTGTTATGGATGTGACGTTTTCACATTATGGATGTTAAGTGTCTAAACTAATGACTTTTGATATAAAACTTAAATAGTAATGGCAAATAATTACAAAACTCTAAATTATCCATGATCCACAGGAATACTCCAGACAGTCTTTTAAAATATACAACTTATATACATAAACACGCAATACAGCCAAATTGCTCCACGTCATTTATTTTTGTGGAAAGCCAGTGCAGGCCTGAGCGGCGGTCATATTTTGTACCGCCATGCGGTACATCTAGTTTTTTATTATTATGAGCGGTCATATAGGGATTGTCAAAGTTTTTTTTTTTTTTTTTTCCCGTCATCTACTGAATTTTTTCGTCAACGATACCAGGGACACCGAAACACCGGGGAACATGAAATTTGGTGGGCATGTAGCCCCACTAGACTTTTACGGAAAAATTTCGTTTGGTCCCCGGGGGCCACTCCCCCCCCGCGCTGGGCCCCCCCAAACCCAAAAAATGCAGTTTTTCCTAAATAACTACCTGAACCGTGGCACCGAGGATGAAGAATTTTTTATGGTATGTTGGTCTACTAGACTTTTACGGAAAAATTTCGTTTGGTCCCCGGGGGCCACTTTCCCCCCCGCGCTGGGGCCCCCGTGAATTTTTCGTCAACGATACCAGGGACACCGAAACACCGGGGAACATGAAATTTGGTGGGCATGTAGCCCCACTAGACTTTTACGGAAAAATTTCGTTTGGTCCCCGGGGGCCACTCCCCCCCCGCGCTGGGCCCCCCCAAACCCAAAAAATGCAGTTTTTCCTAAATAACTACCTGAACCGTGGCACCGAGGATGAAGAAATTTTTATGGTATGTTGGTCTACTAGACTTTTACAGAAAAATTTCGTTTGGTCCCCGGGGGCCACTCCCCCCCCGCGCTGGGCCCCCCGTGAATTTTTCGTCAACGATACCAGGGACACCGAAACACCGGGGAGCATGAAATTTGGTGGGCATGTAGCCCCACTATAGATTTTACGGAAAAATTTCGTTTGGTCCCCGGGGGCCACTCCCCCCCTGCGGTGGGCCCCCCGTGAATTTTTCGTCAACGATACCAGGGACACCGAAACACCGGGGAACATGAAATTTGGTGGGCATGTAGCCCCACTAGACTTTTACGGAAAAATTTCGTTTGGTCCCCGGGGGCCACTCCCCCCTCCCGCGCTGGGCCCCCCGTGAATTTTTCGTCAACGATACCAGGGACACCGAAACACCGGGGAACATGACATTTGGTGGGCATGTAGCCCCACTAGACTTTTACGGAAAAATTTCGTTTGGTCCCCGGGGGCCACTTCCCCCCCCGCGCTGGGGCCCCCGTGAATTTTTTGTCAACGATACCAGGGACACCGAAACACCGGGGAACATGAAATTTGGTGGGCATGTAGCCCCACTAGACTTTTACGGAAAAATTTCGTTTGGTCCCCGGAGGCCACTCCCCCCCCGCGCTGGGTCCCCCGTGAATTTTTCGTCAACGATACCAGGGACACCGAAACACCGGGGAACATGAAATTTGGTGGGCATGTAGCCCCACTAGACTTTTACGGAAAAATGTCGTTTGGTCCCCGGGGGCCACTCCCCCCCCCGCGCTGGGCCCCCCCAAACCCAAAAAATGCAGTTTTTCCTAAATAACTACCTGAACCGTGGCACCGAGGATGAAGACATTTTTATGGTATGTTGGTCTTAAGGGCCCACATCAACCTAGCCCATAATCGATTGTCAAAGTTTTTTTTTTTTTTTTTTCTCATCTGAATTCTTCGTCAACGATACCAGGGACACCGAAACACCGGGGAACATGAAATTTGGTGGGCATGTAGCCCCACTAGACTTTTACGGAAAAATTTCGTTTGGTCCCCGGGGGCCACTCCCCCCCCGCGCTGGGCCCCCCCAAACCCAAAAAATGCGTTTTTTCCTAAATAACTACCTGAACCGTGGCACCGAGGATGAAGACATTTTTTTGGTATGTTGGTCTTAAGGGCCCACATCAACCTAGCCCATAATCGATTGTCAAAGTTTTTTTTTTTTTTTTTTTTCTCATCTGAATTTTTCGTCAACGATACCAGGGACACCGAAACACCGGGGAATATGGAATTTGGTGGGCATGTAGCCCCACTAGACTTTTACGGAAAAATTTCGTTTGGTCCCCGGGGGCCTCCCCCCCCCGCGCTGGGCCCCCCCAAACCCAAAAAATGCAGTTTTTCCTAAATAACTACCTGAACCGTGGCACCGAGGATGAAGACATTTTTATGGTATGTTGGTCTTAAGGGCCCACATCAACCTAGCCCATAATCGATTGTCAAAGTTTTTTTTTTTTTTTTTTTTTCGTCATCTGAATTTTTCGTCAACGATACCAGGGACACCGAAACACGAACATGAAATTTGGTGGGCATGTAGCCCCACTAGACTTTTACGGAAAAATTTCGTTTGGTCCCCGGGGGCCCCTCCCCCCCCGCGCTGGGCCCCCCCAAACCCAAAAAATGCAGTTTTTCCTAAATAACTACCTGAACCGTGGCACCGAGGATGAAGAAATTTTGATGGTATGTTGCTCTTAAGGGCCCACATCAACCTAGCCCATAATCAGTCATTTGTGATTTGCGCCCCTCCCATAAAAAATTAAAATGCAATATTATTCTGCTTTAATCGCCCCTATCTTCAGTGGAGATGTTCAGAACTGCACCATATTTCATGTGTATGATTAACTTGACATCCTCTGGGGGTATGCTAAGTTTCGTAGAATTTCATCCATGGGGGGGTATAAAATAAATTCATTTATGTGCACATTTAGTGACTGTACACTCATCGGCCTGTAGATGGTGCTGTTGAGCGAAGGGTTGCTGGTTTAGGATGATACTGTCACACACACACATGCAGGAATACAAACAAACGCAAGCATGCACACACACTGACATCCACAGGCACAGGCACAGACACACACCCATACACACACATACAAATCCACATGCACAGACACACACACACAAACACACACGCGCACACACATGTACGCACGCACACATACAAGCACAGACACACACAGACACACACATACACAAACACACACACATACACACACACACACAGACAGACATGCACATACTACTACTTTTTTTAGGTATCAGCCATATACCCGATTTACCAATACCCAATGTGTTATGCTTGGGCAGTATACTAATGACGTGGGTGGGACATGTTTCATGCCATGTTAGATCACATCCTGAGAGTCTACGCTTTCAGAAAATATATAGTTTATATAGTTGAATCAGTTTTCTCTTCATGGTACAGACCAAAATGTATTATGTGTACACTTTCTTCACCTAAATCCATAAAATCCCATTAATTTCAATGGGACATTTACTTAAGTGTTCTACTAGGTACAGTGGGAATGAGTTTAATTTTGTTAACATTGTTTTTTTAAAACTCTGGGACCAGGGCTACAAGATAAAACCACTTTTTTGGGGAAAAAATGTTTTTTATTTCAGTAAAACACAACAAACCCATGCCAAAGTCAGATAACAGACTTTTACCATCAACAGGCACCTCAACCGTTTGGTAGAGGTTTATATAAATTGAATGGGAGGGTCCTTTGAAAAAAAAAAAACACAGATTTTTCATACTTAGTATGTATAAGTATAAGTACTATTTTGATCCCGTGAGGGAAATTTGGTCTCTGCATTTATCCCAATCCGTGAATTAGTGAAACACACTCAGCACACAGTGAACACACAGTGAGGTGAAGCACACACTAATCTCGGCGCAGTGAGCTGCCTGCAACAACAGCGGCGCTCGGGGAGCAGTGAGGGGTTAGGTGCCTTGCTCAAGGGCACTTCAGTCGCTTTTTACTGTTAACCACTGTTATGGATGTGACATTTTCACATTATGGATGTTAAGTGTCTAAACTAATGACTTTTGATATAAAACTTAAATAGTAATGGCAAATAATTACAAAACTCTAAATTATCCATGATCCACAGGAATACTCCAGACAGTCTTTTAAAATATACAACTTATATACATAAACACGCAATACAGCCAAATTTCTCCACGTCATTTATTTTTGTGGAAAGCCAGTGCAGGCCTGAGCGGCGGTCATATTTTGTACCGCCATGCGGTACATCTAGTTTTTATTCATTTGACTGTTATTGTTATTTGTATTACTGTTTCGGGTTTGCTATCCATAGTCATTAGCCATCGTTAATATTGTTTATGAATGGTAGTGGTGTTGGAGTATTCGCTTGTAGTTTACTAGTACATTTTTAAATAAAAATAAAATAATAAAATGTCTTCTAAAAGATTTTACACTGATATGCAGTCAGACTCAGATGAAGACGTAGAGCACGTAAGATCAAGGCGTCAGAGTACTAATGAACAATTGCGTCTTTTAATACGTGAACAACTGGGGATCCTAAACACAAGTGAACTATCCACATCCGAAAGATTACAAAATATTATAGCCGAACAACAAGCGTGGTTAGAAACGCCTGAAGGTGATGATGATGAAAACGCACAGTCCGGTAATGGGTTTTCGAATTATAATCACCAACTCCCTAATATGGGTCTTAGTCAGGACGAAATTCATACGTTGACGACTGAAGGAGGGCGTGTAGGCGAGTTTGTAATAACACCTCGACCACGTTTCAACGGACTAGAAATCCATAGGACACTGAATCTCCGTGAAATAGATACAAACGACTTGGCAGATTTTAATATTCATCTACACAATATTTTAGATGAGATTGTGCATTTTTCTCAACTGACGGCTGGTGATACGGGCTATATAAATATAGCACTAAATGGTACCAGCCTACCCACATCTATAAATACAGTATTAACGCCTGAGAGCAACCACGATGCATCATTATTCATTGATCAAATTGAACGTGCTGCACAAAGCAACAGAGATGTGTCAACAGATAACTCTTTATCTCTAAGAGTTTCGGTAGCTATGGACCACCAGGGAGGGGGAAGACCACGTAGGAAAATTACAGACATTGCCATCAGTGAAACTATAAAACGAAATAAAATGCATCTATTTTGTCCAACGAATATATCCGATAATATGTGCCTTAGTTATTGTCTGGCATATTTTTTTAACCCAACATTCACAGATCAAGAGCTGCAAAAATCAGCAAAGGACTTACACACAGCCTGTGGTTTTATGCCGTATGATAAAATAGGGTTTCATGATCTGAATATTTTTGAAAAAGAATTAGGAGTAAAAATTGTGGTTTTTTACAGGGATTGTTCAGGGAAACTGCAGGTCTACAAAAACACAGATGAAATTCATCCAAAGACTGTGCTTTTATATATTCATGAAGAGCATTATTATTTCATCAAAAATTTGAAAGGTTTCTTAGGCACAAGTTACGTGTGTGAATTTTGTCTCAAGGGTCATAAAGACAAGAGACACCATAAATGCAAATATGTGTGTAATATTTGTAACACATCCGAATGCCGCACACATACGACATCCTATAGACAATGTCCAGACTGTCTCAGGTACTGCAGAAACAACTTTTGCTACGAAACACATAAACAAGAGCGCACGTCTACCGAGAAATCACAGTGTGATACAATTAAATACTGCACTAAATGTCACAATGTTTATAGGGTTGCAAGATCTGGTGATAAAATCAAACCGCACAAGTGCTCTCCAGAGTGCTGTGTACATTGCAACGAGATTTTGACAAGTGAAGGTACTCACGAATGTTACATCCAACCTCTAAAGTCTGAAACAAATGATGAAAAATACATTTATTATGACTTTGAGACAATGTATCAGAATGATAAACATGTGGCTAATTTTGTATGTGCAATGACACACGCAGGTGAGACGTTTGAAGCTGGAGGAACAGATTGTGTGGCACGTCTGATTAAACACTTCAGACGCCTAAAATACAGTGATTACACATTCATAGCGCATAATGCATCAAGATTTGATTCCTACATCCTGTTAGAGTATCTTACCAGCGAAGGAATAAGTCCAAAGATTATTATGCAGGGATGTAGAATATTACATATGTATGACACAGCGTTTAGACAACGATTTATAGACAGCTTTCAATTTATCCCTTTTTCACTAGGCAAGGTACCGGCTGCGTTAAACCTAAGCGTGAGCGAAAAGGGATTTTTCCCACATCATTTCAACAGATTGGAGAATGTGAATTATGTGGGTCCCTATCCGGCAAAAGAGTTTTACGGCTATGAGACAATGAGTGAAACCGAGCGTGTCAGATTTGACACATGGTACGCAGGTGTATTGAATGATATCTTTGACTTCAAAAAGGAGATTGCTTTTTACTGTCGGAATGACGTGGTCATCTTACGACAGGCGTGTATAAAATATCGTGAAGAGTTCCTCGAATGTACAAACATCGATCCGTTTAAATCTGTGACGTTGGCAGGGACATGCATGAAAGTATTCAAAACAAAGTTTTTTAGTCGAGATACATTAGCACTTACACATAGTCATGCGTATGTTAATCAACACAAGACGTTTTCAAACGCATCCATTCAATGGCTCGAATATATTAAAAATAGCCAAAACATTGATGTACAGCATGCCTTAAACCACGGAGAGCAATCCTTCGGGCCTTATCATGTTGATGGGTATTATGAGTCTGGTGATGGGGAAAAAACAGCCTTGGAATTCTTGGGGTGTTTTTACCATGGACACAACTGCAGATTTAAGGCAGAAGAAATTCAGCCTTTATCAAAAGTGTCTTTTGGTACTCTCAGAAGGCAGTCGGACGAAAAGATAGAAACACTTCGTAAAGTGTACTCCTTACGAGTGATTACTATCTGGGAATGTGAATGGGATCTAGCAAAACAAACAGATCCTGATGTCATTCGGTTCATGTCATCTTACGAAGCACCTGAGAGGCTGAGACCTCGGGATGCATTATTTGGTGGACGCACAAACGCGTATAAATTGTACCACAAAACAGCTGATGATGAACGAGTGGATTATTATGATTTCACATCGCTATACCCGTTCGTTCAGTCAAGTAAAACGTATCCTATCGGCCATCCTAAATTAATTTTTAAGGATTTTGAACCGGTGGAGAATTATTTTGGTCTCGTCAAAGTGACAGTGCTACCACCACGTAAGCTATTTCACCCTGTTCTACCTTACAGATGCTCAGGTAAATTAATGTTCCCTTTGTGCAGGACTTGTGCAGAGAATCAGATTCAGGACCCTCAATGCAGCCACACAGAGGTTGAGAGATGTATTACAGCTACATGGGTCAGCGTTGAATTACATCGAGCTATTCAGCACGGTTATCAGGTGGTTAAAATTCACGAGGTGTGGCATTTTCCACAAAGCTCTGACAGTCTGTTTACCGATTATGTCAAAACATTTCTAAAATCCAAACAGGAGGCATCCGGCTTTCCCTCGGATGTAGTGACAGAGGATGATAAACAAGTTTACGTTGACGATTATCTCGATAAGCAGGGCGTTCAGCTAGACATCACTAAAATAATGCATAATTCGGCAAAAAGATTCATAAGTAAACTAATTTTGAATACTTTATGGGGCCGTTTCTCTTTGCGTACCCATTTGCATACCACAGAGCTTTTGACAGAGCCTGAAGGATTCACACAATGTCTTTTTGGCAGTACTGGTCGGATTATAAAACACTTTTCGTTTGTATCTGATTCAGTGGCTTTGATTCAGTGGTCATATGCAGAACGTGACCCGTGCCCCACACGGGACGTTAACGTTTTTATTGGTGCTTTCACCACTGCTTACGCACGACTCGAGTTGTATAATCTTTTGGACAAATTAGGCGAACGTGTGATTTATGCCGATACAGACAGCATGATCTTTGTATCAAAAAACGGCGAATGGATGCCTGAAACAGGTTCTTATCTCGGACAGCTCACGAGCGAATTAGTTCCAGATGATTTCATAACAGAGTATGCCTCGTCAGGACCAAAATCTTATGGGTATCAGACAGCAAAAGGCTATACGTGTCTCAAAGCGAAGGGTATTACACTCAATGCAGAGAATGCCCAAATAGTCACATTGCATAGTCTGATAGGGCTAGTGCGTGCCTATGTGGAATCACGTGACACGATGCAGCTGTTTCCCCGCACAGAGACCATTACACGTAATAAGAGGGGATTCACATTGCACAATAGATCAATCGTGAAAAGTTTCAGACTTGTGTACAATAAGCGAGTACTCCAACCAGATTGTACTACCTTACCTTACGGGTTTTAACAATATTTTGAAAATGTGTGAAACGGATGTTTTTGACTGTAGAATGCAGCACCCATTTTCGGCTGTCGTTGCCGGTCCAAGTAATAGTGGGAAGACTTTTTTTGTGAAGACTCTAATGTATAATTCAGACAAAATGTGTTCTGCCAAATTTGACAATTTTGTGTATGTGTATACATCCTGGCAGCCAATGTATGATCAAATGTTACATGCTTTTGATATTAAATTCATTGAAGGCATACCACAGAAATTGGATGATGACTCATTATTCCCTCCTGGTAAAAGATCGCTCCTTATCTTGGATGATGTTATGAGTCAAGCTGCTTCTAACGGAGAAGTCGAGAAGATTTTTACACAATACATACATCACAATAAGATTAGCTGTTTGCTATAAATACAGAATCTGTTTTCCCAGGGTAAATCTACCAGAACAATAGGTCTTAATACAAATTATTTAATAATATTTAAAAACCCTCGCGATAAGCAGCAGATTGGTATTTTGGGACGGCAGATGTACCCGGGGAATACAAAGTTTTTTATCGAAGCGTACCAGGATGCAACTGAACGCCCTTACAGCTACTTGTTAATAGATTATAAACCACAGACCCCTGAAAAATTTCGACTCAGAACGGATTTACTGTCAGACTATCCGGTGGTGTATGTCCAGAAGTAACAATGAGCACGAGGCTTTCCAGAAATCTCTACCTCTTAAAGTTATTATACAAGAGCTCACACAAGCAGCGACGTGTTATTCTGCAATCTTCACCCGACGAGTTAATATTGGCTCTATGTGAAGTGGCTCTCAATATTCTTCATGGCAAGATCCCCCTAACTGTGAAACAGCACGGGTCTTTAAAAAGAAGGAAAAAGGAGATAAAGTACGTTGCTAATAAAAAGATTAATATCAGCAGGAAGAGACGTATGATTAATCAAAAAGGGGGTTTTCTGCTTCCCCTTCTCAGTGTAGCGCTTCCTTTCATAACCAGTCTCATAACTAGAAACTGAATCTGAAGAGAAAAATGCAACATGCCGAGAAATTGTATCTCGTGCCAAAACATCAGCTGGATAGACTAAGGACTGCACCGCTTCATGAAAATATTCATACGGTTGTGGAGAATGACTTGGATTCATCTATTAGAGATATACTGCAGAGGCATGATTTGAACACTTACGAAAAATCCAAGCTCTACACTAATGTTTTACAACGATTCTTAAGTGTGGTAAAACACAGTGATATGGAAAGTAACACTCTAACTCTTACATTACCGGAACACGAGACGCCTCCCCCCTCCCACACCCCCGATGTTAGGAATGATGACGTCAGTGATGACTCAATCGTCTCAGAAGTTTTAAACAATATTCCTCAGAGAAGGTTAAAAAATGTAAAATATATTATGGATAAAATGTCCAAAGCCAAACACGTGTCTTCATGGACAGTTGATGGAGAATTTGTTTATAAAGGGAGAATCATTCCAGGGTCCCATATATTTGATCTGGTAAAGAGTGTAACTTCACCGCAGACGATGCAAGACAACCGATGTCCTGTAGGCTGGTATGAGTTTCTGGATGCATTTGTGGCATTAAAGATTCCTCATTCGACTGTAACCAATCATAACGTAAGACGGATGATTGAATCGTTTAAAAGAAAAACACACGCGGATGACTTTGGTACTGTACCTACCAAGTCATTGAAAAAACGACACACACACACACACACGCACACGACTCTGATGAAAACGTATTTAACCCACCCAGTGTAGATGAAAAAGAATGGATGGATTTTTAACAATTATATGTAATGGCATAGCTATGTGTTTTTTTTTGTTGTTGTTGTTTTTTTTACAAAATATTATCATGCGTGAGATTTTGTATCTGTGTTTTAGTTTTTAAAACTATGTATGTCATTGTACAACATCTATGTGTTTTTGTTTTGATGTCAAATAAAAGAAAGAAAACTAAATTATTCATCTGTTTACGGTTCGTTTATTCATTACATATTCTTTATTTATTCGTTACACAAGAATTAATAAGACTGGAACATTTTACCAGACTGTACACACTGGATACATTTAAATATTTTACTATCACAGACCATGGGTTTCAATTTTTTCACAAAAAGAGACACCATAGTATCATTTCTTAATAGATTATCGTTATGGTAAAAATTCATTATATCCTCATACTCAACACCCCGTGAAATATGATACAGAAAAAATACACAATGTTGTCCACAGGTGACTGATGTAAAATCTTGGACTTGTCTGGTAGAATGATGAACTCGTGTAGAATTGTTTTTTAGAAAGTCGAGAATGGATGGAGGAAAAAAATCTGAATCCGGAGGATTCCCAAAGCTGTCAAAAAAGCATCCGACCCCGTTTCGATCCATATACATAGCTAACCAGTGGCGTCCCGGTTCGTCCGATCGATCCGTATTACAAATTAATAGAGCCGGGAGATCTGTCAGCGGTTCTTTTGGAAAATGATCGCTAGCGAGTACTCCTAAAAAATTTATATTACACGCGATGTTATCCATAATTTCCGTTAACTCCACAGTGTTCATTTCAAACCCTTCAGTAGTGTTCTGCCAACACCTGTCTTCGATTTGATATTTCAAGTAGAGAATCGTAGATGGCATAAATTAAAATGTTTACTGTGTTTTGTAGAGGCTCTCTAAAACGGGCTTCTAACCTAATATTTCCTGACCTAATTAGTGAAACATGCTGCGAACACTCTTCATCCGGAGTAAGGTTATAGGCAAACAGTGTGTAGCCGTTGAGAAAATCTTCCCTGTCTATGGCCAAAGACTGGTTCTTCAGATGTCTCCCCGTGGCGGTAACCAGTTGATAATATTCTCGTACTGCATTTCCTAAATTAAATTGTGGCTGAAAAGGACGATTTGGGACATGTCCACCGTCTGAGGTGAGATTTAAATATTCAAGATTAAAATGTTTAAACGCGAATGGGTTTTTATTGTATGCGCCAGTAAAAGCATCATTATCCGTCATTGCTATAATGATGGATTTTGGTAAAGTCCCAAGGAACAGATTTTCATGGTTTGAGACGCGTGCTCCTGCTGGTATAGAAAAGTTTTTCACACATACCCTGTCAAAAGGATACTTGGCTGTGGCCGACAGTAAAGCTTGAGCGTGCCCCAAGCGGAGGGAGGGTGAAACTGACACCCTCTTGATAAAGAGAGAAGCGGAGATTATTTTTACTTTGTAATCGTTTGCGTCCCCGCGCATAAGACAGAATTCGTCTTTTGCTCTAGTTAAATGAATACGAATATCTACGCCGTTCAATAGTAATTTCGGCTGAAAGAATATGTCGCTGTGTATTGGAGCCAATAGCTCCACAACGTTACTCCCGTCTGTAAACGCAGCTCTTTTTGTTAAACCTGCATTAGCGCCAGCTGGGTCTGTAGAATCCATATGACCAGCTGTATCTTTGTAAAACAGTCCGGCTGAAAAGTTATTCTCTAGGGTATCTTTTCCATAATTAATAAGCATTTCCAGAATGCACCTGTACGGATACGTGCTGGATGACTATGACACTAGTCGATCTCCTAGGGACACGTCCACCTGCGAGAAAATGCAGGCTCCAGGATAGTTAATCAAAGACACCAGAGCTCCTTGTGGTACGTCATCTCCGTTTGGCAGAGTTATTTTCACACGGGTATATAACAATGTGTTATTCAGATCTGTGTAATCTTCACCAGTCCCTGCGATGAAAAATTCAATCGGGGAAGCATCATTAATTGCTGACACGGGTGGGATTTCCACATAAGTGTTTTTCTCAATAGCTGTTTGCGTTAAAGGAAGTGTAAAAATATCCAGTTCGGATTTGATACATTCGTCTGACATTGCATGAATCAGCGACATGATTTAGAAGATAGTGTTGCTTCGTCTTTTCAAACTTGTAGATCTTTTGAGACGTTTCGTCCGGCTTCTTCGTCTGCTTTTTGCAACTGGGCGTTTCTTAGTGACGCGTCTAGTCTTCTTTATACTGTGACCACGCCCCCTCCTCATACGGGTCCCAGGTGGCTTTAACCCTCTGCGCATGACCATAAGACCGTGACCGCTCTGTCCCTCAGTGTTATCATTATTATTAAATGACTTTGACAAGGCACTGGTGACTACATCACTTACTATATTTTTTGCCGCAGCTTTTATGTGTGGCTTTGCTATACTGAAACCCCTTCTTAGAAACAGGATTGCCATACGATATAACCCCCGAAAGAGACCCCCGATCCCTGATGCAAAACCGGAACCATACATGACTCCACTTCCGGCATAGCCTGGCATTCCGTGTCCCGTCTGGGCCTGGTAATATGATATGTAGCGGTGGGGGTCTTCTTGGTAGGGATTGAGATAAGCCATTTTTAAAACAAATGTTTTCTCACTGGTCTAAAGTGCAGCTTCGTTACAACTTTTCCGTAGGTGAATTGTAGGTCTTTATTCTGGTCGTCTTTAATCTCGATCCCAATGTCCGAGATGTCGTTTTTATTAAGACGGACGTAATGAGACTTGTCGTACCTGACACTGACTGCTTTGTTAGTGGTCGGTTCAATATGTATCGTCTCTAATAATGGAACATATGAGTCACCGACTGCTTGATATTCTATTATATCTATGTATACAAATAGAGTGTAAAATCCTCCGCTTATATCAGCCTGGTGTGGTGCGTATGTGCGTGCGTCTTCGTGTTCATCCGAACTGTTTAGATTTTCTATAGGAACACCGGGTTTTAATCCTAGAATAATGGCTAGCTTTCCGTAAAACGTTAGCGATGCTCTCTGATTTGATTTCAGAGATATCTTATTCTTTATATTGTCGTACCTGAGCTGCACCCGCGGTGGAAGAGTTGCGTTTATTTCCTTGAGTAATACTGTAATATCCTCAAAATAGCCGTATTTTATTTTTAGGTCTTTCCGAAAAGTTTGAATACTATCCCCACGCACTTTGCTACGTTCATCATCGTTCAAACATGGTTTGCATTCAATAATAATAGTAACGTCTTCCTCGTTGAAAGTATGCCAAGTTTTTGGATAGTGGAACTCAACCAACGCCACTTCCCATAATCCTTTTAAATGTATTGCTCTTGCCAGTCTAGTTCTGTAATTAGATATACGATTTTCGGGGTAAACATTTGCAGATGCATTGCACGGGAGCGTGACGTAGAACCCCTCCTCCTCAGACATGTTAGATGTTTTTGGATAAATGAGAACACGGGCGACTCTTCTAGGGTTTAAGGGAGATTGTAGATCAATCACCTGTTTTTCAGGAATCCAACTATTGAATTTTGAAGGCCATCCAAGCCATTTCACCAGAACGTACATGGCTTTTCCGCGTCGTTGTTTATCCAAAATTTTTTCGACCGTAAACGATTTATCATCACTCACAATCATTTTTTGGAGTTCTTGCTCATAAAAACAACCATCTACTAATTCACCATCATAGTCCTGTATCCTGTATACGACTGGATTTCGGGGTATACACGCACTTATAGTAAAGTATTCTTCGGTATAGTTCTGCTCATAGCCTTTGGCAAATATATTCCGGACTTTAGATACCCTTACGATATCTCCTACGGCAAATTTAAAGACTGGTGTCTCTTTACGCATTTTTCCGTATAAATTATTAAACACCACAGTTTCATTTTCTCTATTCACGTCCAACGGTCGCATTTTTATGGACTTGTGATAACTGGAGTTATACGCCTCTGTCAGATCTTGCAATATATCACAGTAGCGTTTGGAATTCACCGCTGTTAGATACCTCCACATTCGTCCTTTTAAAGTTCTATTAAATCTTTCGACCACACTCGCTTTTAGATCACTGGCTGTTGCAAAATGGTGTATGTTATATTTTTTGGTCAACTGTTGAAAATGCTTATTGAAAAACTCTGTACCCTTATCTGTCTGCAACTTTACAGGTACACGTCCTTCTCTCAAAATAGACAAAAAAGCTTTAACTACTTCTGGTCCCGTTTTATTTTTCAATACCCTTGTCCACGCGTACTTGCTAAAAACATCTATAACGGTAATTATAAACTTGATATTGTCGTTCTCTTTCGAGTATACAGACATATCAACTAAATCTGCTTGGAACTGCTGGTCTTTCCCATACACCACTACGCGGTTCCGCTTATAATTTATTGGTGCAGTTCGATGGAGAGTGTATGTGTCCTGGCTAGCGAGCCATTTGGACACTTCATTATCAGATAATCTTACACCGTATTCCTGTAACACAGCCTGTTTTAATCGGTCTTTACCCCCAAAAGCACCAGAATTCGCTGGGTCGTAATAGATTTTTTTCATTAGCTCTGCCATGTCAACGCTATGAGATTTCGGTCATAATGAATCGAGTTGCAAATTTGTTCAGTATTTATTTTAATTTTTTTCACAATATAAAAGTCACAAACATTTTTTTATTTCACAATATAAAAGTCACAAACATTTTTTATTTATTTTTTTTTCACAACATAAAAGTTACAAAAACATTTTATTTTACAATATAAACGTTACAAAAACATTTCCAAACAACAAAAATGATTTTTTTTTTTTTTTATTAGAATGTAAGAAGTAGAAAGTTACAAACATGTATAATGTGAATTATATCACACAAACAAAAAAATAAAATTTCACAGACATTTCAAAATTCTTCTCCATAATGTATTCGACTAAAAAATCAATAATATTACATACATCCGGGTTTTCGTTACTTAACAAACTGCAGACATCAGTTACATACGTACAAATACACAATATATTTCCTATTCTAAGAGAGTTCTGGTCGCCAGACATTAGATTGAGAATGTTTTTGATAACCACAGAGGGTGTGCTCTCACAGGTTACAGACATGTTTATCATATGATTCCATTCATCCGATAATCCCCGCACGCCGTTCATTAATTCCATTAGTCGTTTTTCATCCGGAGTTATGTTGGTATTTGTAGTCCGATTATTCCGGATAACCTTGTGGAGAAGGTTAGATATTCCACATTTAACACGTGATTTAAAGAAATATTTTGTAATCCAAGAGGTAGAGCAGAAGTTTCCCATTTTCAAACGTGATTGATCTCCGGATCTTCAGCCACGGCGAGTTTCCATTTATCCACAGCTGTGTAAATTATCTCCTCGCAAGATTCATCAATGAGCTTGTCCCTGATCGAGGTCAGTTGTTCCACTATGTACATCTCATCTCTGAGCTCGTATAAAATTGCCTCAACAGCTCCCTGGATCCTCTGTAGATGCAGGCTGCCTCCGTACTGACTCAAGGCCTGAGCTAATATGTTTTTCAACTCAGGTGTGAGGAGTTTCAGTCTGATCTCTTCAAAACATCCATAGAAATAATATGCACTAGGTTCAAACAAGCAGCTGTGTCTTGTTTGAGAAGGATGGTCAACGGCACAGCCGTCGCAATTCTTTTTCATCCGTTTATCGATCAAAAATTCCAAAATGACAGCCAAAATAGCCTTGATAATCCGGTGGCCTGTGTCCCCGAGACATCCGTCCACCTCATCCTTGGTTGTGTCGTGGGCCTCTGTGACTGCAACAGGTGTTGCAACTCCATAGCTTGTGAGGAACGCCAGATTGTGATATCCGAGATCTGTACAAAATTTATTTAGCCATTCGATGCTTTTCTGCGGATATCCATTTGCTGCATCCGGTAATCCATTTGCTGCAGTCAGTAATCCAGTTGGTACGTATCCGTCAGTAGTTCCCAGGGGTTGGAATGATGATGATGAAGAAGAGTCAGTTCCTTGAGGCATGATGCGTGAATGAGGTAAGCTTTCAAGAGGAGTACGTTTTAATGTTTGTAGATTGTAGGCGTGGACTATATGAACACCCCTCCTACTGTCCTGTGCGAAGCGTGGGAACTGTTTGTCGTCTTTTCCCACACCTCTCAACCTCTCAGCTTTGAGGGGTGTGTTTAGTGGGAGTGGCCTGAGGAGACATTGTGCATCCTTCAATTCTGTCATTCTAACTTTTGGGATGTAAGAGTGTGGTCGCTTTTCGCTGAACTCCTCACGAGGACTTTGTAACTTTTGAAATTAAAATCTCTAAACCTTTGGATCTGGATATACATTCGGATATACCTTTTGGAGAAACCTTGGTCTTGGATATATCTTTGATGTGGAATATACCTTTGTGTTGGATAAACCTTCGGATATACCTTTGGAGATAATAAGAATTTTGTTCTTCTTTCAACAAACGGAATTGTAAAAACGTAAGTCAGTTTTTAATACTTGTTTTTTAATATTGTGATTTTTAACATAACGGTTGATATGTTTTAATATTTTAATACTAACACATTTTGATAACTGAAGAAAATGCAATTTAATCTCTTTCATTGACATTTTAACATTTTACAAATGTGTGAGAACACTAAACACATGTGTATTTTAACTTTTATACAACGTTTTATATTATTAAATATATAATTTAATATATAATTTAATTTATAATATCTCCCTGGTTCTGTTCACGCCCATATGGGAGGAGCAAGCGTGGGAAAATTCTCACGGTCACGTGACTTGTCCGGAGGTGGGAGGGAGGGGGGGTAGAAAGGGGCGGGGCATATTCCCACGGTCAAAAAGGGGGCGGGGCTTAAGGGTCATAAATCACTCAAAGTGACATATGCTGCACTATAACCTCTCTCTAATGGTACATGCACTTTTACAAGTTGATTGTACTGAAATGTGTGTTGGCAGTGCCTGTACACAACCATCATAAAATGATAAAAATCCATCCAGTGTTTTTTTTTTAATCTCCTTATATGTTTGACCCTCTTTGAAATCAAGCCGTTCGATTTTGTGACGTCACAAAATCGACGCCCCTCCCACTAATGTGATTGACAGCAGCGTTTCAACACAGACCCGCCCTCGCTCGTGAGCGAGCTGTCTGTCATCATAGTGCATTGATATGCTGGAGAAGAATGGCGTCGTCTAAGCGATTGTGGCGTTCTGTTCTTGGGTGTAATAAGGAACACAGCAGTCATTTTGATGTTTTGATGGAATATTCCCAAAGCATTGACGCGAGGATTCCCTCGGGATTCCCCACGATCAACGTCCATGCTGTCATGTTTGCGCGAATCATTTCACCAGACTGCTTTACAAACGAGGATCAGTATAAAACTGGTTTTGCTAAGAAGCTGCTCCTGAAAAAAGGATCGGTACCAACTATTTGTGTTCGTGCTGCACCTCCAGAAGAACTGAAGTGAGTGTAACGTTTTATTAACCTTTATATTAATCTTTATATTACTCTTTGCAAATCGCTTGCTGCACGCTTCACGATGAATGCAGCTGTTTACACTCAGGGTACATTACGGCATGTTTTCTATGTACAACGTTCTCAATATAATTCATAATCCCACGTTTATAATGAACAACGCGTTATGGTTATTGTGTTATTGTGTTACAAACGGTGTACGCACAGAACAGAGGGGTGGGGTGAGCAAAGCTCATTATCATTTAAAGACACATGCACTTAAACAGCGTGCTGAAAACAGAGCTGTTTTTGACCAGGTAAAATGAGTGTTTTCTTACAATACTAATGAGAATTTTTAATTAAAATATATTACAAACTTTTAATTTAGACCCTAAAGAATCATATTAGCGTGTACAAAAATGGCATTATATGACCCCTTTAATGTATGCAATGCCAGGATATAAAACATTACTGAAATCATAGTCAGAGCGCTCTGCTTTAAGAGATGTAGTCTTAACATAGTTGAAAAGAGTATTAATACCGTAGAATCTGAAATAAAATAATGAAATGCATCTATAGTCCTTTCCTTTAGTAGCCTAAGCTAAAGCTTCTGGTTGCAAAGAGCGAAAGTGACTGTTGGCGACAGGATGTAGGCTGACGCGACAAGGCTGAGATGTTATCAATTATAATTAGGGCCTGAGCACCGATGGTGTGAGGACCCTCTTGGAATTGCTCCGTTTATTATTATTAGGGCCCAAGCCCTGAAAGGGCGAAGGCCCTATTGTTTTCGTTAGGATTATTTGTTATTAGGGCCCAAGCCCTGAAAGGGCGCAGAGCCCTATTGTTTTCGGTAGGATTATTGGGCCCCAAGCCCTGAAAGGGCGAAGGCCCTATTGTTTTCGGTAGGATTATTATTATTAGGGCCCAAGCCCTGAAAGGGCTTATATATATATATATATATATATATATATATATATATATATATATATATTTTATTAGGGCCCAAGCCCTGAAAGAGCGAAGGCCCTATTGTTTTCGGTAGGATTATTTATTATTATTAGGGCCCAAGCCCTGAAAGGGCGAAGGCCCTATTGTTTTCGGTAGGATTATTTATTATTAGGGCCCAAGCCCTGAAAGGGCGCAGAGCCCTATTGTTTTCGGTAGGATTATTAGGGCCCAAGCCCTGAAAGGGCGAAGGCCCTATTGTTTCCGGTAGGATTATTAGGGCCCAAGCCCTGAAAGGGCGAAGGCCCTATTGTTTTCGGTAGGATTATTAGGGCCCAAGCCCTGAAAGGGCGAAGGCCCTATTGTTTTCGGTAGGATTATTTGTTATTATTATTATTATTTTTTTCTACTTCTTGGGCACTTTTGGGGCCCTTAACATGCTCGAAAACTCTTGAAACTTTGCACACGGGTCAGAACCCGCGGCCATCAGGGCCGGGCTGAAGCTGGTACCCGGGCGTGGCAGGGAGGCTCGACAGCGCCCCCTGGAACGGGGTCTGAAAACTTGGTCCATAAATCAAACACGCTTGCATGTAATAATATGAAACTCGGTACACATATAGATCTTATCGGGCCGAACAACTTTCGTGCTCTAAGTTTTACGCCAGCCCAACAGGAAGTCGACTATTATGGGTTGTTTGGAAACGCATGCTCAGGAATTTGAAACACTTCTCCTAGGGAATTCATCCAATCGCCTCCAAACTCGGTGTGCATGAAGTCAAGACATTGAGGATGAAAAATTGCCAGGGGATTTTTGATATCTCGAACGGTTTGCCCGTGGCGAGGAAACGAATTTATGGCGAATAATGAAAACAGGAAGTGTGTTATAACTCCTGCATACATTAACTGATCTTGATGAAACTTCAGCAGTGTGTTCGTGGTAAAAGGCCGATCACATGGATGTGACTATTGTGAGTCAAAATTATAGCGCCACCAACTGGCAGCAGGAAGTGTGTCACTTTCAAAATGCTTTGAAATCACCCTCTTATTTTTACCCGATTTGCTTCAAATTTTATGTGTATAATGTAGACACATGGCAGATGTAGACCTGTGAAAGGATTTTTGATATCTTTAATACTGTTGCCATGGCAACGCTTCAAACTTTAATATTCTCTTTTGATGCTTTTGAGACTCTTAACATACTTGAAATTGGATGAAACTCGACAGACACATCACATTTATTAGCCCGTAGACATGTGCAAAGTTTCAGAAACGGGCGTGGTGAGGGGCTCAGTAGCGCCACCTTTAGTCATAAGTGGGGGGGTTAGTTTTATCAACAGCAACAAAACTTGGTATGTGTATTGTTCTCATCAAGACGGACAACTTTCTAATTGACATTAACTATCTCCGACCAACAGGAAGAGAGATATTTTGGTTTGAATGTGGATTTTCTGAAGAATTTTCTCTCCCTCTCTCTGTGTCTCTGTGTGTGTGAGGGGAGGGGGGGATTTGACTATTGCTTTTATATTGTTAATCAAGGTTTCAGGGGCTTTTGGGGTCCTTAACGTGCTCAAAAACTCTTGAAACTTTGCACACAAGTCAGAACCCCCTGCCATCAGGGACGGGCAGAAGCTGGTACCCGGGCGTGGCTGGGGGGCTCAACAGCGCCCCCTTGAACGGGGTTCTAAAACTTGGTCCATATATCAAACACGCTTGCATGAATTAATATGAAACTCGGTACACATATAGATCTCATCGTGCCGAACAACTTTCCCCCGGTCAAGTTTTACGCCAGCCCAACAGGAAGTCGGCTATTATGGGTTGTTTGGAAAACGCTTGCTGTGGAATGTGAAATACTCCTCCAAGAAAATTCACCGTGTCCCCTCCAAACTCGGTGTGCATGTAGTCAAGACTTTGAGGATGCTAAATTGCGGACGGATTTTTGATATCTCGAATGGTTTGGCCGTGGCGAGGAATCGAATTTATGGCGAGTAAAGAGAAACACGAAGTGGAATAACTTCTGCATACATTAACTGATCTTGATGAAACTTCAGCAGTGTGTTCGTGGTAAGAGGCCGGTCAGATGGATGCAACTATTGTGAGTCAAAGTTATAGCGCCACCAACTGGCAACAGGAACAGTGTCACTTTCAAAATGCTTTTGACAAAATGGGGGGGTTACTTTTACCCACAGTTACAAAAATCAGTACATATATTGGTCTCATCGAGCCGGACAAGTTTCTAATTTACAGTCATTAGCTCTGACCAACAGGAAGTCAGATATTTTGGTTTGAATGTGGATTTATTTGCAAAATCGGCCTCTGAATTTTATATATATATATATATATATATATATATATATTTTAAAGTGACAAGACAGAGAATATTACTTGTCCGATATATATATATATATATATATATATATATATATATATATATATATATATATATATATATATATATATATATTACATTTTTATATATATATATATATATATATATATATATATATATATATATATATATATATATATATATATATATAAATATAGCTGCGAGCAGCGATGGAGGGCCCAAGCCGGTGACACCGCCACCCCGGTGCCTTTAGTGTAACTAAAGGCAACAGGGTAGCGGTGCCACCGGCTTGGGCCCGCAATCGCTGCTCGCAGCTATATTTATATATATATATATATATATATATATATATATATATATATATATATATATATAAAAATGTAATATATATATATATATATATATTTATTATTATTTTTCTTACGACTATTCAGGCACTTTTGGGGCCCTTAACATGCTCAAAAACTCTTGAAACTTTGCACACGGGTCAGAACCCACGGCCATCAGGGCCGGGCTGAAGTTGGGACACGGGCGTGGCAGGGGGGCTCAACAGCGCCCCCTTGAACGGGGTCCGAAAACTTGGTCCATAAATCAAACATGCTTGCATGTAATAATATGAAACTCGGTACACATATAGATCTCATCTGGCCGAACAACTTTCTTACTTTTACTTTTTATGCCAGCCCAACAGGAAGTCAGTTATTAAGGGTTGTTTGGAAACGCATGGTCTGGTATTTGAAACACTTCTCCTAGAGAATTCACCCGATCACCACCAAACTCAGTGTGCATGAAGTCAAGACATTGAGGATGAAAAATTGCCAGGGGATTTTTGATATCTCGAACGGTTTGGCCGTGGCGAGGAAACGAATTTATGGCGAATAATGGAAACAGGAAGTGTGTTATAACTTCTGCATACAATAACTGATCTTGATTAAACTTCAGCTGTGTGTTCGTTGTAAGAGGCCGATCACATGGATGTGACTATTGTGAGTCAAAGTTATAGCGCCACCAACTGGCAGCAGGAAGTGTGTCACTTTCAAAATGCTTTGAAATCACTCTCTTATTTTTACCCAATTTACTTCAAACTTTATGTGTATAATGTAGACACATGGCAGATGTAGACCTGTGAAAGGATTATTGATATCTTAGATTCTGTTGCCGTGGCAACACATCAAACTTTAATATTCTTTTCGGATGCTTTTGAGACTCTTCACATGCTTGAAAATGCATGAAACTCGACAGACACATCACATTTATTATCCAGTAGACATGTGCAAAGTTTCAGAAATGGGCGTGGTGAGGGGCTCAGTAGCGCCACCTTTGGTCAAAAATGGGGGCTTAGTTTTCAAAAATCGGTACATATATTGTTCTCATCGAGCCGGACAACTTTCTAATTTACAGTTATTAGCTCCAACCAACAGGAAGTCAGATATTTTGGTTTGAATGTGATTTTTTGGAGAATTCTCTCTCTCTCTCTCACTGTATCTGTGTCTCTGTGTGTGTGGGGGGGGTCTGGGGGATTTGTCTGTTAGGAGAGATTTGCTTTTATAATTGTTTTTCAAGGTTTCAGGGGCTTTTGGGGCCCTTAACGTGCTCGAAAACTCTTGAAACTTTACACACAGGTCAGAACCTGCAGCCATCAGGGCCGGGCTGAAGCTGGGACACGGGCGTGGCAGGGGGCCTCAACAGCGCCCCCTTGAATGGGGTCCAAAAACTTGGTCCATAGATCAAACTAGCTTGCATGAATTAATATGAAACTCAGCACACATATAGATCTCATTGGGTTGAACAACTTTCGCACTCTTAAGTTATATGCCAGCCCAACAGGAAGTCAGCTATTATGGGTTGTTTGGAGAACGATTGCTGTGGAATTTGAAACACTCCTCCTAGAGAATTAATCCAATCCCCATCAAACTCGGTGTGCATGAAGTCAAGACATTGAGGATGCTAAATTGCGGACGGATTTTTGATATCTCGAACGGTTTGGCCGTGGCGAGGAAACGAATTTATGGCGAGAAAAGAGAAACACGAAGTGTTATAACTTCTGCATACATTAACTGATCTTGATGAAACTTCAGCAGTGTGTTCGTGGTAAGAGGCCGATCAGATGGATGTATCTATTGTGAGTCAAAGTTATAGCGCCACCAACTGGCAGCAGGAAGTGTGTCACTTTCAAAATGCTTTTGACAAAAGTGGGGGGGTTAGTTTTACCAACAGTTACAAAAATCAGTACGTATATTGGTCTCATCGAGCCGGACAACTTTCTAATTTACAGTCATTAGCTCCGAGCAACAGGAAGTCAGATATTTTGGTTTGAATGTGGATTTCTTTGCAATATCAGCCTCTGAATTTTTACCCACTCCTCTTAAGTGGTTTATTTTATTCCCACCAAACTTTTTCAACATGATGAAAATACATTAAAGATGCTAAATTGTGAACAGATAATAAATATCTCAAACGGTTTTGCTATGGCGAGGGATTAAAGTATCAATAATGTCAAAAAAGGAAACACTAAAAGCCTCATATCTTCTAAAAATGTAATTATACACCATTTATTTCTATATAAAATGATACAAATATCAGAACTAAACCCATTTTATTCTTTTTTTTTTTTATTTTTATTTTTATAATTGTTTAAGTTAAAAAACATCCAGAATGTTTTTTTAGTCCAAAAAATAAATAAATTATGTCATTCATAGTGCTATACTGCCCTCTTGTGTTCAAAATCAGGTAGGCCTATTGTATCTATATAAAAATATACTAGGTATGTGACGGTGACAATATTTTACCACCAGTTAATCAACGGGTTAATCAACGTTAATCAATGTTGTGGAATATTTTGAGTGTATCATAAAATCAGAATAAGGTAAGACAAGTAATATTTTCTGTCTTTTATTTATATATATATATATATATATATATATATATATATATATATATATATATATATAAATATAGCTGCGAGCAGCGATGAAGGGCCAAAGCCGGCGGCACCGCCACCCCGGTGCCTTTAGGTAACTAAAGGCGTCGGGGTTGCGGTGCCACCGGCTTGGGCCCGTAATCGCTGCTCGCAGCTATATTTATTAGGGCCCAAGCCCTGAAAGGGCGAAGGCCCTATTGTTTTCGGTAGGATTATTATTATTATTAGGGCCCAAGCCCTGAAAGGGCGAAGGCCCTATTGTTTTCGTTAGGATTATTATTATTAGGGCCCAAGCACTTCTGTCAACCTTTCGGGCACTTTTGAGACCCTTAACTCTTGAAACTCTTGAAACTTTAAACACAGGTCAGAGTGTTTAAAGTTTCCAAACTCTTGAAACTTTAAACACAGGTCAGAGCCCACGGTCATCAGGGCCGGGCTGAAGCTGGTACCCGGGCGTGGCAGGGGGGCTCAACAGCGCCCCCTTGAACACGGTCTGAAAACTTGGTCCATATATCAAAAACTCTTGCATGAATTAATATGAAACTCGGTACACATATAGATCTCATGGGGCTGAACAACTTCCGCACTCTAAGTTATTAGCTCCGCCCAACAGGAAGTCGGCTATTATGGGTTGTTTGAAAAACGCATGCTGTGGAATTTGATGTACTCCTCCTACAGAATTCATCCACTCGCCTCCAAACTCGGTCAGCATAAAGTCAAGACATTGAGGATTCTAAATTGCGGATGGATTTTTGATATCTCAAACGGTTTGGCCATGGCGAGGACACGAATTTATGGCGAGAAAAGAGAAACACGAAGTGTTATAACTTCTGCATACATTAACTGATCTTGATGAAACTTCAGCAGTGTGTTTGTGGTAAGAGGCCGGTCAGATGGATGTAACTATTGTGAGTCAAAGTTATAGCGCCACCAACTGGTAGCAGGAAGTGTGTCACTTTCAAAATGCTTTTGACAAAAGTGGGGGGGTTACCTTTACCCACAGTTACAAAAATCAGTACGCATATTGGTCTCATCGAGCCGGACAACTTTCTAATTTACAGTCATTAGGTCGGAGCAACAGGAAGTCAGATATTTTGGTTTGAATGTGGATTTATTTGCAAATTCAGCCTCTGCATTTTACCCACTCCTGCTAAGTGGTTTGTTTTATTCACACCAAACTTTTTCAACATGATAAAAATACATTAAAGATATATATGAAGAGTTTGGTTCCAAAACGCGATAAACGCCATTTTTAAAAAAATTGAGTTCCTGCAAAAATCTGTATTGTATAGGGTCGGTATTGAAAAGTCCATTTAAAATTTTACGTAAAATGCGATATCCGCCGTGTTATTGTGTCATGTTTTCTCCCTTTCTTTCCAAACCGCGACAAACGCCAGTCTCCTTTCTCTGCAGAATGCGATAGATCCGCTCTCAACCAATCATAGCGCACCATTCCACGCACTGTAAATAGTAACGGTGGCGCTTTGAATACACCCGGCATCCTAGTTTTCCTGATCTACTTTGTACTTTTTGATCAACAAACAAACAAAAAAATTAATAATTTTGACGGCATTGATGAACCTGTGGTGGTTTCTGCGGTAGGGAAGAAACGTAAGCCATCGAAATCTAATCATTTACGTGAGGAGATTAAGAAGATGAGGCACGCGGGAGGAAGAGAAATGCCGACTGTTGCTTGTTCTCACACGACAGCATCAAACTTCTGTCACGCTGACACGTTGACCCCAGGGGATCTTTTAAAAAACTTACAATTGTTTTACTCAAAGTCAACGAAATCCGAGCAGGACATTTTACAGCTGATCGCCGTCAAAAAAGTTCAGGAGGTATTTCCTACCCATGGCTGATTGAATGTATTTTTAGTGCCTGTATTATAAGATATTGACCGAGTTCAGAGGCTGTCATATGTGGATCAACATACTTTGTTGTGTATTTTCAACAGTTTCAATATGAAAAATAACTTTCATGTTGATTCAATGGATTAATTGCATTTTGGAGAAAAAAAGTGTCATGAATTTATTGCATTTTGGGGGAAAGATTACCCGTTTTTATAATAAATCTTTGAAAATCAAAATCTGGATTTGAATTTTTAATGTTATTATAACCTACAGATGCTATGTGAAAGTTTGAAACAGAAAATAGTGGTTTTCATCTTGCCACTTTCTTGGTAAAGAAAACACATTTTTACTCAAATTAATCAAAATGGATTTATCGCGTTTTGGAACCAAACTCTTCATATATATATATATATATATATATATATATATATAAATATAGCTGCGAGCAGCGATTACGGGCCAAAGCCGGGGCACCGCCACCCCGGTGCCTTTAGGTAACTAAAGGCACCGGGGTTGCGGTGCCACCGGCTTGGGCCCGTAATCGCTGCTCGCAGCTATATTTATTATTGTTCTTCAAGGGTTCGGGGGCTTTTGGGGCCTTTAACATGCTCGAAAACTCATGAAACTTTGCACACTGGTCAGAACCCGCGGCCATTAGGGCCGAGCTGAAGCTGGTACCCGGGCGTGGCAGGGGTGCTCAACAGCGCCACCTAGAATGCAATCTGAAATCTTGGACACATACAAGAACGTATTAGTATTTTATATTGTTAATCAAGGTTTCAGGGGCTTTTGGGGTCCTTAACGTGCTCAAAAACTCTTGAAACTTTGCACACAAGTCAGAACCCCCTGCCATCAGGGACGGGCTGAAGCTGGTACCCGGGCGTGGCAGGGGGGCTCAACAGCGCCCCCTTGAACGGGGTCCCAAAACTTGGTCCATAGATCAAACACGCTTGCATGAATTAATATGAAACTCGGTACACATATAGATCTCATCAGGCCGAACAACTTCCGCACTCTATGTTATTAGCTCCGCCCAACAGGAAGTCAGCTATTATGGGTTGTTTGAAAAATGTACGCTCTGGAATTTGAAATACTCCTCCTAAAGAATTCATCCAATCCCCTCGAAACTCGGTGTGCATGAAGTCAAGACATTGAGGATGCTAAATTGACGACGGATTTTTGATATCTCGAACGGTTTGGCCGTGGCGAGGACACAAATTTATGGCGAGAAAATAGAAACAGGAAGTGTGTTATAACTTCAGCATACATTGACAGATCTTGATAAAACTTCAGCAGTGTGTTCGTTGTAAGAGGCCGATCACATGGATGTGATCTTTGTGAGTCAAAGTTATAGCGCCACCAACTGGCAACAGGAAGTGTGTCACTTTCAAAATGCTTTGAAATCACCCTCTTATTTTTATCCGATTTGCTTAAAACTTTATGTGTATAATGTAGACACACGGCAGATGTAGACCTGTGAAAGGATTATTGATATCTTAGATACTGTTAGATAACGCATCAAACTTTAATATTCTTTTCGGATGCTTTTGAGACTCTTCACATACTTGAAAATGCATGAAACTCGACAGACACATCACATTTATTATCCAGTAGACATGTGCAAAGTTTCAGAAACGGGCGTGGTGAGGGGCTCAGTAGCGCCACCTTTAGTCATAAGTGGGGGGGTTAGTTTTATCAACAGCAACAAAACTTGGTATGTGTATTGATCTCATCAAGACGGACAACTTTCTAATTTACATTAACTATCTCCAACCAACAGGAAGAGAGATATTTTGGTTTGAATGTGGATTTTCTGAAGAATTTTCTCTCCCTCTCTCTGTGTCTCTGTGTGTGTGAGGGGAGGGGGGGATTTGACTATTGCTTTTATATTGTTAATCAAGGTTTCAGGGGCTTTTGGGGTCCTTAACGTGCTCAAAAACTCTTGAAACTTTGCACACAAGTCAGAACTCAACAGCGCCCCCTTGAACGGGGTCCCAAAACTTGGTCCATAGATCAAACACGCTTGCATGAATTAATATGAAACTCGGTACACATATAGATCTCATTGGGCCGAACAACTTTCCCCCGGTCAAGTTTTACGCCAGCCCAACAGGAAGTCGGCTATTATGGGTTGTTTGGAAAACGCTCGCTGTGGAATGCGAAGTACTCCTCCTAGAGAATTCATCCAATCCCCACCAAACTCGGTGTGCATGAAGTCAAGACATTGAGGATGCTAAATTGCGGACGGATTTTTGATATCTCGAACGGTTTGGCCGTGGCGAGGAAACAAATTTATGGCGAGAAAAGAGAAACACGAAGTGGTATAACTTCTGCATACATTAACTGATCTTGATGAAACTTCACCAGTTTGTTCGTGGTAAGAGGCCGATCAGATGGATGTAACTATTGTGAGTCAAAGTTATAGCGCCACCAACTGGCAGCAGGAAGTGTGTCACTTTCAACATGCTTTTGACAAAAGTTAGTTTTAACTACAGTAAAAAAAAATAGTTTGTATATTGTTCTCATCAAGCCGAACAACTTTCTAATTTACATTAATTAGCGCCGGCCATGAGGAAGTCAGATATTTTGCAAAATCAGCCTCTGAATTTTTAGCCACTCTTTATTTTATTCCCACCAAACTTTTTCAACATGATGAAAATACATTAAAGATGCTAAATTGTGAACGGATATTGAATATCTCAAACGGTTTTGCTATGGCGAGGGATTAAATTAATGTCAAAAAGGAAGCAGGAAACATCTCATAACTTCTAAAAATGTAATTATACACCATTTATTACTATATAAAAGTATACAAATATTAGAACTAAACCCATTTTATTCTGTTTTTGCAATTCAAGAAGTATGAAAAAGTTATGAACAGGCTATTTAGTGCTATTTGGTTCAACAAAAAAGCAAACATAGGGCTATACTGCCCTCTTGTGTCCAAAAGGATATCCAAATAGTATATAAAACGTTTTACTAGGTAGGCCTATTGTATTTAAATATAAATTTATTAGGTATATGACTGTGAGGATATTTTCCCATTGGTTAATCGATGTGTGACACGAGCGGGTGCTTTTAAATCGCTAATATAAAAGTGAAAGTAAAGACGTCCGCACAGACATTGATAATGGTGCACACACGTTGGAAAGAATGATACTTTTAAACATAACACTAAACCGCCATTAGGTGTCTCTAGGCGATCGTCTTAATGAGCGAGTCATTAATTAATTTGTTCAAACGAAGTCATTCATGATTGAGACAGATGTTTATGGATTGGTCATTGAATCTTTGAGTCAACCGATTCGTTCAAAATGCTGAATCATTCAGAAATGAGAAAACAAGTTGCTGTGAGATGCGCGATGGTTCTGCTGTGATCTTGGTTTAACTATTTTTGCTGCTGAAACAGAACAAAAACAGTCAATATTGCATCTTAAATGTAAGTGACTTAATTGTAACTGTTTATTAACCTGTTGATGAAATCAATGTCGCAGTTTCAATCGTGATTGTATTCAGGAAACACAGCCTACTCGTCAAGTGAGGTTGCTCTTATCATATGTTATAAAATATATAAAAACTCCATATTTGTAATTTTTATAGTCAGTATGTTGTTAACTGGGTTTCTTTTTTGTGTGCTGCGCTCAGTTGTTTACGTTTCTCCTGGAGAAGCTGCACGAGCCTCAGCAGCGCAACCTTGTTACCATTGATCAGTAATACATTTATTATCAACTGTTGATTGCAACTTAAAATTAATGTAATATAATTAGAACAATCTCTCGTTTTAGTGATTCCCAAGTTATTTTTTTGTCATTGACGTTCTAATCAGGCTACTATGGTCGGGCAAGCTAAACTCTCTTTCAGGTAGGCGGCCTATACTATGTATGTGACAGTGAAAATATAATTTTAAATGGTAAATGGTAAATGGACTGCATTTATATAGCGCTTTCATAGACCTATGGCCACCAAAGCGCTTTACATAGCCTCACATTCACCCATTCACACACTTATTCATACACCAACGGCGGTGTCAGCCATGCAAGGCGCCATCCAGCTCGTCAGGAGCAGCTTGATTTTACCACCGGTTAATCAACGTGTGACACCGCTGGGGGCTTTTGAATCGCTAACTTAAAAACGAAAGTAAAATATGTTCATCCGCACTGACATTGATTATGGTTGGGAGCAGAGCGAGCTTTTTCAATGAATTCCTATGGAAGTAGGAATGAATGCCCGTGCAGCCGTGAGCATTTTATTTCAATTTTAAAGTTAGCACCATAAAGTATATTTTTATGTCTCCACTGTTAAATCACGCCCACGACACACACACACAAACACACACACCAGCATTGCAATCTTGACATCGCAGCCTGTTCATTATAGCCCTAATAAAATATAATTATAAAATAGTCAACCTAACTTATCAAAATTACACTGCTCTGTTTATATAGTCAGTAGTACAATTTGTACCATTTTTTTGTGAAGTGACAAGACAGAGAATATTACTTGTCTGATATATATATAATGTATATATCTTTTGTTATATATATACTGTATATGTATATATATATATATATATATATATATATATATATATATATATATATATATATATACAGTATATATATATATATATATATATATATATATAAATATAGCTGCGAGCAGCGATGGAGGGCCCAAGCCGGCGGCACCGCCACCCCGGTGACTTTAGGTAACTAAAGGCATCGGGGTTGCGGTGCCACCGGCTTGGGCCCGTAATCGCTGCTCGCAGCTATATTTATTATTATTATTATTAGGGCCCAAGCCCTGAAAGGGCGAAGGCCCTATTGTTTTCGGTAGGATTATTGTTTATTAGGGCCCGAGCACCGATGGTGTGAGGACCCTCTTGGAATTGCTCTGTTTATTATTATTAGGGCTAGGGGTGCACCGAAATTTCGGCCGCCGAAAATTTTCGGCCGAAATGGCATTATCGGTTTCGGGCCGAAATAAAAAAAACAGCCGAAAACTTAAACCGAAAATGAATGTCACCCGCCCCTCCCATCCGTGCGCAAGCGCTTAGGTTTCACTCACGGTCGAGCTGTTATCATGCGTCTGCCTATCAAAGATTAAGCATGTCAAAGGGCTGTCACTTATTGCACAATCGATCGGACCAACCAACACAAGTTTCGAAAACGAAAATAGGGATCGATTTTAACGGCCTTCTCTCGGAGCGCGTCCAGCTCGTCACTATACGCTCGCAGCGAACGCGCGTCACACAGCAACTGCAGGTTCTGACACATACACACACATAGCCTATTTAGGGCCCGAGCACCGATGGTGTGAGGACCCTCTTGGAATTGCTCCGTTTATTATTAGGGCCCAAGCCCTGAAAGGGCGAAGGCCCTATTGTTTCCGGTAGGATTATTTTTCTTTTTCTTTTTTATTATTTTTTTTTTTTTGCCTTTTTGCCACTTTTGGGGCCCTTAACATACTCAAAAACTCTTGAAATTTTGCACACACGTCAGAACCCGCGGCCATCAGGGCCGGACTGAAGCTGGTACCCGGGCGTGGCAGGGGGGCTCGACAGCGCCCCCTGGAATGGTGTCCGAAAACTTGGTCCATAAATCAAACACACTTGCATATAATAATATGAAACTCGGTAGACATATATATCTCATCGGGCCGAACAACTTTCGTGCTCTAAGTTTTACAAAAGCCCAACAGGAAGTCAACTATTATGGGTTGTTTGAAAAACGCATCCTCTGGAATTTGAAATACTCCTCCTAGAAAATTCGTCCAATCGCAACCAAACTCGGAGTGCATGAAGACAAGACATTGAGGATGCTAAATTGCGGAAGGATTTTTGATATCTCAAACGGTTTGGCCGTGGCGAGGAATCGAATGTATGGCGAGAAAAGAGAAACAGGAAGGGTGTTATAACTTCTGCATACATTGACTGATCTTGATAAAACTTCAGCAGTGTGTTCATGGTAAAAGGCCGATCACATGGATGTGACAATTGTGAGTCAAAGTTATAGCGCCACCAACTGGCAGCAGGAAGTGTGTCACTTTCAAAATGCTTTGAAATCCCCCTCTTATATTTACCCGATTTGCTTCAAACTTTATGTGTATAATGTAGACACACGGCAGATGTAGACCTGTGAAAGGATTATTGATATCTTAGATACTGTTGTCGTGGCAACGCATCAAACTTTAATATTATTTTCAGATGCTTTTGAGACTCTTCACATGCTTGAAAATGCATGAAACTCCACAGACACATCACATTTATTATCCAGTAGACATGTGCAAAGTTTCAGAAACGGGCGTGGTGGAATGGCTCAGTAGCGCCACCTTTAGTCAAAAATGGGGGCTTAGTTTTTCATAGAATTACAAAACTTGGTATGTATATTGTTCTCATCAAACCGGACAACTTTCTAATTTACAGTTATTAGCTCAGACCATCAGAAAGTCAGATATTTTGGTTTGAATGTGGATTTTCTGGAGAATTTTCTCTCTCTCTCTCTGTCTCTTGTATGTGTGTGTGTGTGTGTGTGTGTGGAGGGGGTGGGGGGGATTTGTCTCTTCCATTTAATCTTTGTTTTTCAAGGTTTCAGGGGCTTTTGGGGCCCTAAACATGCTCAAAAACTCTTGAAACTTTGCACACAGGTCAGAGCCCACGGTCATCAGGGCCGGGCTGAAGCTGGTACCCGGGCGTGGCAGGGGGGCTCAACAGCACCCCCTTGAACACGGTCTGAAAACTTGGTCCATATATCAAAAACTCTTGCATGAATTAATATGAAACTCGGTACACATATAGATCTCATCGGGCCGAACAACTTCCGCACTCTAAATTATTAGCTCCGCCCAACAGGAAGTCTGCTATTATGGGTTGTTTGAAAAACGCATGCTGTGGAATTTGATGTACTCCTCCTAGAGAATTCATCCACTCGCCTCCAAACTCGTTCAACATGAAGTCAAGACATTGAGGATTCTAAATTGCGGATGGATTTTTGATATCTCGAACGGTTTGGCTGTGGCGAGGAAACGAATTTATGGCGAGAAAAGAGAAACACGAAGTGTTATAACTTCTGCATACATTAACTGATCTTGATGAAACTTCAGCAGTGTGTTCATGGTAAGAGGCCGGTCAGATGGATGTAACTATTGTGAGTCAAAGTTATAGCGCCACCAACTGGTAACAGGAAGTGTGTCACTTTCAAAATGCTTTTGACAAAAGTGGGGGGGTTACTTTTACCCACAGTTACAAAAATCAGTACGCATATTGGTCTCATCGAGCCGGACAACTTTCTAATTTACAGTCATTAGCTCCGAGCAACAGGAAGTCAGATATTTTGGTTTGAATGTGGATTTTTTGGATATGTCAGACTCTGAGTTTTTAGTTACTCCTCCTAAGTGGTTTATTTTATTCACACCAAACTTTTTCAACATGATAAAAATACATTAAAGATATATATATATATACACACAGTACAGGCCAAAAGTTTGGACACATTACTATTTTTAATGTTTTTGAAAGAAGTTTCTTCTGCTCATCAAGCCTGCATTTATTTGATCAAAAATAATACAGAAAAAAATGTAATATTGTGATATATTATTACAATTTAAAATAATTGGTTTTCAATTTATTATACTTTAAATTATCATTTATTTCGGTGATGCAAAGCTGAATTTTCAGGATCATTACTCCAGTCTATCAAATGATCCTTTAGAAATCATTCTAATATGATGATTCATTATCAAAGTTGGAAACAGTTCTGCTGCTTAATATTTTTTCATAACCTGTGATACTTTTTTAGGATACTTTGATGAATAAAAAAAAAAAAAAAGAAAAATAAAAAAAAGAAGCAAATGTTTTCAAGATAGAAATCTTTTATAACAACAATATACACTACTGGTCAGTAATTTGGGGTCAGTAATTTTTTTCTTTATTTTTTTTTAAATAAATCAATTTTATTCAGCAAGGATGTGTTAAATTGATAAAAAGTGATAATAAAGAAGATTTATATAAAAAAAAATTTTTTTTTATTTTGAATAAATGCAGTTCTTTTTAACCTTTTATTCATCAAATATATTAGGCAGCAGAACTGTTTCCAACACTCATAATAAATCAGAACATTAGAATGATTTCTAAAGGATCATGTGATTGACTGGATGTCACATGTGACACTGAAGACTGGAGTAATGATCCTGAAAATTCAGCTTTGCATCACCGAAATAAATGATAATTTAAAGTATAATAAATTGAAAACCGAGCACCGATGGTGTGAGGACCCTCTTGGAATTGCTCTGTTTATTATTATTATTATTAGGGCCCGAGCACCGATGGTGTGAGGACCCTCTTGGAATTGCTCTGTTTATTAGGGCCCGAGCACCGATGGTGTGAGGACCCTCTTGGAATTGCTCTGTTTATTATTATTATTATTATTATTCTTCTCCGCATTTAATTGCATTTTTGAGGGCCTAAACATGCTCGAAAACTCACAAAACTTTGCACACGCGTCAGAACTGGCGAAAATTTACATCTGATACAGGTTTCAGAATTGGACGGGGCAAAATGGCTCGATAGCGCCACCTATAAAAGTTCAACGGAGTGCGCCTCCCGCAACGTTCCACGTACGTGCACGAAATTCGGTACATACATGTAATGACCTAATACCTACAAAAAAGTCTCTTGGAGCATAGCCCTAAACACAACAGGAAGTCAGCCATTTTGAACTTCCTCTCAGATTTTTGTGCAGTTTTTGCCATTTTCAGGCCTCGTACTTTAACGAACTCCTCCTACAGTTTTAATCTGATCATCTTCAAATTTGGTGAGTATAATCTTAAGGCCTTTGCGACGTTAAATTGCGAAGATCTTGAGTTTTCGTCAAAGGGCGGGTCCTCGGCGGCCTGACAAATTTCGATGTTTCGCCATGAAACAGGAAGTTGCTGTAACTCAGGCATGGAATGTCCAATCTGCCCCAAACTTCACACGTTTGATAAGCATTCTGTCCTGAACACATGACCATGCTCATATTCATTTATAGTCATAGCGCCACCTGCTGGCAACAGGAAGTGACATGTTTAACACTGTTGTGGACTCCTAATAACATATAAAAAAGTGCCAGCAAGTGCTAAACATGCTAACAACATACTAGAAACATGCTAAAACATGCTAGCAAACACTTAGCTAAGTGTTAAAGCATGCTATTACTGCAATTGAATAGGAATTTGCTGTAACTCAGGCATGGAATGTCCAATCTGCCCCAAACTTCACACGTTTGATAAGAATCATGGCCTGAACACATGTCCATGCTCAAATTCAGTTATTGTAATAGCGCCACCTACTGGCAACAGGAAGTGACATGTTTAACACGTTGATGCTGTTCTAGCAACATGTTAAAAATGCCATTGAGTTCTAAAAATGCTAGAAACATGTTAAAACATGCTAGCAATACTTAGCTAAGTGCTAAAGCATGCTAATTCAATGAAACAGGATGTTGTTGTTACTCAAGAAGGCAATGTCCAATCTGCGCCAAACTTCACACTTTTGATAAGCGTTCTGTCCTGAACACATGACCATGCTCATATTCAGTTACATTTATAGCGCCACCTGCTGGCAACAGGAAGTGACATGTTAAACACTGTTGTGGACTCCTGATAACATATAAAAAAGTGCCAGCAAGTGCTAAACATGCTAACAACATACTAGAAGCTAAAACATGCTAGCAAACACTTAACTAAGTGCTAAAGCATGCTATTACTGCAATTAAATAGGAATTTGCTGTAACTCAGGCACGGAATGTCCAATCTGCCCCAAACTTCACACATTTGATAAGAGTCAAGGCCTGAACACATCTACATGATAATATTCAGTTATAGTAATAGCGCCACCTAGTGTTTAACACGTTAATGCCGTTCTAGCAACATGTTAAAAATGCCATTGACTTCTAAACATGCTAGAAACATGTTAAAACATGCTAGCAATACTTAGCTAAGTGCTAAAGCATGCTAATTCAATGAAACAGGATGTTGTTGTTACTCAAGAAGGCAATGTCCAATCTGCGCCAAACTTCACATTTTTGATAAGCGTTCTGTCCTAAACACATGACCATGCTCATATTCAGTTACAGTCATAGCGCCACCTGCTGGCAACAGGAAGTGGCATGTTTAACACTGTTGTGAACTCCTGATAACATATAATAAAGTGCCAGCAAGTGCTAAACATGCTAACAACATACTAGAAACATGCTAAAACATGCTAGCAAACACTTAGCTAAGTGCTAAAGCTCGCTATTACTGCAATTAAATAGGAATTGGCTGTAACTCAGGCACGGAATGTCCAATCTGCCCGAAACTTCACACGTTTGATAAGAGTCATGGCCTGAACACATCTACATGAGAATATTCAGTTATAGTAATAGCGCCACCTACTGGTAACAGGAAGTGTCATGTTTAACACGTTGATGCCGTTCTAGCAACATGTTAAAAATGCCATTGTCTTATAAACATGCTAGAAACATGTTAAAACATGCTAGCAATACTTAGCTAAGTGCTAAAGCATGCTAATTCAATGAAACAGGATGTTGTTGTTACTCAAGAAGGCAATGTCCAATCTGCGCCAAACTTCACACTTTTGATAAGCGTTTTGTCCTGAACTCATGACCATGCACATATTCAGTTACAGTCATAGCGCCACCTGCTGGCAACAGGAAGTGGCATGTTTAACCCTGTTGTGAACTCCTGATAACATATAAAAAAGTGCCAGCAAGTGCTAAACATGCTAACAACATACTAGAAACATGCTAAAACATGCTAGCAAACACTTAGCTAAGTGCTATTACTGCAATTAAATAGGAATTTGCTGTAACTCAAGCATACAATGTCCAATCTGCCCCAAACTTCACACGTTTAATAAAAGTCCTGCACTGAACACATCTACATAGCGATATTCAGATATAGACATAGCCCCACCTACTGGCAACAAAAACTGACATGGTTAACACAGTAATGCAGAACTAACCACATAACTATTGTGTACTAAGCATGCTAGAAACATACTAAACATGCTAGCAACTACTATACCTCCTTAAATGCACATTGCCCAACCATGCTCTGTCTTCCTAAAGCCACCGAGTGACGATGGCACGGGTGCGAGGGCCCTTTCATCGCTGCTTGCAGCTTTAATTAGGGCCCGAGCACCGATGGTGTGAGGACCCTCTTGGAATTGCTCCGTTTATTATTATTATTATTATTATTATTATTATTATTATTCTTCTCCACATTTAATCGCATTTTGAGGGCCTAAACATGCTCGAAAACTCACGAAACTTTGCACACGTGTCAGAACTGGCGAAAATTTACATCTGATATAGGTTTCAGAATTGGGCGGGGCAAAATGGCTCGATAGCGCCACCTATAAAAGTTCAACGGAGTGCGCCTCCCGCTGTGTTCCACGTACGTGTACGAAATTCGGTACATATATGTAATGACCTAATACCTACAAAAAAGTCTCTTGGAGCGTAGCCCTAAACCCAACAGGAAGTCAGCCATTTTGAACTTCCTCTCAGATTTTTGTGCAGTTATTGCCATTTTCAGGCCTCGTACTTTAACGAACTCCTCCTACAGTTTTAATCTGATCATCTTCAAATTTGGTGAGTGTAATCTTAAGGCCTTTACGACGTTAAATTGCGAAGATCTTGAGTTTTCGTCGAAGGGCGGGTCCTCGGCGGCCTGACAAATTTCGATGTTTCGCCATGAAACAGGAAGTTGCTGTAACTCAGGCATGGAATGTCCAATCTGCCCCAAACTTCACACGTTTGATAAGCATTCTGTCCTGAACACATGACCATGCTCATATTCAGTTATAGTCATAGCGCCACCTGCTGGCAACAGGAAGTGACATGTTTAACACTGTTGTGGACTCCTAATAACATATAAAAAAGTGCCAGCAAGTGCTAAACATGCTAACAACATACTATAAACATGCTAAAACATGCTAGCAAACACTTAGCTAAGTGTTAAAGCATGCTATTACTGCAATTGAATAGGAATTTGCTGTAACTCAGGCATGGAATGTCCAATCTGCCCCAAACTTCACACGTTTGATAAGAGTCATGGCCTGAACACATCTACATGAGAATATTCAGTTATAGTAATAGCGCCACCTACTGGTAACAGGAAGTGTCATGTTTAACACGTTGATGCTGTTCTAGCAACATGTTAAAAATGCCATTGACTTCTAAACATGCTAGAAACATGTTAAAACATGCTAGCAATACTTAGCTAAGTGCTAAAGCATGCTAATTCAATGAAACAGGATGTTGTTGTTACTCAAGAAGGCAATGTCCAATCTGCGCCAAACTTCACACTTTTGATAAGCGTTTTGTCCTGAACACATGACCATGCACATATTCAGTTACAGTCATAGCGCCACCTGCTGGCAACAGGAAGTGACATGTTAAACACTGTTGTGGACTCCTGATAACATATAAAAAAGTGCCAGCAAGTGCTAAACATGCTAACAACATACTAGAAGCTAAAACATGCTAGCAAACACTTAACTAAGTGCTAAAGCATGCTATTACTGCAATTAAATAGGAATTTGCTGTAACTCAGGCACGGAATGTCCAATCTGCCCCAAACTTCACACGTTTGATAAGAGTCATGGCCTGAACACATCTACATGAGAATATTCAGTTATAGTAATAGCGCCACCTACTGGTAACAGGAAGTGTCATGTTTAACACGTTGATGCCGTTCTAGCAACATGTTAAAAATGCCATTGACTTCTAAACATGCTAGAAACATGTTAAAACATGCTAGCAATACTTAGCTAAGTGCTAAAGCATGCTAATTCAATGAAACAGGATGTTGTTGTTACTCAAGAAGGCAATGTCCAATCTGCGCCAAACTTCAAATTTTTGATAAGCGTTCTGTCCTGAACACATGACCATGCTCATATTCAGTTACAGTCATAGCGCCACCTGCTGGCAACAGGAAGTGCCATGTTTAACACTGTTGTGAACTCCTGATGACATATAAAAAAGTGCCAGCAAGTGCTAAACATGCTAACAACATACTAGAAACATGCTAAAACATGCTAGCAAACACTTAGCTAAGTGCTAAAGCATGCTATTACTGCAATTAAATAGGAATTGGCTGTAACTCAGGCACGGAATGTCCAATCTGCCCGAAACTTCACACGTTTGATAAGAGTCATGGCCTGAACACATCTACATGAGAATATTCAGTTATAGTAATAGCGCCACCTACTGGTAACAGGAAGTGTCATGTTTAACACGTTGATGCCGTTCTAGCAACATGTTAAAAATGCCATTGTCTTATAAACAAGCTAGAAACATGTTAAAACATGCTAGCAATACTTAGCTAAGTGCTAAAGCATGCTAATTCAATGAAACAGGATGTTGTTGTTACTCAAGAAGGCAATGTCCAATCTGCGCCAAACTTCACACTTTTGATAAGCGTTTTGTCCTGAACTCATGACCATGCACATATTCAGTTACAGTCATAGCGCCACCTGCTGGCAACAGGAAGTGGCATGTTTAACCCTGTTGTGAACTCCTGATAACATATAAAAAAGTGCCAGCAAGTGCTAAACATGCTAACAACATACTAGAAACATGCTAACAAACACTTAGCTAAGTGCTAAAGCATGCTATTGCTGCAATTAAATAGGAATTTGCTGTAACACAGGCATGGAATGTCCAATCTGCCCCAAACTTAATATGTAACATGCAAGAACCATGCTAGCAACACATAGCTAAGTTCTAAAACATGCTAGAAATGCTAAAGGAAGTTGTTGTAACTCAAGTATACAATGTCCAATCTGCCCCAAACTTAACATGTTTGATAAAAGTCCTGCACTGAACACATCTAAATAGCGATATTCAGATATAGACATAGCCCCACCTACTGGCAACAAAAACTGACATGGTTAACACAGTAATGCAGAACTAACCACATAACTATTGTGTACTAAGCATGCTAGAAACATACTAAACATGCTAGCAACTACTATATATATCTCCTTAAATGCACATTGCCCAACCATGCTCTGTCTTCCTAAAGCCACCGAGTGACGATGGCACGGGTGCGAGGGCCCTTTCATCGCTGCTTGCAGCTTTAATTATTATTATTATTATTATTATTCTTCTCCGCATTAAATTGCATTTTTGAGGGCCTAAACATGCTCGAAAACTCACGAAACTTTGCACACGCGTCAGAACTGGCGAAAATTTACATCTGATATAGGTTTCAGAATTGGACAGGGCAAAATGGCTCGATAGCGCCACCTATAAAAGTTCAACGGAGTGCGCCTCCCGCAACGTTCCACGTATGTGCACGAAATTCGGTACATACATGTAATGACCTAATACCTACCAAAAAGTCTCTTGGAGCGTAGCCCTAAACACAACAGGAAGTCAGCCATTTTGAACTTCCTCTCAGATTTTTGTGCAGTTTTTGCCATTTTCAGGCCTCATACTTTAACGAACTCCTCCTACAGTTTTAATCTGATCATCTTCAAATTTGGTGAGTGTAATCTTAAGGCCTTTGCGACGTTAAATTGCGAAGATCTTGAGTTTTCGTCGAAGGGCGGGTCCTCGGCGGCCTGACAAATTTCGATGTTTCGCCATGAAACAGGAAGTTGCTGTAACTCAGGCATGGAATGTCCAATCTGCCCCAAACTTCACACGTTTGATAAGAGTTCTGTCCTGAACACATGACCATGCTCATATTCAGTTATAGTCATAGCGCCACCTGCTGGCAACAGGAAGTGACATGTTTAACACTGTTATGGACTCCTAATAACATATAAAAAAGTGCCAGCAAGTGCTAAACATGCTAACAACATACTAGAAGCATGCTAAAACATGCTAGCAAACTCTTAGCTAAGTGCTAAAGCATGCTATTATTGCAATTAAATAGGAATTTGCTGTAACTCAGGCATGGAATGTCCAATCTGCCCCAAACTTCACACTTTTGATAAGCGTTCTGTCCTGAACACATCTACATGAGAATATTCAGTTATAGTAATAGCGCCACCTACTGGTAACAGGAAGTGTCATGTTTAACACGTTGATGCCATTCTAGCAACATGTTAAAAATGCCATTGACTTCTAAACATGCTAGAAACATGTTAAAACATGCTAGCAATACTTAGCTAAGTGCTAAAGCATGCTAATTCAATGAAACAGGATGTTGTTGTTACTCAAGAAGGCAATGTCCAATCTGCGCCAAACTTCACACTTTTAATAAACATTCTGTCCTGAACACATGACCATGCTCATATTCAGTTACAGTCATAGTGCCACCTGCTGGCAACAGGAAGTGACATGTTAAACACTGTTGTGGACATATAAAAACATATAAAAAAGTGCCAGCAAGTGCTAAACATGCTAACAACATACTAGAAACATGCTAAAACATGCTAGCAAACACTTAGCTAAGTGCTAAAGCATGCTATTGCTGCAATTTAATAGGAATTTGCTGTAACACAGGCATGGAATGTCCAATCTGCCCCAAACTTCACACGTTTGATAAGAGTTCTGTCCTGAACACATGACCATGCTCATATTCAGTTATAGTAATAGCGCCACCTGCTGTCAACAGGAAGTGACATGTTTAACAGTGTTGTGGTCTCCTAATAATATATAAAAAAGAGCCAGCAAGTGCTAAACAGGTTATCAACATACTAGAAACATGCTAGCAAACACTTAGCTAAGTGCTAAAGCATGCTATTACTGCAATTAAATAGGAATTTGCTGTAACTCAGGCACGGAATGTCCAATCTGCCCCAAACTTCACACGTTTGATAAGAATCATGGCCTGAACACATGTCTATGCTCAAATTCAGTTACAGTAATAGCGCCACCTACTGGCAACAGGAAGTGACATGTTTAACACGTTGATGCCGTTCTAGCAACATGTTAAAAATGCCATTGAGTTCTAAACATGCTAGAAACATGTTAAAACATGCTAGCAATACTTAGCTAAGTGCTAAAGCATGCTAATTCAATGAAACAGGACTTTGTTGTTACTCAAGAAGGCAATGTACAATCTACCCCAAACTTCACACGTTTGATAAGAGTTATCTCTTGAACACATGTCCATGCTCATATTTAGTTATAGTCATAGCGCCACCTGCTGGCAACAGGAAGTGACGTTTAACACTGTTCTTGACTCCTAATAACATATAAAAAAATGCCAGTAGGTGCTAAACATCCTACCAACATACTAGAGACATGCTAAAACATACTAGCAAACACTTAGCTAAGTGCTAAAGAATGATATTACTGCAATTAAATATGAATTTGCTGTAACTCAGGCATGGAATGTCCAATCTGCCCCAAACTTCACACTTTTGATAAGAATCATGGCCTGAACACATCTACATGAGAATGTTCAGTTATAGTAATAGCGCCACCTACTGGCAACAGGAAGTGACATGTTTAACACGTTGATGCCGTTCTAGCAACATGTTAAAAATGCCATTGAGTTCTAAACATGCTAGAAACATGTTAAAACATGCTAACAATGCTTAGCTAAGTGCTAAAGAATGCTAATTCAATGAAACATGACTTTGTTGTTACTCAAGAAGGCAATGTCCAATTTGCACCAAACTTCACACGTTTGATAAGAGTTCTGTCCTGAACACACATCCATGCTCATATTCAGTTATAGTCATAACGCCACCTACTGGCAACAGAAACTGACATGGTTAACACAGTAATGCAGTACTAACCACATAATTATTGTGTACTAAGCATGCTAGAAACAGACTAAACATGCTAGCAACACTTAGCTGAGTCATGAAGCATGCTATTATCACCATTATACAAAACATTTTGTAACTGACTTTGACATACTCTTACTATATATACCTCCTTAAATGTACATTTCCCAACCATGCTCTGTCTTCCTAAAGCCACCGAGTGTTGATGGCACGGGTGCGAGGGCCCTTTCATCGCTGCTTGCAGCTTTAATTATTATTATTATTCTTCTCCGCATTTAATTGCATTTTTGAAGGCCTAAACATGCTCGAAAACTCACAAAACTTTGCACACGCGTCAGAACTGGCGAAAATTTACATCTGATATAGGTTTCAGAATTGGACGGGGCAAAATGGCTCGATAGCGTCACCTATAAAAGTTCAACGGAGTGCGCCTCCCGCAACGTTCCACGTACGTGCACGAAATTCGGTACATACATGTAATGACCTAATACCTACAAAAAAGTCTCTTGGAGCATAGCCCTAAACACAACAGGAAGTCAGCCATTTTGAACTTCCTCTCAGATTTTTGTGCAGTTTTTGCCATTTTCAGGCCTCGTACTTTAACGAACTCCTCCTACAGTTTTAATCTGATCATCTTCAAATTTGGTGAGTGTAATCTTAAGGCCTTTGCGACGTTAAATTGCGAAGATCTTGAGTTTTCGTCGAAGGGCGGGTCCTCGGCGGCCTGACAAATTTCGATGTTTCGCCATGAAACAGGAAGTTGCTGTAACTCAGGCATGGAATGTCCAATCTGCCCCAAACTTCACACATATGATAAGAGTTCTGTCCTGAACACATGACCATGCTCATATTCAGTTATAGTCATAGCGCCACCTGCTGGCAACAGGAAGTGACATGTTTAACACTGTTATGGACTCCTAATAACATATAAAAAAGTGCCAACAAGTGCTAAACATGCTAACAACATACTAGAAGCATGCTAAAACATGCTAGCAAACTCTTAGCTAAGTGCTAAAGCATGCTATTGCTGCAATTAAATAGGAATTTGCTGTAACACAGGCATGGAATGTCCAATCTGCCCCAAACTTCACACGTTTGATAAGAGTCATGGCCTGAACACATCTACATGAGAATATTCAGTTATAGTAATAGCGCCACCTGCTGTCAACAGGAAGTGACATGTTTAACACTGTTGTGGTCTCCTAATAACATATAAAAAAGAGCCAGCAAGTGCTAAACAGGTTAGCAACATACTAGAAACATGCTAGCAAACACTTAGCTAAGTGCTAAAGCATGCTATTACTGCAATTAAATAGGAATTTGCTGTAACTCAGGCATGGAATGTCCAATCTGCCCCAAACTTCACACGTTTGATAAGAATCATGGCCTGAACACATGTCTATGCTCAAATTCAGTTATAGTAATAGCGCCACCTACTGGCAACAGGAAGTGACATGTTTAACACGTTGATGCCGTTCTAGCAACATGTTAAAAATGCCATTGAGTTCTAAACATGCTAGAAACATATTAAAACATGCTAGCAATACTTAGCTAAGTGCTAAAGCATGCTAATTCAATGAAACAGGACTTTGTTGTTACTCAAGAAGGCAATGTACAATCTACCCCAAACTTCACACTTTTGATAAGAGTTATCTCTTGAACACATGTCCATGCTCATATTTAGTTATAGTCATAGCACCACCTGCTGGCAACAGGAAGTGACATTTAACACTGTTCTTGACTCCTAAAAACATATAAAAAAATGCCAGTAGGTGCTAAACATCCTACCAACATACTAGAGACATGCTAAAACATACTAGCAAACACTTAGCTAAGTGCTAAAGAATGATATTACTGCAATTAAATATGAATTTGCTGTAACTCAGGCATGGAATGTCCAATCTGCCCCAAACTTCACACTTTTGATAAGCGTTCTGTCCTGAACACATGACCATGCTTATATTCAGTTACAGTCATAGCGCCACCTGCTGGCAACAGGAAGTGACATGTTTAACACTGTTGTGGACTCCTAATAACATATAAAAAAGTGCCAGCAAGTGCTAAACATGCTAACAACATACTAGAAACATGCTAAAACATGCTAGCAAACACTTAGCTAAGTGCTAAAGCATGCTATTACTGCAATTAAATAGGAATTTGCTGTAACTCAGGCATGGAATGTCCAATCTGCCCCAAACTTCACACATTTGATAAGAATCATGGCCTGAACACATGTCCATGCTCAAATTCAGTTATAGTAATAGCGCCACCTACTGGCAACAGGAAGTGACATGTTTAACACGTTGATGCTGTTCTAGCAACATGTTAAAAATGCCATTGACTTCTAAACATGCTAGAAACATGTTAAAACATGCTAGCAATACTTAGCTAAGTGCTAAAGCATGCTAATTCAATGAAACAGGATGTTGTTGTTACTCAAGAAGGCAATGTCTAATCTGCGCCAAACTTCACACTTTTGATAAACGTTCTGTCCTAAACACATGACCATGCTCATATTCAGTTACAGTCATAGTGCCGCCTGCTGGCAACAGGAAGTGGCATGTTTAACACTGTTGTGAACTCCTGATAACATATAAAAAAGTGCCAGCAAGTGCTAAACATGCTAACAACATACTAGAAACATGCTAAAATATGCTAGCAAACACTTAGCTAAGTGCTAAAGCATGCTATTACTGCAATTAAATAGGAATTTGCTGTAACTCAGGCATGGAATGTCCAATCTGCCCCAAACTTAATATGTAACATGCAAGAACCATGCTAGCAACACATAGCTAAGTTCTAAAACATGCTAGAAATGCTAAAGGAAGTTGTTGTAACTCAAGTATACAATGTCCAATCTGCCCCAAACTTCACATGTTTGATAAAAGTCCTGCACTGAACACATCTAAATAGCGATATTCAGATATAGACATAGCCCCACCTACTGGCAACAAAAACTGACATGGTTAACACAGTAATGCAGAACTAACCACATAACTATTGTGTACTAAGCATGCTAGAAACATACTAAACATGCTAGCAACTACTATATATACCTCCTTAAATGCACATTGCCCAACCATGCTCTGTCTTCCTAAAGCCACCGAGTGACGATGGCACGGGTGCGAGGGCCCTTTCATCGCTGCTTGCAGCTTTAATTAGGGCCCGAGCACCGATGGTGTGAGGACCCTCTTGGAATTGCTCTGTTTATTATTATTATTATTATTATTATTATTAGGGCCCGAGCACCGATGGTTTGAGGACCCTCTTGGAATTGCTCTGTTTATTATTATTATTATTATTATTATTCTTCTCCGCATTAAATTGCATTTTTGAGGGCCTAAACATGCTCGAAAACTCACGAAACTTTGCACACGCGTCAGAACTGGCGAAAATTTACATCTGATATAGGTTTCAGAATTGGACAGGGCAAAATGGCTCGATAGCGCCACCTATAAAAGTTCAACGGAGTGCGCCTCCCGCAACGTTCCACGTATGTGCACGAAATTCGGTACATACATGTAATGACCTAATACCTACCAAAAAGTCTCTTGGAGCGTAGCCCTAAACACAACAGGAAGTCAGCCATTTTGAACTTCCTCTCAGATTTTTGTGCAGTTTTTGCCATTTTCAGGCCTCATACTTTAACGAACTCCTCCTACAGTTTTAATCTGATCATCTTCAAATTTGGTGAGTGTAATCTTAAGGCCTTTGCGACGTTAAATTGCGAAGATCTTGAGTTTTCGTCGAAGGGCGGGTCCTCGGCGGCCTGACAAATTTCGATGTTTCGCCATGAAACAGGAAGTTGCTGTAACTCAGGCATGGAATGTCCAATCTGCCCCAAACTTCACACGTTTGATAAGAGTTCTGTCCTGAACACATGACCATGCTCATATTCAGTTATAGTCATAGCGCCACCTGCTGGCAACAGGAAGTGACATGTTTAACACTGTTATGGACTCCTAATAACATATAAAAAAGTGCCAGCAAGTGCTAAACATGCTAACAACATACTAGAAGCATGCTAAAACATGCTAGCAAACTCTTAGCTAAGTGCTAAAGCATGCTATTATTGCAATTAAATAGGAATTTGCTGTAACTCAGGCATGGAATGTCCAATCTGCCCCAAACATCACACTTTTGATAAGCGTTCTGTCCTGAACACATCTACATGCGAATATTCAGTTATAGTAATAGCGCCACCTACTGGTAACAGGAAGTGTCATGTTTAACACGTTGATGCCATTCTAGCAACATGTTAAAAATGCCATTGACTTCTAAACATGCTAGAAACATGTTAAAACATGCTAGCAATACTTAGCTAAGTGCTAAAGCATGCTAATTCAATGAAACAGGATGTTGTTGTTACTCAAGAAGGCAATGTCCAATCTGCGCCAAACTTCACACTTTTAATAAACATTCTGTCCTGAACACATGACCATGCTCATATTCAGTTACAGTCATAGTGCCACCTGCTGGCAACAGGAAGTGACATGTTAAACACTGTTGTGGACATATAAAAACATATAAAAAAGTGCCAGCAAGTGCTAAATATGCTAACAACATACTAGAAACATGCTAAAACATGCTAGCAAACACTTAGCTAAGTGCTAAAGCATGCTATTGCTGCAATTTAATAGGAATTTGCTGTAACACAGGCATGGAATGTCCAATCTGCCCCAAACTTCACACGTTTGATAAGAGTCATGGCCTGAACACATCTACATGAGAATATTCAGTTATAGTAATAGCGCCACCTGCTGTCAACAGGAAGTGACATGTTTAACAGTGTTGTGGTCTCCTAATAACATATAAAAAAGAGCCAGCAAGTGCTAAACAGGTTATCAACATACTAGAAACATGCTAGCAAACACTTAGCTAAGTGCTAAAGCATGCTATTACTGCAATTAAATAGGAATTTGCTGTAACTCAGGCACGGAATGTCCAATCTGCCCCAAACTTCACACGTTTGATAAGAATCATGGCCTGAACACATGTCTATGCTCAAATTCAGTTACAGTAATAGCGCCACCTACTGGCAACAGGAAGTGACATGTTTAACACGTTGATGCCGTTCTAGCAACATGTTAAAAATGCCATTGAGTTCTAAACATGCTAGAAACATGTTAAAACATGCTAGCAATACTTAGCTAAGTGCTAAAGCATGCTAATTCAATGAAACAGGACTTTGTTGTTACTCAAGAAGGCAATGTACAATCTACCCCAAACTTCACACGTTTGATAAGAGTTATCTCTTGAACACATGTCCATGCTCATATTTAGTTATAGTCATAGCGCCACCTGCTGGCAACAGGAAGTGACGTTTAACACTGTTCTTGACTCCTAATAACATATAAAAAAATGCCAGTAGGTGCTAAACATCCTACCAACATACTAGAGACATGCTAAAACATACTAGCAAACACTTAGCTAAGTGCTAAAGAATGATATTACTGCAATTAAATATGAATTTGCTGTAACTCAGGCATGGAATGTCCAATCTGCCCCAAACTTCACACTTTTGATAAGAATCATGGCCTGAACACATCTACATGAGAATGTTCAGTTATAGTAATAGCGCCACCTACTGGCAACAGGAAGTGACATGTTTAACACGTTGATGCCGTTCTAGCAACATGTTAAAAATGCCATTGAGTTCTAAACATGCTAGAAACATGTTAAAACATGCTAACAATGCTTAGCTAAGTGCTAAAGAATGCTAATTCAATGAAACATGACTTTGTTGTTACTCAAGAAGGCAATGTCCAATTTGCACCAAACTTCACACGTTTGATAAGAGTTCTGTCCTGAACACACATCCATGCTCATATTCAGTTATAGTCATAACGCCACCTACTGGCAACAGAAACTGACATGGTTAACACAGTAATGCAGTACTAACCACATAATTATTGTGTACTAAGCATGCTAGAAACAGACTAAACATGCTAGCAACACTTAGCCGAGTCATGAAGCATGCTATTATCACCATTATACAAAACATTTTGTAACTGACTTTGACATACTCTTACTATATATACCTCCTTAAATGTACATTTCCCAACCATGCTCTGTCTTCCTAAAGCCACCGAGTGTTGATGGCACGGGTGCGAGGGCCCTTTCATCGCTGCTTGCAGCTTTAATTATTATTATTATTCTTCTCCGCATTTAATCGCATTTTTGAGGGCCTAAACATGCTCGAAAACTCACGAAACTTTGCACACGCGTCAGAACTGGCGAAAATTTACATCTGATATAGGTTTCAGAATTGGGCGGGGCAAAATGGCTCGATAGCGCCACCTATAAAAGTTCAACGGAGTGCGCCTCCCGCTATGTTCCACGTACGTGTACGAATTTCGGTACATACATGTAAGGACCTAATACCTACAAAAAAGTCTCTTGGAGCGTAGCCCTAAACCTAACAGGAAGTCAGCCATTTTGAACTTCCTCTCAGATTTTTGTGCAGTTTTTGCCATTTTCAGGCCTCGTACTTTAACGAACTCCTCCTACAGTTTTAATCTGATCATCTTCAAATTTGGTGAGTGTAATCTTAAGGCCTTTGCAACGTTAAATTGCGAAGATCTTGAGTTTTCGTTGAAGGGCGGGTCCTCGGCGGCCTGACAAATTTTGATGTTTCGCCATGAAACAGGAAGTTGCTGTAACTCAGGCATGGAATGTCCAATCTGCCCCAAACTTCACACGTTTGATAAGAGTCATGGTCTGAACACATCTACATGAGAATATTCAGTTACAGTCATAGCGCCACCTGCTGGCAACAGGAAGTGACATGTTTAACACTGTTATGGACTCCTAATAACATATAAAAAAGTGCCAGCAAGTGCTAAACATGCTAACAACATACTAGAAGCATGCTAAAACATGCTAGCAAACTCTTAGCTAAGTGCTAAAGCATGCTATTATTGCAATTAAATAGGAATTTGCTGTAACTCAGGCATGGAATGTCCAATCTGCCCCAAACTTCACACTTTTGATAAGCGTTCTGTCCTGAACACATCTACATGAGAATATTCAGTTATAGTAATAGCGCCACCTACTGGTAACAGGAAGTGTCATGTTTAACACGTTGATGCCATTCTAGCAACATGTTAAAAATGCCATTGACTTCTAAACATGCTAGAAACATGTTAAAACATGCTAGCAATACTTAGCTAAGTGCTAAAGCATGCTAATTCAATGAAACAGGATGTTGTTGTTACTCAAGAAGGCAATGTCCAATCTGCGCCAAACTTCACACTTTTAATAAACATTCTGTCCTGAACACATGACCATGCTCATATTCAGTTACAGTCATAGTGCCACCTGCTGGCAACAGGAAGTGACATGTTAAACACTGTTGTGGACATATAAAAACATATAAAAAAGTGCCAGCAAGTGCTAAACATGCTAACAACATACTAGAAACATGCTAAAACATGCTAGCAAACACTTAGCTAAGTGCTAAAGCATGCTATTGCTGCAATTTAATAGGAATTTGCTGTAACACAGGCATGGAATGTCCAATCTGCCCCAAACTTCACACGTTTGATAAGAGTCATGGCCTGAACACATCTACATGAGAATATTCAGTTATAGTAATAGCGCCACCTGCTGTCAACAGGAAGTGACATGTTTAACAGTGTTGTGGTCTCCTAATAACATATAAAAAAGAGCCAGCAAGTGCTAAACAGGTTATCAACATACTAGAAACATGCTAGCAAACACTTAGCTAAGTGCTAAAGCATGCTATTACTGCAATTAAATAGGAATTTGCTGTAACTCAGGCACGGAATGTCCAATCTGCCCCAAACTTCACACGTTTGATAAGAATCATGGCCTGAACACATGTCTATGCTCAAATTCAGTTACAGTAATAGCGCCACCTACTGGCAACAGGAAGTGACATGTTTAACACGTTGATGCCGTTCTAGCAACATGTTAAAAATGCCATTGAGTTCTAAACATGCTAGAAACATGTTAAAACATGCTAGCAATACTTAGCTAAGTGCTAAAGCATGCTAATTCAATGAAACAGGACTTTGTTGTTACTCAAGAAGGCAATGTACAATCTACCCCAAACTTCACACGTTTGATAAGAGTTATCTCTTGAACACATGTCCATGCTCATATTTAGTTATAGTCATAGCGCCACCTGCTGGCAACAGGAAGTGACGTTTAACACTGTTCTTGACTCCTAATAACATATAAAAAAATGCCAGTAGGTGCTAAACATCCTACCAACATACTAGAGACATGCTAAAACATACTAGCAAACACTTAGCTAAGTGCTAAAGAATGATATTACTGCAATTAAATATGAATTTGCTGTAACTCAGGCATGGAATGTCCAATCTGCCCCAAACTTCACACTTTTGATAAGAATCATGGCCTGAACACATCTACATGAGAATGTTCAGTTATAGTAATAGCGCCACCTACTGGCAACAGGAAGTGACATGTTTAACACGTTGATGCCGTTCTAGCAACATGTTAAAAATGCCATTGAGTTCTAAACATGCTAGAAACATGTTAAAACATGCTAACAATGCTTAGCTAAGTGCTAAAGAATGCTAATTCAATGAAACATGACTTTGTTGTTACTCAAGAAGGCAATGTCCAATTTGCACCAAACTTCACACGTTTGATAAGAGTTCTGTCCTGAACACACATCCATGCTCATATTCAGTTATAGTCATAACGCCACCTACTGGCAACAGAAACTGACATGGTTAACACAGTAATGCAGTACTAACCACATAATTATTGTGTACTAAGCATGCTAGAAACAGACTAAACATGCTAGCAACACTTAGCTGAGTCATGAAGCATGCTATTATCACCATTATACAAAACATTTTGTAACTGACTTTGACATACTCTTACTATATATACCTCCTTAAATGTACATTTCCCAACCATGCTCTGTCTTCCTAAAGCCACCGAGTGTTGATGGCACGGGTGCGAGGGCCCTTTCATCGCTGCTTGCAGCTTTAATTAGGGCCCGAGCACCGATGGTGTGAGGACCCTCTTGGAATTGCTCTGTTTATTAGGGCCCGAGCACCGATGGTGTGAGGACCCTCTTGGAATTGCTCTGTTTATTATTATTATTATTAGGGCCCGAGCACCGATGGTGTGAGGACCCTCTTGGAATTGCTCTGTTTATTATTATTATTATTATTATTATTATTATTATTATTATTCTCCGCATTGAATTGCATTTTTGAGGGCCTAAACATGCTCGAAAACTCACGAAACTTTGCACACACGTCAGAACTGGCGAAAATTTACATCTGATATAGGTTTCAGAATTGGACGGGGCAAAATGGCTCGATAGCGCCACCTATAAAAGTTCAACGGAGTGCGCCTCCCGCATCGTTCCACGTACGTGCACGAAATTCGGTACATACATGTAATTACCTAATACCTACAAAAAAGTCTCTTGGAGCGTAGCCCTAAACACAACAGGAAGTCAGCCATTTTGAACTTCCTCTCAGATTTTTGTGCAGTTTTTGCCATTTTCAGGCCTCGTACTTTAACGAACTCCTCCTACAGTTTTAATCTGATCATCTTCAAATTTGGTGAGTGTAATCTTCAGGCCTTTGCGACGTTAAATTGCGAAGATCTTGAGTTTTCGTCGAAGTGCGGGTCCTCGGCGGCCTGACAAATTTCGATGTTTCGCCATGAAACAGGAAGTTGCTGTAACTCAGGCATGGAATGTCCAATCTGCCCCAAACTTCACACTTTTGATAAGAGTTCTGTCCTGAACACATGACCATGCTCATATTCAGTTATAGTCATAGCGCCACCTGCTGGCAACAGGAAGTGACATGTTTAACACTGTTATGGACTCCTAATAACATATAAAAAAGTGCCAGCAAGTGCTAAACATGCTAACAACATACTAGAAGCATGCTAAAACATGCTAGCAAACTCTTAGCTAAGTGCTAAAGCATGCTATTATTGCAATTAAATAGGAATTTGCTGTAACTCAGGCATGGAATGTCCAATCTGCCCCAAACTTCACACTTTTGATAAGCGTTCTGTCCTGAACACATCTACATGAGAATATTCAGTTATAGTAATAGCGCCACCTACTGGTAACAGGAAGTGTCATGTTTAACACGTTGATGCCATTCTAGCAACATGTTAAAAATGCCATTGACTTCTAAACATGCTAGAAACATGTTAAAACATGCTAGCAATACTTAGCTAAGTGCTAAAGCATGCTAATTCAATGAAACAGGATGTTGTTGTTACTCAAGAAGGCAATGTCCAATCTGCCCCAAACTTCACACTTTTAATAAACGTTCTGTCCTAAACACATGACCATGCTCATATTCAGTTACAGTCATAGCGCCACCTGCTGGCAACAGGAAGTGACATGTTAAACACTGTTGTGGACATATAAAAACATATAAAAAAAGTGACAGCAAGTGCTAAACATGCTAACAACATACTAGAAACATGCTAAAACATGCTAGCAAACACTTAGCTAAGTGCTAAAGCATGCTATTGCTGCAATTAAATAGGAATTTGCTGTAACACAGGCATGGAATGTCCAATCTGCCCCAAACTTCACACGTTTGATAAGAGTCATGGCCTGAACACATCTACATGAGAATATTCAGTTATAGTAATAGCGCCACCTGCTTTCAACAGGAAGTGACATGTTTAACACTCTTGTGGTCTCCTAATAACATATAAAAAAGAGCCAGCAAGTGCTAAACAGGTTAGCAACATACTAGAAACATGCTAGCAAACACTTAGCTAAGTGCTAAAGCATGCTATTACTGCAATTAAATAGGAATTTGCTGTAACTCAGGCATGGAATGTCCAATCTGCCCCAAACTTCACACATTTGATAAGAATCATGGCCTGAACACATGTCTATGCTCAAATTCAGTTATAGTAATAGCGCCACCTACTGGCAACAGGAAGTGACATGTTTAACACTTTGATGCCGTTCTAGCAACATGTTAAAAATGCCATTGAGTTCTATACATGCTAGAAACATGTTAAAACATGCTAGCAATACTTAGCTAAGTGCTAAAGCATGCTAATTCAATGAAACAGGACTTTGTTGTTACTCAAGAAGGCAATGTACAATCTACCCCAAACTTCACACGTTTGATAAGAGTTATCTCTTGAACACATGTCCATGCTCATATTTAGTTATAGTCATAGCGCCACCTGCTGGCAACAGGAATTGACGTTTAACACTGTTCTTGACTCCTAATAACATATAAAAAAATGCCAGTAGGTGCTAAACATCCTACCAACATACTAGAGACATGCTAAAACATACTAGCAAACACTTAGCTAAGTGCTAAAGAATGATATTACTGCAATTAAATATGAATTTGCTGTAACTCAGGCATGGAATGTCCAATCTGCCCCAAACTTCACACTTTTGATAAGCGTTCTGTCCTGAACACATGACCATGCTTATATTCAGTTACAGTCATAGCGCCACCTGCTGGCAACAGGAAGTGACATGTTTAACACTGTTATGGACTCCTAATAACATATAAAAAAGTGCCAGCAAGTGTTAAACATGCTAACAACATACTACAAACATGCTAAAACATGCTAGCAAACTCTTAGCTAAGTGCTAAAGCATGCTATTATTGCAATTAAATAGGAATTTGCTGTAACTCAGGCATGGAATGTCCAATCTGCCCCAAACTTCACACATTTGATAAGAATCATGGCCTGAACACATGTCTATGCTCAAATTCAGTTATAGTAATAGCGCCACCTACTGGCAACAGGAAGTGACATGTTTAACACTTTGATGCCGTTCTAGCAACATGTTAAAAATGCCATTGAGTTCTAAACATGCTAGAAACATGTTAAAACATGCTAACAATGCTTAGCTAAGTGCTAAAGAATGCTAATTCAATGAAACATGACTTTGTTGTTACTCAAGAAGGCAATGTCCAATTTGCACCAAACTTCACACGTTTGATAAGAGTTCTGTCCTGAACACACATCCATGGTCATATTCAGTTATAGTCATAACGCCACCTACTGGCAACAGAAACTGACATGGTTAACACAGTAATGCAGTACTAACCACATAATTATTGTGTACTAAGCATGCTAGAAACAGACTAAACATGCTAGCAACACTTAGCTGAGTCATGAAGCATGCTATTATCACCATTATACAAAACATTTTGTAACTGACTTTGACATACTCTTACTATATATACCTCCTTAAATGTACATTTCCCAACCATGCTCTGTCTTCCTAAAGCCACCGAGTGTTGATGGCATGGGTGCGAGGGCCCTTTCATCGCTGCTTGCAGCTTTAATTATTATTATTATTATTCTTCTCCGCATTTAATTGCATTTTTGAGGGCCTAAACATGCTCGAAAACTCACAAAACTTTGCACACGCGTCAGAACTGGCGAAAATTTACATCTGATATAGGTTTCAGAATTGGACGGGGCAAAATGGCTCGATAGCGCCACCTATAAAAGTTCAACGGAGTGCGCCTCCCGCAACGTTCCACGTACATGCACGAAATTCGGTACATACATGTAATGACCTAATACCTACAAAAAAGTCTCTTGGAGCATAGCCCTAAACACAACAGGAAGTCAGCCATTTTGAACTTCCTCTCAGATTTTTGTGCAGTTTTTGCCATTTTCAGGCCTCGTACTTTAACGAACTCCTCCTACAGTTTTAATCTGATCATCTTCAAATTTGGTGAGTGTAATCTTAAGGCCTTTGCGACGTTAAATTGCGAAGATCTTGAGTTTTCGTCGAAGGACGGGTCCTCGGCGGCCTGACAAATTTTGATGTTTCGCCATGAAACAGGAAGTTGCTGTAACTCAGGCATGGAATGTCCAATCTGCCCCAAACTTCACACGTTTGATAAGAGTTCTGTCCTGAACACATGACCATGCTCATATTCAGTTATAGTCATAGCGCCACCTACTGGCAACAGGAAGTGACATGTTTAACACTGTTATGGACTCCTAATAACATATAAAAAAGTGCCAGCAAGTGCTAAACATGCTAACAACATACTAGAAGCATACTAAAACATGCTAGCAAACTCTTAGCTAAGTGCTAAAGCATGCTATTATTGCAATTAAATAGTAATTTGCTGTGACTCAGGCATGGAATGTCCAATCTGCCCCAAACTTCACACTTTTGATAAGCGTTCTGTCCTGAACACATCTACATGAGAATATTCAGTTATAGTAATAGCGCCACCTACTGGTAACAGGAAGTGTCATGTTTAACACGTTGATGCCATTCTAGCAACATGTTAAAAATGCCATTGACTTCTAAACATGCTAGAAACATGTTAAAAAATGCTAGCAATACTTAGCTAAGTGCTAAAGCATGCTAATTCAATGAAACAGGATGTTGTTGTTACTCAAGAAGGCAATGTCCAATCTGCGCCAAACTTCACACTTTTAATAAACGTTCTGTCCTGAACACATGACCATGCTCATATTCAGTTACATTTATAGCGCCACCTGCTGGCAACAGGAAGTGACATGTTAAACACTGTTGTGGACTCCTGATAACATATAAAAAAGTGCCATCAAGTGCTAAACATGCTAACAACATACTAGAAGCTAAAACATGCAAGCAAACACTTAGCTAAGTGCTAAAGCATGCTATTACTACAATTAAATAGGAATTTGCTGTAACTCAGGCATGGAATGTCCAATCTGCCCCAAACTTCACACGTTTGATAAGAATCATGGCCTGAACACATGTCTATGCTCAAATTCAGTTATAGTAATAGCGCCACCTACTGGCAACAGGAAGTGACATGTTTAACACGTTGATGCCGTTCTAGCAACATGTTAAAAATGCCATTGAGTTCTAAACATGCTAGAAACATGTTAAAACATGCTAGCAATACTTAGCTAAGTGCTAAAGCATGCTAATTCAATGAAACAGGACTTTGTTGTTACTCAAGAAGGCAATGTACAATCTACCCCAAACTTCACACGTTTGATAAGAGTTATCTCTTGAACACATGTCCATGCTCATATTTAGTTATAGTCATAGCGCCACCTGCTGGCAACAGGAAGTGACGTTTAACACTGTTCTTGACTCCTAATAACATATAAAAAAATGCCAGTAGGTGCTAAACATCCTACCAACATACTAGAGACATGCTAAAACATACTAGCAAACACTTAGCTAAGTGCTAAAGAATGATATTACTGCAATTAAATATGAATTTGCTGTAACTCAGGCATGGAATGTCCAATCTGCCCCAAACTTCACACTTTTGATAAGCGTTCTGTCCTGAACACATGACCATGCTTATATTCAGTTACAGTCATAGCGCCACCTGCTGGCAACAGGAAGTGACATGTTTAACACTGTTATGGACTCCTAATAACATATAAAAAAGTGCCAGCAAGTGTTAAACATGCTAACAACATACTAGAAACATGCTAAAACATGCTAGCAAACTCTTAGCTAAGTGACTAAAGCATGCTATTATTGCAATTAAATAGGAATTTGCTGTAATTCAGGCATGGAATGTCCAATCTGCCCCAAACTTCACACTTTTGATAAGAGTCATGGCCTGAACACATCTACATGAGAATGTTCAGTTATAGTAATAGCGCCACCTACTGGCAACAGGAAGTGACATGTTTAACACGTTGATGCCGTTCTAGCAACATGTTAAAAATGCCATTGAGTTCTAAACATGCTAGAAACATGTTAAAACATGCTAACAATGCTTAGCTAAGTGCTAAAGAATGCTAATTCAATGAAACATGACTTTGTTGTTGCTCAAGAAGGCAATGTCCAATTTGCACCAAACTTCACACGTTTGATAAGATTTCTGTCCTGAACACACATCCATGCTCATATTCAGTTATAGTCATAACGCAACCTACTGGCAACAGAAACTGACATGGTTAACACAGTAATGCAGTACTAACCACATAATTATTGTGTACTAAGCATGCTAGAAACAGACTAAACATGCTAGCAACACTTAGCTGAGTCATGAAGCATGCTATTATCACCATTATACAAAACATTTTGTAACTGACTTTGACATACTCTTACTATATATACCTCCTTAAATGTACATTTCCCAACCATGCTCTGTCTTCCTAAAGCCACCGAGTGTTGATGGCATGGGTGCGAGGGCCCTTTCATCGCTGCTTGCAGCTTTAATGTAGAATTAAAACACTTTAAACCCAAATGTAAAAAAAAATTACTCGAATCAATGAACAGCATTAATAAAGCCCCAGTCTTACAGATAATTAACTAAAAAAAGTTGTTTTAGGGTTTAGTTACCCTTTAAAGTAAAAACGAAATGGACATCCATGTTTTGGAGCGTCATTTCTCTTTCAAATGTTTAATTTATTCATTTGTTCATCATTTGTTTTCAGAAAAGTACTTTTTATTTTAAAATAATTAGCAGACAATAAAATAATTAAAATAATACTTTATTTTAAATTGTACATACAACTCTGTAATATTACAAACAATTTTAACAACTGAAATGAACAACTCTTACCAAGCTGTCTATTTTACTAAAGTACTATTTAGTAATATTGCACTAAAAAAGTACTACAGAAATAATATTATTAAATATTATTAGAATTATTTTTGTTCATATTCTGCATTTCTAAATTTTAAAAAGTGTTCCTGTAATGCCAAACCTGAATTTTCAGCATTATTGCTCCAGCCTTCACTGTTACATGATCTTTTCACAATTATTTTAATAAGCTAATTTGCTGATCTTTCCATGTTGAAATGTTTTTTAAGTGAGCTTTTTCCTCCTTTGATAAGTTCAAATGAACATCATGTATTAGTAAAATACATTTGTTATAATATATAATTACATTTTTACTCAGCTTGATGTATCCTTGTAATTTCTTTAAAAAAAATAGATTTCTGTGTTTGCTCAAAAATTGAGACTAATACATTATTTTTACTAATTGAAAACATTGACTAAGTTCAAGAAAAAAGTTAACATTAACATAATTCAGTATAACCACATACATTGTTAAAAATGACTAAAATCTAAAAGCCATTTTGTCAGATATCTTCAACAGTTTGAAGATGCATTTAGTTCTGGGTTACAGTTTGTTTGTTGTGTTTGTCATAAATTGTTATTTAAACATCATAAATTAGCAATTTTCATGCAAATTAAAATGTTCCTGGGGATCCATAAAAAGTCTTACATTTTATTTTATTTTATTTTATTTAAGCTCAGAAAAAATCTTAAAACATTTTATTTTTACTTACAACAACTCTTACCAAGCTGTCTATTTTACTAAAGTACTATTTAGTAATATTGTACTAAAAAAGTACTACAGAAATAATATTATTAGAAGTATTTTTTTGTTCATATTCTGCATTTCTAAATTTTAAAAAGTGTTCCTGTAATGCCAAACCGGAATTTTCAGCATTATTGTTCCAGCCTTCACTGTTACATGATCTTTTCACAATTATTTTAATTAGCTAATTTGCTGATCTTTCCATGTTGAAATGTTTTTTTAAGTGAGCTTTTTCCTCCTTTGATAAGTTCAAATGAACATCATGTATTAGTAAAATACATTTGTTATAATATACAATTACATTTTTAATCAGCTTGATGTATCCTTGTAATTTCTTTAAAAAAAAATTGATTTCTGTGTTTGCTCAAAAATTGAGACTAAGCATATACATTATTTTTACAGAAAAAATCTTAAAACATTTTATTTTTACTTACATTGTCTTACATTTTGGATGACACTTTAACTTAGGCATATCTAAATGCTTTACCAAATTACAACTATCAAATTTGCTAACATAGCCTATATTCTTTTATTCTATCTTTGTGATTATGATTTGATTGTACACATGATATTTTGTGACATTTACAGCAGCATGTTACATCTGTCTACTGCACACAAAAAGAATAGGAGTTAAAATGTGTAGGCCTAATGTCAGTTCAGTTGTAAATGAATTCTTTACATATAGGCTAGTTAATTTTCCATTTATTAAGCCGCCAAATTTTTCAAAAATGAAAACGTAGCAGAACCATGCAAGCAACAAACTGCAATGATTTTTTTATCCCCCTTTTCAACAAATCAATTTAATTAATGATTCCATGACCCATCACTTGCTACTTTTCTGAATAAATCAGCTATTTGAACAAATCGGTTGAACAAATAACTCACTCAACACACTTATTAAGACAGTGACATTCTGCCACCTACTAGCAATTTTAGTTTAATATGTAAATAGGCTACCCTTTAAATGAAAAGTTCAAATTAGAAATAATTTCATTTACACATTTAATTAAAAAAATCTCATAGCATTATTTATGCACTTGTAAAAGCTGTGTAAATATATGAATGCCTCTTTCTGTGTCACCTCTGCACTGCAAAAATGGATTTTGTTGATAATGATTTAATTTGACTGATAACCACCCTATACTATTATTACACCCATAATGTACAGCAAGGGTGCCCAATCCTGCTCCTGCTGCTCGACTGTCCTGCACAGTTAATCTCCAACCCTAATCAAACACACCTGAAGCAACCAATTAAGTTCTTCAGGATCACTTGAAAATTAAAGGCAGGTGTGTTTGATTAGGGTTGGAGATGAACTGTGCAAGACAGTCCATCAGCAGGAGCAGGTTTAGACACCCCTGATGTACAGTATTAATATTTATTTCTTCAGTTCTTAAAGACTTAAAATACATTCATATAATTTCTGTGATTTTAATGTGATCTTATGTTTTTGCTTAGATGCCTAAACTGAAGAGTTTTCGAATGCGGCGCAAGCCATTGAACAACAAAAGTAAGACTGATATCACTAGCTCCCCTGTTTGCGTGTGTCCAGATGTGTCTGGCATTGTAGCAGGCAATGAGGTAAGACTGAAGTCTGCAGAGTTGAATGAGGAGCTTATAGGTGTAGCCTGCAGTGTAGTTTCACTAGTCAAGCATAAAATACATAATGTGTGTACCTGGAAGAAATCAGATCTTCAGGAGATTCTTAACAAAGGAAGTAAATTGGTTAAAGACATGAAAGCTGAGGCTAATACAGTCAGTCAATTTCCTCACAACTTTGGTGGCCAATATAGTGTTTTCAATAAAACATGCCACGTAACAGAAGGACAAACATTGAGTGGATCAAAGAACGAGTTGTATGAGAAATTACAAGAGATGCTGTTCAGTCATGAATATTGTTTGTTGAACATAAATGGAGACATGTGCACTATCATGAGACATAAAGATTTCTATGTTGTTGTAGACTGTAATGTCCGTAACGCATGTGGTTTGGGATCTGACATCGGTACAGCAGTTGTTGTTTTTAACACAAACTGGCAAGACCTATTTTTGCACATTGATAACTTAATGACGAGCTTGAGTGCAGGTCAATTTAGTATTTGTGGTATTAATGTATACATCATCTCATCAGATATGCCACCCTTTGTAAATAGTGATATTGCTGGAAAATTTAGTGCATCTACAGCCAAAGATACTGAACAAAGCCCACCATCTACATCAAATGAAACAGAAAGTGTTAGTAGCATTCGTGGATCATTTCATCAGGGTGATGATAAGTTCCAGTGGGCAGGAAAACAGTGTGTTGCAATTAGTTTGGCTGCAATGGCAAAGCACAGTGTACATAGTGTATTCTCATGGGGAAAAAAAGATTTAGATAATGTTGTGACTGATGGTGACAGCTTGTATACCAGTTTGCATCAAAGTGGTTCAATCACTGACCCGACAAAGGAAAAGTTGTTGTGCATTCAAGATCTTCCTCAGCAGTACACTTTTAATTCAAATGCATTTAAATTTGAATATGGCGACTTTGTTTCTGGATTTGTAGATGTGGTTGATGAAGAATTTATTTTGTCTGGTGCATGTGTGACATTGCTTGATGGTTTGCAATCAATGTTTGAAAAATATGATGCATGCTTTTTAACTTTAACTGGTAGTACCTGTGCTATAGTTAAACAAAATGGGCAGTTTGCTATAGTTGATTCACATGCCCGTAGTAGTACTGGGATGCCTGATGGTGATGGATTTAGTGTGGTTGTATATTACAAAACTCTGAGCTGTGTTTTAAGGCACATTGAAAATTTGGCTGCTTGTATTGGAGGCAACCTGAAGGTATTTGAATTAAGTGGCATTTGTGTACATCAAGTTAAAAGCAGACCAACTTTCTGTGAAACACAAAAGCAGCATTGTGTTGATAAGAAAAGGAAATTTCAGGGTTCAAAACTGAGTTTGGAAGAAAAGAAAGAATGTGTGGTTGTGAAAAAACAGAAACAATGTTTCAAGGACAGCAATGAGGTTAGCAAAACAAATGTTGACATTTTTGAAAATTCAGATGTAGTTTGTTTGGGAAATGGAACTAACAGAATGTTTGATTTCAGTCCACTGTGTCATGAAGTTAAGCAAAAATTAAGTGATCACCTTCATATAGAGTTTCATGGTGAAAAAGTTATTTTACCAACAGAAATTGGACCAATGGGCTGTCCTTGTAAAACAGTTAGTATTGTAGGTGATGGGAATTGTTTCTTCAGGGCAGTGGCACAAGCGGTGTGTGGCACACAAAAAGCTCATAGAGCAGTTCGACTTGCAGTTGTAAAGCAAATGGAATTGCATAGTGAGGAATACAGGAATCTCTTAAGATGTCAGTATACATCTATGGAACATTATTTGTCAAGTTCAAAAATGAAGTTTGTAGGCTCATGGGCCACAGAAGTGGAAATTCAATCGACAGCAAATTATTTAGGAGTTGATATTTATACATATCATAATGAGAAATGGTTAAAATACAACAGTATGCATAGAAGGATGTGTAATCAAGGGATATATTTAAAACACTGCAATGAGAATCACTATGAAGTTGTTATTTGTGTGAGACAACCTGATAACCAGATTTGTTTTAAGTTGTGTCAGAATAAGCAAGATGATGGAAAAATGTGCACAAGACAAAGTGTAATGCCAAAGAATGAAGTTACCATAAAACACGAGGAGCCAGTTTGTGTTGATCAAGATACAAATAATGATTTATCTGTTAAAAAGAGCAGATATTTTAACAACTATTATTCATTAAAAAGAGTTAAAAATAAAATTGATGTACAAAAAAAATGGAATAAAGACCATATCAAATACTTGTATAATACAAATTCAGAGTTTCAACAACATGTCAAAACTGTCAATAGGACAAGATATCATACAAATATTTTATATAATGAGTCATTAAAACAAGCAAGTAAAAAGAAATATTTTGAAAACAACCAACATAAAGACAAAATTAAACAGTACAGTAGAGTAAAGTACAGAGACAATGCACAACATAAAAAAAAAAAAAAAAATGACAGTACGGTGAAATACTCTGTCAATACACAACATAAACAAAAAGTTAAAGCGTACAGTAAGATGAAATACTGTCTCAACGAGCAGCATAAGAATAAATTGAAGAAATACAACAAGGTGAAATACCATAATAATGAAAAGCATAGAAATACAATAAAGGAAGCTAGTAACTTAAAGTATCACAACAATGCACTGAACAAAGTAAATATAAAAAAAAATAACAAGATGAGAAGGGAACAATTAAAACAAAATCGTCAGATTTCTGACTTTGTCAGAAAACTATTTGAAGATAAAGTTAGTTCTGGATTAGAATTTGTTTGTTGTGTTTGCCATAGATTGTCGTTTAAACAGCAAGTATTATGTTGTAAAAAAGAATATTACAATAAAAATTCAGCAATGTCCTTGGTAGCCAACACATGTATTACAGATAATTTTTTGCACGAGTGTGATGAGCAATGTGATATTTCCTGTGATTTGGCAAATTCATGTAAAGGACAGCTTTGGATTTGCTTTACTTGTCATTCTAAGTTGAAAAAAGGTGAAATGCCTGCAGAAAGCGCTGTAAACAGTCTGGAATTGCAACCAATACCTGAAGAGCTTAGCTGCCTTAATAACTTGGAGCAACATTTGATTTCATTGCATATTCCATTTATGAAAATGTTGGCTTTACCAAAAGGTGGTCAAAATGGAGTTCATGGTCCTGTCACTTGTGTGCCAGCTAATGTTAAAAACACAACAAATGTCTTGCCTAGAACAGAAGCTGAAGGATCTTTCGTATGTGTGAAGTTAAAGCGCAAATTAACTTATAAAGGTCATTATAAGTATCAGTATGTAGATACAAATAAAATTAAACGGGCCTTATATTACTTAAAACACTGCAACAAATTTTATTCAGATATCGTTTTTAATGATGATTGGTTTAATAAGTTTACTAGACAAGAAAATGAAGATGATAAAGATGACATTGAAGAAAAAGAAGTGGAAAACGTACATGTTGATGAGGAGTTACATGACAGGCAACAGCATTGTGTGTTTATGGACACGTGTTTACAGCCTGTAGATATTGGGCAAGAAGTCCTTGATCAGTATTTTGATGGAGTATTGAGTGTTGCTCCTGCTGAAGGGAATAATCCAGTGAAAATGCTTGCTGATGAAACAAACGAGGCTAAATGTTTTCCTGTTTTATTTCCAGATGGTAGTTCAATTTATCGTGACAAAAGGGCACAGAGATTAACATTATCACGCTATTTTAATAATAGAATTTTGCATGCAGATGGAAGATTTGCGCAAAATGTTGAATACATTTTTTATGCACAGTATTTGTCCGAAGTTGAAAAGGTAGTGTCTAGTGTATCTATTGCTCTAAGGAAAGGACATGGCTGTAGTAAATCCATACCAAGTGATATGTTTAAAGACACAGAGACCTTGAGGCAAGTACTTAATTTTGATGAAGGGTACAGGTTTTTGAAACCCATCCGAGGAACTCCATCATTCTGGCAAGGTGTGCAAAAAGATTTGTTTGCTATGGTTAGACAGTTGGGCATTCCCACTTGGTTTTGCTCGTTTTCATCTGCTGACATGAGATGGACAAATTTGATGTCAAGTATTTTAAAACATGAAGGAAGACAGGAAACTTTAGACCAGCTAGAATGGGCTGACAAATGTGAGCTTTTGCGTCGTAATCCTGTTACTGCAGCTCGCATATTTGATTTTAGGTGGCATTGTTTTTTAAAGAGGTGCTTATGTCACCTGTTCACCCCATAGGAGAAATTGTAGATTATTTTTATAGGGTTGAATTTCAACAACGTGGTTCTCCCCATGTTCATTGTTTGTTTTGGATCAAAAATGCTCCACAAATAGATACAAATTCTGATGAGGAGGTTGTTGACTTTATAGATACATATGTAACCTGTGAAGTGCCCACTGAAGATGAGAACTTGCACAGTATTGTCACATCTGTACAGTGTCACAGTAAACATCATTCTAAAACATGCAAAAAGAAAAACACAGTCTGTCGTTTTAACTTTCCTAAGCCACCGTCAATGCAGACGTTCATATGTCGAAGAAAAGTAGATGTGTCTGAGGTAGACGTGCCCGATAATGGTGATTGTACAAATAGTTGTCAAGATAGAACTAAAAGTGTAACTGTAAATGATAACGTCAATGTAGAATATGCTCGTGGCATAATGACAGCAGTTAAGACAGCTGTTTTAGAAGAGAAGATAGATTCTGTACAAAGTTTATTTGATAGTGTTGGAATAAATCAGAAATTGTTTGAGATGGCATATAAGTGCATAAATAATACTACACACATTGTCTTGAAACGACAATTAAACGAAGTGTGGGTTAATCAGTATAATAAGTTTGGCCTTCAGTGTTGGAATGCTAATATGGACATTCAATATGTAACAGATGCTTATGCCTGCATTGTTTATATAATTTCCTACATTTCAAAATCTGAAAGAGAAATGGGTTTGTTGTTAGCTAATGCCCAACGAGAATCAACAACTCAGGGTAATGTGGATGCAAAACAAGCTTTGAAAAAATTAGGGACCGTGTATTTACACAATCGAGAAGTTAGTGCACAGGAAGCAGTTTATAGATTAACCAATATGCACTTAAAAGAGTGTTCAAGGAAGGTTCAGTTTATTCCTACAGGTGACGATACTGTTCGTATGAGTTTGCCACTTAGCATTATACAAAACAAGTTGAACTCTCAAAATCTGAAAAGTGAAGAGATGTGGATGACAAGTTTTGTTGATCGTTACAAGAATAGACCAAATCAGCATGTTTTTAATGATATGTGCTTAGCCACATTTGCATCAGAGTACCGAATTGCATACAAAAGTGAACCTAGTTCCAATAAAGTTAAGTTACAAAACAACTTGGGATTCATTGTGAAGAGAACACGCACTCAACCTGCTATAGTCCGTTTTGCACGATTCTCAGTGACAAAAAGTCCAGAAAAATTTTATCAAACTTTATTACAACTTTTTCTTCCATACCGTACAGATAGTCAACTTAAACCAGAAGGATATAATCATTATGAACATTTTTATAGGGAAGGTGAGGTTTCTTTTAGCAATGGATCAGCACAATTAGTACAACATATCGTAAATACAAACAGAGCATTTTTTGAAAAGGATGCCGATGTGATAGACAGTGCACAAAATACTGTTAATAATGAGGGCATTTTAGAAAATGCATGGTGTGCACTTTGTCCTGAACAGCAACTACAACGTTTTGAGTGTGAACAGCTTAGGCGGGAGACAGATCAGGAAGTAGAGGGACATGAGATCATTCCAGATTTAGCATGTAACAATCAGCAAATTGCTCAGTTAGAAAAAAGAGATAATTGTCTCAGTCGTGCAGACGGGTTGAGCTTAATTCGCTCTTTAAACAAAACCCAAATGGCTGTTTTCTATAAAATTAGACAGTGGTGTTTAAATAAAATCAGAGGAGAAAGCCCAGAACCATTTCATGTATTTATTACTGGTGGAGCAGGCACAGGAAAAAGTCATTTAATTAAAGCCATACAATATGAAGCTACAAGATTATTGTCTCAAACAGCTCTGCAACCAGATGACATTACTGTTCTTTTAACCGCTCCTACGGGAATCGCCGCATACCAATTAAAAACTTCCACAATTCATACAACCTTTTGTATTAGCACAAATGTGAAGTTGCCGTACACCCCTTTGAGCGAAAACAAGCTAAATTCTTTACGCGCAAAATTCCACGGCCTTCAAATATTAATTATAGATGAAATCTCAATGGTAGACCATAAACTGCTAACATATATTCATGGGAGATTGAGACAAATTAAGCAAACCGGAGATTTTTCTATTTTTGGTAATATTGCCGTCATAGCTGTTGGTGATTTCTTCCAATTAGCTCCTGTGAAGGGTAAACCGCTCTTTGTGGATGAACCAGGAATCGATTTATGGATAAATTACTTTGGTGTTGTAGAGTTGACACAGGTTGTTAGACAACAGGACAGCACTTTTGCTGAATTATTAAATCGATTAAGAAAGCGAAGCAAGAAATCTCCACTAAAAAAAGAAGATTTAGAAATATTAGCAAGTTGTGAGAATGATGAGAATAACGAATCTTTACATATTTTTTCTACTAATGATGAAGTTCATGAGCACAACCTAGAGCAGTTAATTAAAATCTGCGAAGATGTTGAAACTATAGAATCTGAAGATTTTGCACGTAGCAAGCAGTCTGGTAAATTAGAATTACTTGTTGGGCATCATGTAAAAGTTTATAATACAAGCTTGGCAGCAAAGTTGCTTTTAGGCATAAATGCACGTGTCATGTTAATTAAAAATCTTGATGTCAATGATGGACTAGTTAATGGTGTTTGTGGTACAGTTACACACATTGAACGTTCAGATAAAAATAAATTACCTGAAACTATTTACGTTTGTTTTGATGATAGTAACGTGGGGATAAAAAGCCGTATGCAGTGTTTGTCTGAACCAGCAAGAGTGTTTCAATCCACACCAATATATGTAGAAGAAGAAACAGTTTGTACAAAAGGTGGACTTCGTCGGCAGTTTCCTTTAAAATTAGCTTGGGCGTGCACAGTACATAAAGTTCAGGGTTTAACTGTCGATAGTGCAGTAGTTAGTTTAAAAAGAGTTTTTGCTGCTGGGCAGGCTTATGTAGCATTAAGTCGGGTAAGAACTTTGACTGGTTTGACAATAAAAGACTTCAAAGAAAAAAGTATTTATTGTAATGACAAAGTCTTCGAGGCAATTAATGAAATGTCTTCTTTTATGACACGCAATGATTTAGATTATTCAATGCCAAATAGCTCTTTTTCTGTGTTTTTGTTAAATGTACAGAGTTTGCAATGCCATAAACAGGATTTGATGGTTTGTCTTCAACAATTACAACCCATGTGTATTGGTTTAACTGAGACATGGTTGCCTGCTTTCTATCATTCAGACAATGTACACTTAGACAATTATAACTTTGTTAATCTTCCTCGATCAGCCGCATACACAAACGATAGTCCTCTTTTCAGTGATTTGAAAGCGCAACAACATGGTGGTGTTGGCTTATATACAGCATGTGGTGTGGAAAACACTACTATAACATACCCAAATCTTAACTTAGAGTGCATCCTGACACACTTCACTGAAATTGACATTTTACTTGGAATAGTGTATAGACCACAAACATATCCTTTATCCATTTTCAAACAAAATTTAGGTACATTGATTAATTACATGACTTCAGTCTGCAGAAAAATTGTACTTATAGGAGACTTTAATAATGATGCATTGAAATCAAAATCCCTGTGCTCTTTCATGTCAGATAGTGGTTTTGATCAACTTGTTCAAAAGCCAACAACTGAAAAGGGAACCTTAATAGACCATGTGTACGTGAAGAACATTAACGACTTTTCTGTGCACACAAACGTTGTGCCAGTTTACTTTAGCACACATGAGGGAGTTTTGTGTTCATTTCAAAACTTACATGTTTAAATGTGTTGGACAACTTGTTCCACAACTATAGCTTATAGATGAGATATTACTTTTACACAGATCCATCAGTGATAAAGCCTTGATTTGGTAGATTTCATTATGTACAGATCTGATTACATGGTAAAGGAGACAGGGACCCCAAGACAAAGCTTAGCTCTATCTTTTGGATCCTTGTTAAACCACAGTGTTTAGCTGTTCTATTCTGTGCTTAACTGATTGCAGTAATTTATTTTATTCCTATGTGCAATACAGAGTGTGATACTATACGCTGGGTGAGTGGGCTGAATAAACCACCCAGTATTAGATTTACACAAACACACAGTTCTGATCTGTGTTTTATTAATGCGCGTAATTAATTGCAGTATTTTATTCCTATGTGCAATACAGAGTATGATACTAAATGCTGGGTGAGTGTGCTGAATAAACCACCCAGTATTAGATTTACACAAACACACAGTTCTGATCTGTGTTTTATTAATGTGCGTAATTAATTGCAGTATTTTGGCATTTTATTCCTATGTGCAATACAGAGTGTGATACTATACGCTGGGTGAATGGGCTGAATAAACCACCCAGTATTAGATTTACACAAACACACAGTTCTGATCTGTGTTTTATTAATGTGCGTAATTAATTGCAGTATTTTGGCATTTTATTCCTATGTGCAATACAGAGTGTGATACTATACGCTGGGTGAGTGGGCTGAATAAACCACCCAGTATTAGATTTACACAAACACACAGTTCTGATCTGTGTTTTATTAATGTGTGTAATTAATTGCAGTATTTTGGCATTTTATTCCTATGTGCAATACAGAGTGTGATACTATACGCTTGGTGAGTGTGCTGAATAAACCACCCAGTATTAGATTTACACAAACACACAGTTCTGATCTGTGTTTTATTAATGTGCGTAATTAATTGCAGTATTTTGGCATTTTATTCCTATGTGCAATATAGAGTGTGATACTAAACGCTGGGTGAGTGGGCTGAATAAACCACCCATTATTAGATTTACACAAACACACAGTTCTGATCTGTGTTTTATTAATGTGCGTAATTAATTGCAGTATTTTGGTATTTTATTCCTATGTGCAATACAGAGTGTGATAGGCTACTAAATGCTGGGTGAGTGTGCTGAATAAACCACCCAGTATTAGATTTACACAAACACACAGTTCTGATCTGTGTTTTATTAATGTGCGTAATTAATTGCAGTATTTTGGTATTTTATTCCTATGTGCAATACAGAGTGTGATACTATACGCTGGGTGAGTGGGCTGAATAAACCACCCAGTATTAGATTTACACAAACACACAGTTCTGATCTGTGTTTTATTAATGTGCATAATTAATTGCAGTGTTTTGGTACTTTATTCTGGGTTATATGTTATTAAACCTTTATTCCTAATATGTTCTTTTTAATTTACTTTAGCTTTAAAGCTTTACATGTACATATTAATTAAATCCTTCAAAAAACATGAAGGATCTACAAACATAGATCTTCTACAAACATATCAAATTATTTCTAAATAAATTTGTTACTTTTTTTATTAACACATATTTTTACAAAAAAGGTTTTGTTTTTCTTGTATTGCAACAGCCGGTGTATAACACAACAATACCTAGAGTTCTACTTTGTGTACATTTCATAAAATCGACCAACTTCGCTATATTAAAGCATAAAAACATGTCGACACCCATAGTATATTATACTTACTGAAAAAAATATTTTTACAAATCAAATACATTTACATACAAATTTATGATTGTATTACATACAAATTAACTATATTTGAATATTCTGTATACAAAAATGATTACAAACATTACAATATTTGGATTTCCATAGGTGTCATCCAATTTATTTAATTTTAAATTGTCATTTAATGCCTCTAAAAGTCACATAAAAGACATGCCATACTTAATGTTTACCTTAATCTCAAGCTAATGTACCTACTAAAACATACTTGCACTATGCTGTTGCTAATACAAGTTTTTGCTTTTCCTTATAGTCAAAACAATAACAAAAAGCAAAAATACACTGGTAATGGTACTCCAGGTTAACCACTTGGGTGGGGTTCGATTCCCTGCGGTGTACTTGCTTGTTATTATTAGCTACTACAAAATACATAAATACGTTTACTTTATTAATTTACTTGACACAAATAAAAAATAATTATTGGGCGTGGCAGGGGGGCTCAACAGCGCTCCCTTGAATGGGGTCCGAAAACTTGGTCCATAGATCAAACTAGCTTGCATAAATTAATATGAAACTCAGGACACATACAGACCTCATCGGGCCGAACATCTTTCGCACTCTTAAGTTATACGCCAGCCCAACAGGAAGTCAGCTATTATTGTCACGAACCGCACAAGGATGAAAGCAGACGGGATCCAAAATGCAGCAAGATGAGTTTTAATAGGGTAATCCAAAAACGAAGTCAAGACAGGCAGGGTTCAATATCCAGGAAATCAATACAAAACAATAAACAGGCAAGGCAGGAAAACACGAGAACAGAAGCGGCGTGACATACAACATTGATCCACAAAGAACACAAGACAAACAGGGCATTAAATACATGCATGACGAGGGGAAAACGAGAGACAGCTGGTGATTACAATTACTAACACCTGGGTGTGATACACAGACAGGAATTGTGGGAGATGAAGTTCATGTGCATGACACCGTGGGGAAAAGGAGGACATCTAGTGGATACACGTGGAACACAACCAGACACTGTGACAATTATGGGTTGTTTGGAGAACGCTTGCTGTGGAATTTGAAACACTCCTCCTAGAAAATTTATTAAATCGCCACCAAACTATGTGTGCATGAAGTCAAGACATTGAGGATTCTAAATTGCTGACGGATTTTTGATATCTCGAACGGTTTGGCCGTGACGAGGAAACGCATTTATGGCGAGAAAAGAGAAACACGAAGTGGTATAACTTCTGCATACACTAACTGATCTTGATGAAACTTCAGCAGTGTATTCGACTAAATTGTACTATTTAGTCCCATAAAAGTCAAGTCATACATAGGGCTATACTGCCCTCTTGTGTTCAAAATCAGGTAGGCCTATTGTATCTATATAAAAATATACTAGGTATGTGACGGTGAGAATATTTTACCACCGGTTAATCAACGTGTGACACCGCTGGGGGCTTTTGAATCGCCAACTTCAAAGCGAAAGTAAAATATGTTCGTCCGCACTGACATTGATAGTGGTTGAGCGAGCGTTTCAAATGAATTCCTATGGAAGTAGGAATTAACTTAAAAACGTTCACTCTCTTCTGTTCGTTCCTCGCCGTGGACGCGCACCGTTATGAATGCCCGTGCAGCCATGAGCATTTTAGTTTAATTTTAAAATTAGCGGCTTTCGGGGGGTGGATTGCTTGAAATTATTTTACAAAAGCACAATGTTGTGTTTTATTGCGACTGTACACAAATATAAGTTAACACTTTGCAGTTTGAATGTCGTCCTGTATAATGATGGAGTATGTTTTTATGTGTCCACTGTTCAATCGCGCCCACGCCACACACGGTTTACCATCTTTGTGGGGACTCTCCATAGACTTAATGGTTTTTATACTGTACAAACTGTATATTCTATCTCCTAACACCAACCCTACCCCTAAACCTACACATCAAAGAAAACTTTCTGCATTTTTACATATCCAAAAAAACTCATTCTGTATGGTTTATAAGCTTGTTTACCCATGGGGACCTCTATTTAGGTCCCCACTGTGACACGAGTCCCCAGGAGTCTGTGTGCATTCAGGTTGAAGTCCCCACCGGGATAGAAAAACATGAACACACACACACACACACACACACACACACACACATTCCAGCATTGCGGTCTTGACATCACAGTCTGTTCATTATAGCCTTAATAAAATATAATAATAAAATAGTCAACCTAACTAGGGCTGCACGATATGAGGAAAAGCTGCGATGTGCGATAAGATTGTTTAATATTGCGATGACGATATGACTTGCGATAAATATTCAAATATGAATGTTAGCTATGCTGTTCCCATGTCTTAGTGCTTTAATAGGTTCTTTGCGTGATAGGTCAAACGTTTATTACCTGCCTAGTTCAGATTACACGATTTTAGCGCGATTTTTGCACGATCCATTTGACGTATGGGTGTCGTGGGGATTCGTAAACGACAACGGGCGTCGGGACGCAAGATTCGATCGTTTCATCTCGTATAGTGTGTCATAGTGGGCGATAACCTACGTCGTGTCTGCGATGCATCACGACAGAAAGACTAGCATGTTTAATTTTTTAACGGTCCTCCATGACGGGTTGAGTATGTGAGCGAGAGTGAATGAGAGCGCGAGTAACAGTGTGTGTGTGCGAGTGAGTGAGCATGAGCGCGAGTGTGTGTGTGTGTGTGTGTGCGCGCGCGAGTGAACGAGTGTGTGTGTGCGTGCGTGTGAGTGAGTGTGACGGCACGCGATGACTGGTTGGAAAGCAACGTGTCTGACATGTTTCTTGTCCACAACATGACAAGATTTTAGAAGTCAAAAACGTGTAATCTGACTCCGTGACTATCATAACAGACACAAAAATCTTGTAATCTGAACCAGGCATTATTCATCGTGTCAGGCTGTCTGTTGCGATGTGTTCATTGCGAGAGTTCATATCGCGATGACGATGAAAATTCGATGTATCGTTCAGCCCTAAACCTAACATATAAAAATTACACTGCTCTGTTTAAATAGTCAGTAGTACAATTCATACTATTCACAGTAATCACTGCTCCACTGTGATGTTTCCAAGCACATTTTTGCGGATGTGAAGAGGATAATTTTTCCCTGGAACGTGAGTGAAGTACAAAGCCTTTAATACACAAATGTTTAGCATCCAAAAAATGTAATTATATATATATATATATATATATATATTATTTTATTTTTTTTAAAGTGTGTGTGTGTGTATATATATATATATATATATATATATAAATAAATAAATATAGCTTTTTGTACAGCTTTATTTATTTTTTGAAGTGTGTGTATATATATATATATATATATATATATATATATATATATATATATATATATATATATATATATATATACCGTATATATAAATATAGCTGCGAGCAGCGATGGAGGGCCCAAGCCGGTGACACCGCCACCCCGGTGCCTTTAGTGTAACTAAAGGCACCAGGGTGGCGGTGCCACCTGCTTGGGCCCGCAATCGCTGCTCGCAGCTATATTTAGGGCCCAAGCCCTGAAAGGGCGAAGGCCCTATTGTTTTCGTTAGGATTATTTTTATTATTATTATTATTATTATTTTTTTTCTACTTCTCGGGCACTTTTGGGGCCCTTAACGTGCTCGAAAACTCTTGAAACTTTGCACACAGGTCAGAACCCGCGGCCATCAGGGCTGGGCTGAAGCTGGTAACCCGGGCGTGGCAGGGGGGCTCGACAGCGCCCCCTGGAACGGGATCCGAACACTTGTCCATAAATCAAACACACTTGCATGTAATAATATGAAACTCGGTACACATATAGATCTCATCGGGCCGAACAACTTTCGTGCTCTAAGTTTTAGTCCAGCCCAACAGGAAGTCGGCTATTATGGGTTGTTTGGAAACGCATGCTGTAGAATTTGATGTACTCCTCCTAGAGAATTCATCCAATCTCCTCCAAACTCGGTCAGCATGAAGTCAAGACATTGAGGATGCTAAATTGCGGACGGATTTTTGATATCTCGAACGGTTTGGCCATGGCGAGGAAATGAATTTATGGCGAATAATGGAAACAGGAAGTGTGTTATAACTTCTGCATACATTAACTGATCTTGATGAAACTTCAGCAGTGTGTTCGTTGTAAGAGGCCGATCACATGGATGTGACTATTGTGAGTCAAAGTTATAGCGCCACCACCTGGCAGCAGGAAGTGTGTCCCTTTCAAAATGCTTTGAAATCACGCTCTTATTTTTACCCGATTTGCTTCAAACTTTATGTGTATAATGTAAACACACGGCAGATGTAGACCTGTGAAAGGATTTTTGATATCTTTAATACTGTTGCCATGGCAACGCTTCAAACTTTAATATTCTTTTTTGATGCTTTTGAGACTCTTAACATACTTGAAATTGGATGAAACTCGACAGACACATCACATTTATTAGCCCGTAGACATGTGCAAAGTTTCAGAAACGGGCGTGGTGAGGGGCTCAGTAGCGCCACCTTTAGTCATAAGTGGGGGGGTTAGTTTTATCAACAGCAACAAAACTTGGTATGTGTATTGTTCTCATCAAGACGGACAACTTTCTAATTGACATTAACTATCTCCGACCAACAGGAAGAGAGATATTTTGGTTTGAATGTGGATTTTCTGAAGAATTTTCTCTCCCTCTCTCTGTGTCTCTGTGTGTGTGAGGGGAGGGGGGGGATTTGACTATTGCTTTTATATTGTTAATCAAGGTTTCAGGGGCTTTTGGGGTCCTTAACGTGCTCAAAAACTCTTGAAACTTTGCACACAAGTCAGAACCCCCTGCCATCAGGGATGGGCAGAAGCTGGTACCCGGGCGTGGCTGGGGGGCTCAACAGCGCCCCCTTGAACGGGGTTCTAAAACTTGGTCCATATATCAAACACGCTTGCATGAATTAATATGAAACTCGGTACACATATAGATCTCATCGTGCCGAACAACTTTCCCCCGGTCAAGTTTTACGCCAGCCCAACAGGAAGTCGGCTATTATGGGTTGTTTGGAAAACGCTTGCTGTGGAATGTGAAATACTCCTCCTAGAAAATTCACCGTGTCCCCTCCAAACTCGGTGTGCATGTAGTCAAGACTTTGAGGATGCTAAATTGCGGACGGATTTTTGATATCTCGAACGGTTTGGCCGTGGCGAGGAATCGAATTTATGGCGAGTAAAGAGAAACACGAAGTGGAATAACTTCTGCATACATTAACTGATCTTGATGAAACTTCAGCAGTGTGTTCGTGGTAAGAGGCCGATCAGATGGATGTAACTATTGTGAGTCAAAGTTATAGCGCCACCAACTGGCAGCAGGAAGTATGTCACTTTCAACATGCTTTTGACAAAAGTGGGGGGGTTAGTTTTAAGTACAGTAAAAAAAAAATTGTTTGTATATTGTTCTCATCAAGCCGGACAACTTTCTAATTTACATTCATTAGCTCAGGCCATCAGGAAGTCAGATATTTTGGTCTGAATGTGGATTTTTTTTGCAAAATCAGCCTCTGAATTTTTAGCCACTCCTCTTACACTATTTATTTTATTCCCACCAGACTTTTTCAACGTGATGAAAATACATTAAATATGCTAAATTGTGAACGGATAATAAATATCTCAAACGGTTTTGCTATGGCGAGGGATTAAAATAATGTCCAAAATTGAAACACTAAAAGCCTAAAATCTTCTAAAAATGTAATTATATCCCATTTATTTCTATATAAAAGTATACAAATATCACAACTAAACCCATTTTATCCTGTTTTTAAAAAGAATATTATTCTAATTTTATTCTAAAATTTAAAACAGTAAAGTAAAAAAAAAAAAACAAGTCATACATAGGCCTATACTGCCCTCTTGTGTCCAAAAGCACATCAAAATAGTATATAAAACTTTTTACCAGGTAGGCCAATATTCTATTTAAAGATACATTTATTAGGTATGTGTCTGAGGATATTTTCCCACCGGTTATTCGACGTGTGACACAAGCGGGTGCTTTTAAATTGCTAATATAAAAGTGAAAGAAAAATACAGACTTCCACACTGACATTGATAATGTTGCACACACAAATCACACACACGTTGGAAAGAATGATGCTTTTAAACAACACTAAACCGCCATTAGGTGTCGCCAGGCATCCACCTTAATAAGCGAGTCATTGATTCAGTCGTTCAAACGATTTGTTCGAATGAGTCGATCATGATTAAGACAGATGTTTATGGATTGATCATTCAAACTTTGAGTCAACCGATTCCTTAAAAATGCTGAATCGTTCAGTTATGAGAAAACACGTAATGCATGATGCTTCTGCTGTGATCTTTAACTATTTTCGCTGCTGAAACAGAACAAAAACAGTCAATACTGCATCTAAAATGTAAGTGACTTAATTGTAACTGTTTATTAACCTGTTGTATGAAATCTAGGGGTGGGAGAAAAAATTGATTCTTAGGTGCATCGCGATGCGGACGTGGACGATTCTGAATCGATTCACAAATGTCAAAAAATTGATTCTCTAAAAAAATATTTTTCTAATAACGTAATATTGACGGAACGCAAAAGGCGGAACTCTAAGCGGACGTGCGTGCAGTCTGTGGCGCGCACATAACAGAGAAGTTTCTTCTGCTCACCAAGGCTGCATTTATTTGATTAAAAATACAAACAAAAACAGTAATATTGTAAAATATTATTCCAATTTAAAACAGCTGCTTTCTATTTTAATATATTTTAAACTGTTATTTATTCCTGTGATCAAAGCGGAGTCACTGTCACATGATCCTTCAGAAATTATTCTAATATGATGATTGATGCTCAAGAAACATTCATTATTATTTTAAATGTCGAAAACAGTTGTGTACAGTCTTTGATGGATAGAAAGTTCAAAAGAACAGCATTTATCTGAAATCTAAAGCTTTTGTAACATAACACTACCGCTCAAAAGTTTGGGGTTAGTAATAATTTAAATTTTATTTTTGGGGGAAAGAAATAAAATAAATCAATACTTTTATTTATGAAGGATGAGTTAAACTGATCAACAGTTACAGTAAAAACATTTATAATGTTAAAAAATATATATTTGAAATAAATGCTGTTCTTTTGAACTTTACATTCATCAAAGCATTTTGAAAAAAAAAAATCTGTACACAACTGTTTTCAACATTGAAAATAATAATGAATATTTATTGAGCATCAATCATCATATTAGAATGATTTCTGAAGGATCATGTGACACTGAAGACTGGAGTAATGATGCTGAAAACTCAACTTTGATCACAGAAATTAATTACTATGTAAAATATTTTAAAATTGAAAACAGCTGTTTTAAATTGGAATAATATTTCACAATATTACAGTTTTTGTTTGTATTTTTAATCAAATAAATGCAGCCTTGGTGAGCAGAAGAGACTTCTCCTAAAAACATTAAAAATCTTACTGACCCCAAACGTTTGAACGGTAATATATATATATATATATATATATATATATATATATATATATATATATATATATGTATGTATGTGTGTGTATGTATATATATATATATATATATATATATATATATATATATATATATATATATATATATATATATATGTATATATATAAATATAGCTGCGAGCAGCGATGGAGGGCCAAAGCCGGCGGTACCGCCACCTAGGTAACTAAAGGCACCGGGGTTGCGGTGCCACCGGCTTGGGCCCGTAATCGCTGCTCGCAGCTATATTTAGGGCCCGAGCACCGATGGTGTGAGGACCCTCTTGGAATTGCTCTGTTTATTAGGGCCCGAGCACCGATGGTGTGAGGACCCTCTTGGAATTGCTCTGTTTATTAGGGCCCGAGCACCGATGGTGTGAGGACCCTCTTGGAATTGCTCTGTTTATTAGGGCCCGAGCACCGATGGTGTGAGGACCCTCTTGGAATTGCTCTGTTTATTATTATTATTATTATTATTATTATTATTATTATTCTTCTCCGCATTTAATTGCATTTTTGAGGGCCTAAACATGCTCGAAAACTCACAAAACTTTGCACACGCGTCAGAACTGGCGAAAATTTACATCTGATATAGGTTTCAGAATTGGACGGGGCAAAATGGCCCGATAGCGCCACCTATAAAAGTTCAACGGAGTGCGCCTCCCGCAACGTTCCACGTACGTGCACGAAATTCGGTACATACATGTAATGACCTAATACCTACAAAAAAGTCTCTTGGAGCATAGCCCTAAACCCAACAGGAAGTCAGCCATTTTGAACTTCCTCTCAGATTTTTGTGCAGTTTTTGCCATTTTCAGGCCTCGTACTTTAACGAACTCCTCCTACAGTTTTAATCTGATCATCTTCAAATTTGGTGAGTGTAATCTTAAGGCCTTTGCGACGTTAAATTGCGAAGATCTTGAGTTTTCGTCGAAGGGCGGGTCCTCGGCGGCCTGACAAATTTTGATGTTTCGCCATGAAACAGGAAGTTGCTGTAACTCAGGCATGGAATGTCCAATCTGCCCCAAACTTCACACGTTTGATAAGAGTTCTGTCCTGAACACATGACCATGCTCATATTCAGTTATAGCCATAGCGCCACCTACTGGCAACAGGAAGTGACATGTTTAACACTGTTATGGACTCCTAATAACATATAAAAAAGTGCCAGCAAGTGCTAAACATGCTAACAACATACTAGAAGCATGCTAAAACATGCTAGCAAACTCTTAGCTAAGTGCTAAAGCATGCTATTATTGCAATTAAATAGGAATTTGCTGTAACTCAGGCATGGAATGTCCAATCTGCCCCAAACTTCACACTTTTGATAAGCGTTCTGTCCTGAACACATCTACATGAGAATATTCAGTTATAGTAATAGCGCCACCTACTGGTAACAGGAAGTGTCATGTTTAACACGTTGATGCCATTCTAGCAACATGTTAAAAATGCCATTGACTTCTAAACATGCTAGAAACATGTTAAAACATGCTAGCAATACTTAGCTAAGTGCTAAAGCATGCTAATTCAATGAACAATGTTGTTGTTACTCAAGAAGGCAATGTCCAATCTGCGCCAAACTTCACACTTTTAATAAACGTTCTGTCCTGAACACATGACCATGCTCATATTCAGTTACAGTCATAGTGCCACCTGCTGGGAACAGGAAGTGACATGTTAAACACTGTTGTGGACATATAAAAACATATAAAAAAAGTGCCAGCAAGTGCTAAACATGCTAACAACATACTAGAAACATGCTAAAACATGCTAGCAAACACTTAGCTAAGTGCTAAAGCATGCTATTGCTGCAATTAAATAGGAATTTGCTGTAACACAGGCATGGAATGTCCAATCTGCCCCAAACTTCACACGTTTGATAAGAGTCATGGCCTGAACACATCTACATGAGAATATTCAGTTATAGTAATAGCGCCACCTGCTGTCAACAGGAAGTGACATGTTTAACAGTGTTGTGGTCTCCTAATAACATATAAAAAAGAGCCAGCAAGTGCTAAGCAGGTTAGCAACATACTAGAAACATGCTAGCAAACACTTAGCTAAGTGCTAAAGCATGCTATTACTGCAATTAAATAGGAATTTGCTGTAACTCAGGCATGGAATGTCCAATCTGCCCCAAACTTCACACGTTTGATAAGAATCATGGCCTGAACACATGTCTATGCTCAAATTCAGTTATAGTAATAGCGCCACCTACTGGCAACAGGAAGTGACATGTTTAACACGTTGATGCCGTTCTAGCAACATGTTAAAAATGCCATTGAGTTCTAAACATGCTAGAAACATGTTAAAACATGCTAGCAATACTTAGCTAACTGCTAAAGCATGCTAATTCAATGAAACAGGACTTTGTTGTTACTCAAGAAGGCAATGTACAATCTACCCCAAACTTCACACGTTTGATAAGAGTTATCTCTTGAACACATGTCCATGCTAATATTTAGTTATAGTCATAGCGCCACCTGCTGGCAACAGGAAGTGACGTTTCACACTGTTCTTGACTCCTAATAACATAAAAAAATGCCAGTAGGTGCTAAACATCCTACCAACATACTAGAGACATGCTAAAACATACTAGCAAACACTTAGCTAAGTGCTAAAGAATGATATTACTGCAATTAAATATGAATTTGCTGTAACTCAGGCATGGAATGTCCAATCTGCCCCAAACTTCACACTTTTGATAAGCGTTCTGTCCTGGACACATGACCATGCTTATATTCAGTTACAGTCATAGCGCCACCTGCTGGCAACAGGAAGTGACATGTTTAACACTGTTATGGACTCCTAATAACATATAAAAAAGTGCCAGCAAGTGTTAAACATGCTAACAACATACTAGAAACATGCTAAAACATGCTAGCAAACTCTTAGCTAAGTGCTAAATCATGCTATTATTGCAATTAAATAGGAATTTGCTGTAACTCAGGCATGGAATGTCCAGTCTGCCCCAAACTTCACACTTTTGATAAGAGTCATGGCCTGAACACATCTACATGAGAATGTTCAGTTATAGTAATAGCGCCACCTACTGGCAACAGGAAGTGACATGTTTAACACGTTTATGCCGTTCTAGCAACATGTTAAAAATGCCATTGAGTTCTAAACATGCTAGAAACATGTTAAAACATGCTAACAATGCTTACCTAAGTGCTAAAGAATGCTAATTCAATGAAACATGACTTTGTTGTTGCTCAAGAAGGCAATGTCCAATTTGCACCAAACTTCACACGTTTGATAAGAGTTCTGTCCTGAACACACATCCATGCTCATATTCAGTTATAGTCATAACGCCACCTGCTGGCAACAGGAAGTGACGTTTAACACTGTTCTTGACTCCTAATAACATATAAAAAAATGCCAGTAGGTGCTAAACATCCTACCAACATACTAGAGACATGCTAAAACATACTAGCAAACTCTTAGCTAAGTGCTAAAGAATGATATTACTGCAATTAAATATGAATTTGCTGTAACTCAGGCATGGAATGTCCAATCTGCCCCAAACTTCACACTTTTGATAAGAATCATGGCCTGAACACATCTACATGAGAATGTTCAGTTATAGTAATAGCGCCACCTACTGGCAACAGGAAGTGACATGTTTAACACGTTGATGCCGTTCTAGCAACATGTTAAAAATGCCATTGAGTTCTAAACATGCTAGAAACATGTTAAAACATGCTAACAATGCTTAGCTAAGTGCTAAAGAATGCTAATTCAATGAAACATGACTTTGTTGTTACTCAAGAAGGCAATGTCCAATTTGCACCAAACTTCACACGTTTGATAAGAGTTCTGTCCTGAACACACATCCATGCTCATATTCAGTTATAGTCATAACGCCACCTACTGGCAACAGAAACTGACATGGTTAACACAGTAATGCAGTACTAACCACATAATTATTGTGTACTAAGCATGCTAGAAACAGACTAAACATGCTAGCAACACTTAGCTGAGTCATGAAGCATGCTATTATCACCATTATACAAAACATTTTGTAACTGACTTTGACATACTCTTACTATATATACCTCCTTAAATGTACATTTCCCAACCATGCTCTGTCTTCCTAAAGCCACCGAGTGTTGATGGCACGGGTGCGAGGGCCCTTTCATTGCTGCTTGCAGCTTTAATTATTATTATTATTCTTCTCCGCATTTAATTGCATTTTTGAGGGCCTAAACATGCTCGAAAACTCACGAAACTTTGCACACGCGTCAGAACTGGCGAAAATTTACATCTGATATAGGTTTCAGAATTGGACGGGGCAAAATGGCTCGATAGCGCCACCTATAAAAGTTCAACGGAGTGCGCCTCCCGCAACGTTCCACGTACGTGCACGAAATTCGGTACATACATGCAATGACCTAATACCTACAAAAAAGTCTCTTGGAGCATAGCCCTAAACACAACAGGAAGTCAGCCATTTTGAACTTCCTCTCAGATTTTTGTGCAGTTTTTGACATTTTCAGGCCTCGTACTTTAACGAACTCCTCCTACAGTTTTAATCTGATCATCTTCAAATTTGGTGAGTGTAATCTTAAGGCCTTTGCGACGTTAAATTGCGAAGATCTTGAGTTTTCGTCGAAGGGCGGGTCCTCGGCGGCCTGACAAATTTCGATGTTTCGCCATGAAACAGGAAGTTGCTGTAACTCAGGCATGGAATGTCCAATCTGCCCCAAACTTCACACGTTTGATAAGAGTTCTGTCCTGAACACATGACCATGCTCATATTCAGTTATAGTCATAGCGCCACCTGCTGGCAACAGGAAGTGACATGTTTAACACTGTTATGGACTCCTAATAACATATAAAAAAGTGCCAGCAAGTGCTAAACATGCTAACAACATACTAGAAGCATGCTAAAACATGCTAGCAAACTCTTAGCTAAGTGCTAAAGCATGCTATTATTGCAATTAAATAGGAATTTGCTGTAACTCAGGCATGGAATGTCCAATCTGCCCCAAACTTCACACTTTTGATAAGCGTTCTGTCCTGGACACATGACCATGCTTATATTCAGTTACAGTCATAGCGCCACCTGCTGGCAACAGGAAGTGACATGTTTAACACTGTTATGGACTCCTAATAACATATAAAAAAGTGCCAGCAAGTGTTAAACATGCTAACAACATACTAGAAACATGCTAAAACATGCTAGCAAACTCTTAGCTAAGTGCTAAATCATGCTATTATTGCAATTAAATAGGAATTTGCTGTAACTCAGGCATGGAATGTCCAGTCTGCCCCAAACTTCACACTTTTGATAAGAGTCATGGCCTGAACACATCTACATGAGAATGTTCAGTTATAGTAATAGCGCCACCTACTGGCAACAGGAAGTGACATGTTTAACACGTTTATGCCGTTCTAGCAACATGTTAAAAATGCCATTGAGTTCTAAACATGCTAGAAACATGTTAAAACATGCTAACAATGCTTACCTAAGTGCTAAAGAATGCTAATTCAATGAAACATGACTTTGTTGTTGCTCAAGAAGGCAATGTCCAATTTGCACCAAACTTCACACGTTTGATAAGAGTTCTGTCCTGAACACACATCCATGCTCATATTCAGTTATAGTCATAACGCCACCTGCTGGCAACAGGAAGTGACGTTTAACACTGTTCTTGACTCCTAATAACATATAAAAAAATGCCAGTAGGTGCTAAACATCCTACCAACATACTAGAGACATGCTAAAACATACTAGCAAACTCTTAGCTAAGTGCTAAAGAATGATATTACTGCAATTAAATATGAATTTGCTGTAACTCAGGCATGGAATGTCCAATCTGCCCCAAACTTCACACTTTTGATAAGAATCATGGCCTGAACACATCTACATGAGAATGTTCAGTTATAGTAATAGCGCCACCTACTGGCAACAGGAAGTGACATGTTTAACACGTTGATGCCGTTCTAGCAACATGTTAAAAATGCCATTGAGTTCTAAACATGCTAGAAACATGTTAAAACATGCTAACAATGCTTAGCTAAGTGCTAAAGAATGCTAATTCAATGAAACATGACTTTGTTGTTACTCAAGAAGGCAATGTCCAATTTGCACCAAACTTCACACGTTTGATAAGAGTTCTGTCCTGAACACACATCCATGCTCATATTCAGTTATAGTCATAACGCCACCTACTGGCAACAGAAACTGACATGGTTAACACAGTAATGCAGTACTAACCACATAATTATTGTGTACTAAGCATGCTAGAAACAGACTAAACATGCTAGCAACACTTAGCTGAGTCATGAAGCATGCTATTATCACCATTATACAAAACATTTTGTAACTGACTTTGACATACTCTTACTATATATACCTCCTTAAATGTACATTTCCCAACCATGCTCTGTCTTCCTAAAGCCACCGAGTGTTGATGGCACGGGTGCGAGGGCCCTTTCATCGCTGCTTGCAGCTTTAATTATTATTATTATTCTTCTCCGCATTTAATTGCATTTTTGAGGGCCTAAACATGCTCGAAAACTCACGAAACTTTGCACACGCGTCAGAACTGGCGAAAATTTACATCTGATATAGGTTTCAGAATTGGACGGGGCAAAATGGCTCGATAGCGCCACCTATAAAAGTTCAACGGAGTGCGCCTCCCGCAACGTTCCACGTACGTGCACGAAATTCGGTACATACATGCAATGACCTAATACCTACAAAAAAGTCTCTTGGAGCATAGCCCTAAACACAACAGGAAGTCAGCCATTTTGAACTTCCTCTCAGATTTTTGTGCAGTTTTTGACATTTTCAGGCCTCGTACTTTAACGAACTCCTCCTACAGTTTTAATCTGATCATCTTCAAATTTGGTGAGTGTAATCTTAAGGCCTTTGCGACGTTAAATTGCGAAGATCTTGAGTTTTCGTCGAAGGGCGGGTCCTCGGCGGCCTGACAAATTTCGATGTTTCGCCATGAAACAGGAAGTTGCTGTAACTCAGGCATGGAATGTCCAATCTGCCCCAAACTTCACACGTTTGATAAGAGTTCTGTCCTGAACACATGACCATGCTCATATTCAGTTATAGTCATAGCGCCACCTGCTGGCAACAGGAAGTGACATGTTTAACACTGTTATGGACTCCTAATAACATATAAAAAAGTGCCAGCAAGTGCTAAACATGCTAACAACATACTAGAAGCATGCTAAAACATGCTAGCAAACTCTTAGCTAAGTGCTAAAGCATGCTATTATTGCAATTAAATAGGAATTTGCTGTAACTCAGGCATGGAATGTCCAATCTGCCCCAAACTTCACACTTTTGATAAGCGTTCTGTCCTGAACACATCTACATGAGAATATTCAGTTATAGTAATAGCGCCACCTACTGGTAACAGGAAGTGTCATGTTTAACACGTTGATGCCATTCTAGCAACATGTTAAAAATGCCATTGACTTCTAAACATGCTAGAAACATGTTAAAACATGCTAGCAATACTTAGCTAAGTGCTAAAGCATGCTAATTCAATGAACAATGTTGTTGTTACTCAAGAAGGCAATGTCCAATCTGCGCCAAACTTCACACTTTTAATAAACGTTCTGTCCTGAACACATGACCATGCTCATATTCAGTTACAGTCATAGTGCCACCTGCTGGCAACAGGAAGTGACGTTTAACACTGTTGTGGACTCCTAATAACATATAAAAAAGTGCCAGCAAGTGCTAAACATGCTAACAACATACTATAAACATGCTAAAACATGCTAGCAAACACTTAGCTAAGTGCTAAAGCATGCTATTACTGCAATTGAATAGGAATTTGCTGTAACTCAGGCATGGAATGTCCAATCTGCCCCAAACTTCACACGTTTGATAAGAATCATGGCCTGAACACATGTCCATGCTCAAATTCAGTTATAGTAATAGCGCCACCTACTGGCAACAGGAAGTGACATGTTTAACACGTTGATGCTGTTCTAGCAACATGTTAAAAATTAGGGATGTCCCGATCCGATCACGTGATCGGAAATCGGGCCCGATCGCGTGTTTTCAGACTCGATCGGAATCGGACGTTACCTCCCGATCAGGACTCGGATATGTATTTATATTCTCATTATTTTTTAACACCTCTATTATGCGGTGACACAGAGTTACGGCGGTTTCACACTGCACGCGTTATTAGAGTGTAAGCAGCGCAGGAGCAGTGCGTATGGTGAGCAGGAGCAGGACACGCGCGTTTTGCTTTCATACTGGCAGCGTTTGTCACGCGCGGCTGAACCGTGGGTTGTGTACAGACAGAGTCTATAATGGATAAGTTGGCATTGCTTTTTTTCGTTTTCAAATACATTTAAGAGAAAAGACTTGTCAAGAAGCTTATTTTATTAATAATTTCATTTATATAACTTTTGGTTCATCTTTGTTTTTATTGTTATGGCAACAAGTTTGTTTTTGGACATTTGTTTTCTTTTTAAATTGCTGTTGGTCATTTGATTGACTGTTTAAAACACAATAGATATCATCAATGCACTTTTTGGATAAAACTGCTGTGTATTTTGGCCATGATCAATGTATTGTCACTTTAATTCAGCAAAAGCGGCGCAGCAAAAATAGACTCAGCGCCGAAACGATCACGGCACTCCTGCTTTGCTCTGCTACGCACTGCCGCGCCACCTCTGCGTGCGGTGTGAATGCTCTAAAGCCTGGTTTAATCTGTTAACATGGGCGGCGAAAAAAAATACGCGCTGCACGCTCTGTTTTAACAGTGCAGTGTGAAATATTTTTTAATATTTACTGTTGCACTAAAGTCCAAAAGTGAAGAATTTATTTATTACTTGATTGTTCAAGCTACCTCACAGAAGTGCTCTGTTTGTTAACAGAGTTGTTGAATGTTAAAATAAGGTGAATTAAATAAAAAATAAGGAACATCCTGGATCTGTTTTTTTCGCTCTTCTTTATTCTTTTTTTGTTTTTGCAATATAAGTTAGAAGTATCGGATCGGGACTCGGTATCGGCAGATACTTAAAATCAAATGACTCGGACTCGGACTCGAGGGCAAAAAAACCTGATCGGGACATCCCTATTAAAAATGCCATTGAGTTCTAAACATGCTAGAAACATGTTAAAACATGCTAGCAATACTTAGCTAAGTGCTAAAGCATGCTAATTCAATGAAACAGGATGTTGTTGTTACTCAAGAAGGCAATGTCCAATCTGCCCCAAACTTCACACGTTTGATAAGAGTCATGGCCTGAACACATCTACATGAAAATATTCAGTTATAGTAATAGCGCCACCTACTGGTAACAGGAAGTGTCATGTTTAACACGTTTCCAATCTGCGTCAAACTTCACACTTTTGATAAGCGTTCTGTCCTGAACACATGACCATGCTCATATTCAGTTACATTTATAGCGCCACCTGCTGGCAACAGGAAGTGACATGTTAAACACTGTTGTGGACTCCTGATAACATATAAAAAAGTGCCAGCAAGTGCTAAACATGCTAACAACATACTAGAAGCTAAAACATGCTAGCAAACACTTAACTAAGTGCTAAAGCATGCTATTACTGCAATTAAATAGGAATTTGCTGTAACTCAGGCACGGAATGTCCAATCTGCCCCAAACTTCACACGTTTGATAAGAGTCATGGCCTGAACACATCTACATGATAATATTCAGTTATAGTAATAGCGCCACCTACTGGTAACAGGAAGTGTCATGTTTAACACGTTGATGCCGTTCTAGCAACATGTTAAAAATGCCATTGACTTCTAAACATGCTAGAAACATGTTAAAACATGCTAGCAATACTTAGCTAAGTGCTAAAGCATGCTAATTCAATGAAACAGGATGTTGTTGTTACTCAAGAAGGCAATGTCCAATCTGCGCCAAACTTCACATTTTTGATAAGCGTTCTGTCCTGAACACCTGACCATGCTCATATTCAGTTACAGTCATAGCGCCACCTGCTGGCAACAGGAAGTGGCATGTTTAACACTGTTGTGAACTCCTGATAACATATAAAAAAGTGCCAGCAAGTGCTAAACATGCTAACAACATACTAGAAACATGCTAAAACATGCTAGCAAACACTTAGCTAAGTGTTAAAGCATGCTATTACTGCAATTAAATAGGAATTTGCTGTAACTCAAGCATACAATGTCCAATCTGCCCCAAACTTCACACGTTTGATAAAAGTCCTGCACTGAACACATCTACATAGCGATATTCAGATATAGACATAGCCCCACCTACTGGCAACAAAAACTGACATGGTTAACACAGTAATGCAGAACTAACCACATAACTATTGTGTACTAAGCATGCTAGAAACATACTAAACATGCTAGCAACTACTATTCCTCCTTAAATGCACATTGCCCAACCATGCTCTGTCTTCCTAAAGCCACCGAGTGACGATGGCACGGGTGCGAGGGCCCTTTCATCGCTGCTTGCAGCTTTAATTATTATTATTATTATTATTTTGTCAACCTTTCGGGCACTTTTGGGGCCCTTAACATGCTCGAAAACTCTTGAAATTTTGCACACAGGTCAGAACCCGCGGCCATCAGGGCCGGGCTGAAGCTGGTACCCGGGCGTGGCAGGGGGCCTCGACAGCGCCCCCTGGAACGGGATCCGAACACTTGTCCATAAATCAGACACGCTTGCATGTAATAATATGAAACTCGTTACACATATAGACCTCATCGGGCCGAACAACTTTCGTGCTCTAAGTTTTACGCCAGACCAACAGGAAGTCAGCTATTATGGGTTGTTTGGAAACGCATGCTGTGGAATTTGATGTACTCCTCCTAGGAAATTCATTCATTCGCCTCCAAACTCGGTCGGCATGAAGTCAAGACATTGAGGATGCTAAATTGCGGACGGATTTTTGATATCTCGAACGGTTTGGCCGTGGCAAGGAAATGAATTTATGGCGAATAATTCAAACAGGAAGTGTGTTATAACTTCTGCATACATTAACTGATCTTGATGAAACTTCAGCAGTGTGTTAGTTGTAAGAGGCCGATCACATGGATGTGACATTTGTGAGTCAAAGTTATAGCGCCACCAACTGGCAACAGGAAGTGTGTCACTTTCAAAATGCTTTGAAATCACCCTCTTATTTTTACCCGATTTGCTTAAAACTTTATGTGTATAATGTAAACACACGGCAGATGTAGACCTGTGAAAGGATTATTGATATCTTAGATACTGTTGCCGTGGCAATGCATTAAACTTTAATATTCTTTTCGGATGCTTTTGAGACTCTTCACATGCTTGAAAATGCATGAAACTCGACAGACACATCACATTTATTATCCAGTAGACATGTGAAAAGTTTCAGAAACGGGCGTGGTGAAATGGCTCAGTAGCGCCACCTTTAGTCAAAAATGGGGGCTTAGTTTTTCTTAGAATCACAAAACTTGGTAGGTGTATTGTTCTCATCAAGCCGGACAACTTTCTCATTTACAGTCATAACCTCAGACCACCAGAAAGTCAGATATTTTGGTTTGAATGTGGATTTTCTGGAGAATTTTCTCTCTCTCTCTGTGTGTCTGTGTGTGTGTGTGGGGGGGGGGGGGGATGGGGGGGGGTTGTATATTCCATTTAATCTTTGTTTTTCAAGGTTTCAGGGGCTTTTGGGGCCCTTAACTTGCTCGAAAACTCTTGAAACTTTGCACACAGGTCAGAACCCACGGTCATCAGGGACGGGCTGAATCTGGTAGCCGGGCGTGGCAGGGGGGCTCGACAGCGCCCCCTTGAACGGGGTTCTAAAACTTGGTCCATATATCAAACACGCTTGCATGAATCAATTTGAAACTCGGTACACATATAGATCTCATCGGGCCGAACAACTTTCGTGCTCTAAGTTTTACGCCAGCCCAACAGGAAGTCGGCTATTTAGGGTTGTTTGGAAACGCATGCTGTGGAATTTAATGTACTCCTCCTAGGAAATACATCGATTCGCCTCCAAACTCGGTCAGCGTGAAGTCAAGGCATTGAGGATGCTAAATTGCGGACGGATCTTTGATATCTTGAACGGTTTGGCCGTGGCGAGGAAATGAATTTATGGCGAGAAAAGAGAGACACGAAGTGTTATAACTTCTGCATACATTAACTGATCTTGATGAAACTTCAGCAGTGTGTTTGTGATAAGAGGCCGATCAGATGGATGTAACTATTGTGAGTCAAAGTTATAGCGCCACCAACTGGCAGCAGGAAGTGTGTCACTTTCAACATGCTTTTGACAAAAGTGGGGGGGTTAGTTTTACCAACAGTTACAAACATGAGTATATATATTGGTCTCACCGAGCCGGACAACTTTCTAATTAACAGTCATTAGCTCAGAGCAAAAGAAAGTCAGATATTTTGGTTTGAATGTGGATTTTTTGGATATTTCAGACTCTGAGTTTTTAGCTACTCTTCCAAACTGGCTTATTTTATTCACACCAAACTTTTTCAAAATGATGAAAATACATTAAAGATGCTAAATTGTGAACGGATATTAAACATCTCAAATGTTTTTGCTATAGTGAGGGACTGAAGTAATGTACAAAAATTAAACACTAAAAGCCTCATCTTCTAAAAATGTAATTATACACCATTTATTTCTATAAAAGTATACAAATATCACAACCAAACTCATTTTATTCTTTTTTTTTTTTAAATTTAATAATTATTTATAAGTTTAAAAATAGTAATTGTACTATTTAGTCTCATAAAAGTCAAGTCATACATAGGGCTATACTGCCCTCTTGTGTTCAAAATCAGGTAGGCCTATTGTATTTACATAAAAATATACTAGGTATGTGACGGTGAGAAAATTTTACCACCGGTTAATCGACGTGTGACACCGCTGGGGGCTTTTGAATCGCAAACTTAAAAACGAAAGTAAAATATTTTCGTCCGCACTGACATTGATAGTGGTTGATAATAATAATAATAATTTGTTACATTTATATAGCGCTTTTTCTGAGACCTCAAAGCGCTTTACATAGATGGGGGGAATCTCCTCAACCACCACCAATGTGCAGCATCCACTTGGATGATGCGACGGCAGCCATATTGCGCCAGAACGCCCACCACACACCATCTTACTGGTGGAGAGGAGACAGTGATGAAGCCAATCAGTATATCAGTACATGGGGATGATTAGGAGGCCATGATGGATAGAGGCCAAGGGGCAAATTTGGCCAGGATGCCGGGGTTACACCCCTACTCTTTTTCGAAGGACATCCTGGGATTTTTAATGACCACAGAGAGTCAGGACCTCGGTTTAACGTCTCATCCGAAGGACGGTGCTCTTTTGGCAGTATAGGGTCCCCGTCACTACACTGGGGCATTAGGACTCACACAGACTACAGGGTGAGCGGTTGAGCGGGCGTTTCAAATGAATTCCTATGGAAGTAGGAATAAACTGAAAAACGTTCACTCTATTCTGCTCGTTCCTTGTCGTGGATGCGCACCATGAATGCCCGTGCAGCCATGAGCATTTTAGTTTAATTTTAAAATTAGCGCCTTTCGGGGGGTGGATTGCTTGAAATTATTTTACAAAAGCACAATATTGTGTCTTATTGCGACAGTACACAAATATAAGTTAACACTTTGCAGTTTGAATGTGGTCCTGTATAATGACGTATGTTTTTATGTGTCCACTGTTCCATCGCGCCCACGCCACACACACACACACACACACGGTTTACTATCTTTGTGGGGACTCTCCATAGACTTAATGGTTTTTATACTTTACAAACTGTATATTCTATCTCCTCACACTAACCCTACCCCTAAACCTACCCATTACAGAAAACTTTCTGCATTTTTACATTTCCAAAAAGACTCATTCTGTATGATTTCTAAGCTTGTTTACCCATGGGGACCTCTATTTAGGTCCCCACTGTGACACGAGTCCCCATGAGTCTGTGTGCATTCAGGTTGAAGTCCCCACCGGGATAGAAAAACATGAACACACATGCACACACACACACACACACACACACACACACACACACATTCCAGCATTGCAATCTTGACATCGCAGCCTGTTCATTATAGCCATATATATATATATATATATATATATATAAATATAGCTGCGAGCAGCGATGAAGGGCCAAAGCCGGCGGTACCGCCACCCCGGTGCCTTTAGGTAAAGGCACCGGGGTTGCGGTGCCACCGGCTTGGGCCCGTAATCGCTGCTCGCAGCTATATTTATTTATTATTTTTCTGTCAACCTTTCGGGCACTTTTGGGGCTCTTATCATGCTCGAAAACTCTTGAAACTTTGCACACAGGTCAGAACCCGCGGCCATCAGGGCCGGGCTGAAGCTGGTACCCGGGCGTGGCAGGGGGGCTCAACAGCGCCCCCTTGAACGGGGTCCGAAAACTTGGTCCATAAATCAGACACGCTTGCATGTAATAATATGAAACTCGGTACATATATAGATCTCATCGGGCCGAACAACTTTCGTACTTTTACTCTTTACGCCAGCCAAACAGGAAGTCAGCTATTTAGGGTTGTTTGGAAACGCATGCTGTGGAATTTGATGTACTCCTCCTAGGGAATTCATCGATTCGCCTCCAAACTCGGTGTGCATGAAGTCAAGGCAATGAGGATGCTAAATTGCGGACGGATTTTTGATATATCGAACGGTTTGGCCTTGGCGAGGAAACAAATTTATGGCGAAAAAATTAAACAGGAAGTGTGTTATAACTTCTGCATACATTAACTAATCTTGATGAAACTTCAGCAGTGTGTTCGTTGTAAGAGGCCGATCACATGGATGTGACTATTGTGAGTAAAAGTTATAGCGCCACCAACTGGCAGCAGGAAGTGTGTCCCTTTCAAAATGCTTTGAAATCACCCTCTTATTTTTACCCGATTTGCTTCAAACTTTATGTGTATAATGTAAACACACGGCAGATGTAGACCTGTGAAAGGATTTTTTATATCTTTAATACTGTTGCCATGGCAACGCTTCAAACTTTAATATTCTTTTTTGATGCTTTTGAGACTCTTAACATACTTGAAATTGGATGAAACTCGACAGACACATCACATTTATTAGCCCGTAGACATGTGCAAAGTTTCAGAAACGGGCGTGGTGGAATGGCTCAGTAGCGCCACCTTTAGTCATAAGTGGGGGGGGTAGTTTTATCAACAGCAACAAAACTTGGTATGTGTATTGTTCTCATCAAGACGGACAACTTTCTAATTGACATTAACTATCTCCGACCAACAGGAAGAGAGATATTTTGGTTTGAATGTGGATTTTCTGAAGAATTTTCTCTCCCTCTCTCTGTGTCTCTGTGTGTGTGAGGGGAGGGGGGGATTTGACTATTGCTTTTATATTGTTAATCAAGGTTTCAGGGGCTTTTGGGGTCCTTAACGTGCTCAAAAACTCTTGAAACTTTGCACACAAGTCAGAACCCCCTGCCATCAGGGACGGGCTGAAGCTGGTACCCGGGCGTGGCAGGGGGGCTCAACAGCGCCCCCTTGAACGGGGTCCCAAAACTTGGTCCATAGATCAAACACGCTTGCATGAATTAATATGAAACTCGGTACACATATAGATCTCATTGGGCCGAACAACTTTCCCCCGGTCAAGTTTTACGCCAGCCCAACAGGAAGTCGGCTATTATGGGTTGTTTGGAAAACGCTCGCTGTGGAATGTGAAGTACTCCTCCTAGAGAATTCATCCAATCCCCACCAAACTCGGTGTGCATGAAGTCAAGACATTGAGGATGCTAAATTGCGGACGGATTTTTGATATCTCGAACGGTTTGGCCGTGGCGAGGAAACGAATTTATGGCGAGAAAAGAGAAACACGAAGTGGTATAACTTCTGCATACATTAACTGATCTTGATGAAACTTCACCAGTGTGTTCGTGGTAAGAGGCCGATCAGATGGATGTAACTATTGTGAGTCAAAGTTATAGCGCCACCAACTGGCAGCAGGAAGTGTGTCACTTTCAACATGCTTTTGACAAAAGTGGGGGGGTTAGTTTTGACTACAGTAAAAAAAATAGTTTGTATATTGTTCTCATCAAGCCGGACAACTTTCTAATTTACATTCATTAGCTCCGGCCATGAGGAAGTCAGATATTTTGGTCTGAATGTGGATTTTTTTGCAAAATCAGCCTCTGAATTTTTAGCCACTCCTCTTAAAATATTTATTTTATTCGCACCAAACTTTTTCAACATGATGAAAATACATTAAAGATGCTAAATTGTGAACGGATATTGAATATCTCAAACGGTTTTGCTATGGCGAGGGATTAAATTAATGTCAAAAAGGAAGCAGGAAACATCTCATAACTTCTAAAAATGTAATTATACACCATTTATTTTTATATAAAATTATACAAATATTAGAACTAAACCCATTTTATTCTGTTTTTGCAATTCAAGAAGTATGAAAAAGTTATGAACAGGCTATTTAGTGCTATTTGGTTCAACAAAAAAGCAAACATAGGGCTATACTGCCCTCTTGTGTCCAAAAGGATATCCAAATAGTATATAAAACGTTTTACTAGGTAGGCCTATTGTATTTAAATATAAATTTATTAGGTATATGACTGTGAGGATATTTTCCCATTGGTTAATCGATGTGTGACACGAGCGGGTGCTTTTAAATCGCTAATATAAAAGTGAAAGTAAAGATGTCCGCACAGACATTGATAATGGTGCACACACGTTGGAAAGAATGATACTTTTAAACATAACACTAAACCGCCATTAGGTGTCGCCAGGCGATCGTCTTAATGAGCGAGTCATTAATTAATTCGTTCAAACGATTCGTTCGAATGACTGAGTCATTCATGATTGAGACAGATGTTTATGGATTGGTCATTGAATCTTTGAGTCAACCGATTCGTTTAAAATGCTGAATCATTCAGAAATGAGAAAACAAGTTGCTGTGAGATGCGCGATGGTTCTGCTGTGATCTTGGTTTAACTATTTTTGCTGCTGAAACAGAACAAAAACAGTCAATATTGCATCTTAAATGTAAGTGACTTAATTGTAACTGTTTATTAACCTGTTGATGAAATCAATGTCGCAGTTTCAATCGTGATTGTATTCAGGAAACACAGCCTACTCGTCAAGTGAGGTTGCTCTTATCATATGTTATAAAATATATAAAAACTCCATATTTGTAATTTTTATAGTCAGTATGTTGTTAACTGGGTTTCTTTTTTGTGTGCTGCGCTCAGTTGTTTACGTTTCTCCTGGAGAAGCTGCACGAGCCTCAGCAGCGCAACCTCGTTACCATTGATCAGTAATACATTTATTATCAACTGTTGATTGCAACTTAAAATTAATGTAATATAATTAGAATAATCTCTCGTTTTAGTGATTCCCAAGTTATTTTTTTGTCATTGACGTTCTAATCAGGCTACTATGGTCGGGCAAGCTAAACTCTCTTTCAGGCAGGCGGCCTATACTATGTATGTGACAGTGAGAATATAATTTTACCACCGGTTAATTGACGTGTGACACCGCTGGGGGCTTTTGAATCGCTAACTTAAAAACGAAAGTAAAATATGTTCGTCCGCACTGACATTGATTATGGTTGGGAGCAGAGCGAGCTTTTTCAATGAATTCCTATGGAAGTAGGAATGAATTCCCGTGCAGCCGTGAGCATTTTATTTCAATTTTAAAGTTAGCACCATAAAGTATATTTTTATGTCTCCACTGTTCAATCACGCCCACGACACACACACACACACACACACACACCAGCATTGCAATCTTGACATCGCAGCCTGTTCATTATAGCCCTAATAAAATATAATTATAAAATAGTCAACCTAACTTATCAAAATTACACTGCTCTGTTTAAATAGTCAGTAGTACAATTTGTACCATTTTTTTGTGAAGTGACAAGACAGAGAATATTACTTGTCTGATATATATATAATGTATATATCTTTTGTTATATATATACTGTATATATATATATATATAAATATAGCTGCGAGCAGCGATGGAGGGCCCAAGCCGGCGGCACCGCCACCCCGGTGCCTCGGGGTTGCGGTGCCACCGGCTTGGGCCCGTAATCGCTGCTCGCTGCTCGTATCTTGGAATTGCTCCGTTTATTAGGGCCCAAGCCCTGAAAGGGCGAAGGCCCTATTGTTTTCGTTAGGATTATTAGGGCCCAAGCCCTGAAAGGGCGAAGGCCCTATTGTTTTCGGTAGGATTATTAGGGCCCAAGCCCTGAAAGGGCGAAGGCCCTATTGTTTTCGTTAGGATTATTAGGGCCCAAGCCCTGAAAGGGCGAAGGCCCTATTGTTTCCGGTAGGATTATTTATTAGGGCCCAAGCCCTGAAAGGGCGAAGGCCCTATTGTTTCCGGTAGGATTATTAGGGCCCAAGCCCTGAAAGGGCGAAGGCCCTATTGTTTTCGGTAGGATTATTATTATTATTATTATTATTATTATTATTATTTTGTCAAGGTTACGGGCACTTTTGGGGCCCTTAACATGCTCGAAAACTCTTGAAACTTTGCACACGGGTCAGAACCCGCGGCCATCAGGGCCGGGCTGAAGCTGGTACCCGGGCGTGGCAGGGGGGCTCCACAGCGCCCCCTGGAACGGGATCCGAACACTTGTCCATAAATCAAACACACTTGCATGTAATAATATGAAACTCAGAACACATATAGATCTCATCGGGCCGAACAACTTTCGTGCTCTAAGTTTTACGCCAGCCCAACAGGAAGTCGGCTATTATGGGTTGTTTGGAAACGCATGCTGTGGAATTTAATGTACTCCTCCTAGGGAATTGATCCAATTGCCTCCAAACTCGGTCAGCATGAAGTCAAGACATTGAGGATGCTAAATTGCGGACGGATTTTTGATATCTCGAACGGTTTGGCCGTGGCGAGGAAACGAATTTATGGCGAATAATGAAAACAGGAAGTGTGTTATAACTCCTGCATACATTAACTGATCTTGATGAAACTTCAGCAGTGTGTTCGTGGTAAAAGGCCGATCACATGGATGTGACTATTGTGAGTCAAAATTATAGCGCCACCAACTGGCAGCAGGAAGTGTGTCACTTTCAAAATGCTTTGAAATCACCCTCTTATTTTTACCCGATTTGCTTCAAACTTTATGTGTATAATGTAAACACACGGCAGATGTAGACCTGTGAAAGGATTATAGATATCTTAGATACTGTTGCCGTGGCAACGCATCAAACTTTAATATTCTTTTTTGATGCTTTTGAGACTCTTAACATACTTGAAATTGGATGAAACTCGACAGACACATCACATTTATTAGCCCGTAGACATGTGCAAAGTTTCAGAAACGGGCGTGGTGAGGGGCTCAGGGGCTCACCTTTAGTCATAAGTGGGGGGGTTAGTTTTATCAACAGCAACAAAACTTGGTATGTGTATTGTTCTCATCAAGACGGACAACTTTCTAATTGACATTAACTATCTCCGACCAACAGGAAGAGAGATATTTTGGTTTGAATGTGGATTTTCTAAAGAATTTTCTCTCCCTCTCTTGTGTCTCTGTGTGTGTGAGGGGAGGGGGGATTTGACTATTGCTTTTATATTGTTAATCAAGGTTTCAGGGGCTTTTGGGGTCCTTAACGTGCTCAAAAACTCTTGAAACTTTGCACACAAGTCAGAACCCCCTGCCATCAGGGACGGGCAGAAGCTGGTACCCGGGCGTGGCTGGGGGGCTCAACAGCGCCCCCTTGAACAGGGTTCTAAAACTTGGTCCATATATCAAACACGCTTGCATGAATTAATATGAAACTCGGTACACATATAGATCTCATCGTGCCGAACAACTTTCCCCCAGTCAAGTTTTACGCCAGCCCAACAGGAAGTCGGCTATTATGGGTTGTTTGGAAAACGCTCGCTGTGGAATGCGAAGTACTCCTCCTAGAGAATTCATCCAATCCCCACCAAACTCGGTGTGCATGAAGTCAAGACATTGAGGATGCTAAATTGCGGACGGATTTTTGATATCTCGAACGGTTTGGCCGTGGCGAGGAAACGAATTTATGGCGAGAAAAGAGAAACACGAAGTGGTATAACTTCTGCATACATTAACTGATCTTGATGAAACTTCACCAGTGTGTTCGTGGTAAGAGGCCGATCAGATGGATGTAACTATTGTGAGTCAAAGTTATAGCGCCACCAACTGGCAGCAGGAAGTGTGTCACTTTCAACATGCTTTTGACAAAAGTGGGGGGGTTAGTTTTAACTACAGTAAAAAAAAAATAGTTTGTATATTGTTCTCATCAAGCCGGACAACTTTCTAATTTACATTCATTAGCTCCGGCCATGAGGAAGTCAGATATTTTGGTCTGAATGTGGATTTTTTTGCAAAATCAGCCTCTGAATTTTTAGCCACTCCTCTTAAAATATTTATTTTATTCCCACCAAACTTTTTCAACATGATGAAAATACATTAAAGATGCTAAATTGTGAACGGATATTGAATATCTCAAACGGTTTTGCTATGGCGAGGGATTAAATTAATGTCAAAAAGGAAGCAGGAAACATCTCATAACTTCTAAAAATGTAATTATGCACCATTTATTTTTATATAAAATTATACAAATATTAGAACTAAACCCATTTTATTCTGTTTTTGCAATTCAAGAAGTATGAAAAAGTTATGAACAGGCTATTTAGTGCTATTTGGTTCAACAAAAAAAGCAAACATAGGGCTATACTGCCCTCTTGTGTCCAAAAGGATATCAAAATAGTATATAAAACGTTTTACTAGGTAGGCCTATTGTATTTAAATATAAATTTATTAGGTATATGACTGTGAGGATATTTTCCCATTGGTTAATCGATGTGTGACACGAGCGGGTGCTTTTAAATCGCTAATATAAAAGTGAAAGTAAAGACGTCCGCACAGACATTGATAATGGTGCACACACGTTGGAAAGAATGATACTTTTAAACATAACACTAAACCGCCATTAGGTGTCGCCAGGCGATCGTCTTAATGAGCGAGTCATTAATTAATTCGTTCAAACGATTCGTTCGAATGACTGAGTCATTCATGATTGAGACAGATGTTTATGGATTGGTCATTGAATCTTTGAGTCAACCGATTCGTTCAAAATGCTGAATCATTCAGTAATGAGAAAACAAGTTGCTGTGAGATGCGCGATGGTTCTGCTGTGATCTTTGTTTAACTATTTTTGCTGCTGAAACAGAACAAAAACAGTCAATATTGCATCTAAAATGTAAGTGACTTAATTGTAACTGTTTATTAACCTGTTGTATGAAATCAATGTCACAGTTTCAATCGTGATTGTATTCAGGAAATAGTTGCCTACTCGTCAAGTGAGGTTGCTTAACTCTATCATATGTTATAAAATATATAAAAACTCCATATTTGTAATTTTTATAGTCAGTATGTTGTTAACTGGGTTGCTTTTTTGTGTGCTGCGCTCATTTGTTTACAATTCTCCTGGAGAAGCTGCATGAGCCTCAGCAGTGCAACCTTGTTACCATTGATCAGTAATACATTTATTATTAACTGCTGATTGCAACTTAAAATGAATGCAATGAAATTAGAATAATCTCTCGTTTTAGTGATTCCCAAGTTATTTTTTTGTTATTGACGTTCTAATCAGGATATACTCTGGTCGGGCAAGTAAAATTCTCTTTCAGGTTGGCCTATTGTATTTATATATAAATATATTAGGGATGTGACTGTGATAAAATTTTCCCACGTGTGACACCGCTGAGGGCTTTTAAATCGCTAACTATAGTATACTATATACTAGTAAAATACAGACGTCCGCACAGACATTGATAATGGTGCGGAGTAGAGCGAGCATTTTCAATGTATTCCTATGGATGTAGGAATTAACTAAAACATTTTATTTATGTTTTTGTGTCCACTGTTCAACCGCAACCGCGTTACACACACACACACATTCCAGAATTGCAATCTTGACATCGCAGCCTGTTTATTATAGCCCTAATACAATATAATAATAAAAATAGTCAACCTAACATAAACGAATTACACTGCTCTGTTTAAATAGTCAGTGGTACAATTTGTACCATTCACAGTAAGCAGAGCTCCACTGTGATGTTTTTGCGCGTGTGAAGAGGATGATTTTTTTCCATCGATATTGGAACACGAGTGAAGTACAAAGCCTATAATAAAGAATAGTTTAGCATCCAAATACATCGCAAATATTGAAACTTTTTGATTCTAATGAGAGGGTTACGTGAGACCAACACTGCTTACTTTTGTTTTTATTTTTACATTAAATTTAAAGGATTTGTTGTGGAATATTTTGAGTGTATCATAAAATCAGAATAAGGTAAGACAAGTAATATTTTCTGTCTTATATATATATATATATATATGTGTGTGTGTGTGTGTGTGTGTGTGTGTGTGTGTATATATATATATATATATATATATATATATAAATATAGCTGCGAGCAGCGATGGAGGGCCAAAGCCGGCGGCACCGCCATCCCCGGTGCCTTTAGGTAACTAAAGGCACCGGGGTTGCGGTGCCACCGGCTTGGGCCCGTAATCGCTGCTCGCAGCTATATTTATATATATATATATATATTTATTATTATTATTATTATTCTTCTCCGCATTTAATCGCATTTTTGAGGGCCTAAACATGCTCGAAAACTCACGAAACTTTGCACACGCGTCAGAACTGGCGAAAATTTACATCTGATATAGGTTTCAGAATTGGGCGGGGCAAAATGGCTCGATAGCGCCACCTATAAAAGTTCAACGGAGTGCGCCTCCCGCTATGTTCCACGTACGTGTACGAATGTCGGTACATACATGTAAGGACCTAATACCTACAAAAAAGTCTCTTGGAGCGTAGCCCTAAACCCAACAGGAAGTCAGCCATTTTGAACTTCCTCTCAGATTTTTGTGCAGTTTTTGCCATTTTCAGGCCTCGTACTTTAACGAACTCCTCCTACAGTTTTAATCTGATCATCTTCAAATTTGGTGAGTGTAATCTTAAGGCCTTTGCGACGTTAAATTGCGAAGATCTTGAGTTTTCATCGAAGGGCGGGTCCTCGGCGGCCTGACAAATTTTGATGTTTCGCCATGAAACAGGAAGTTGCTGTAACTCAGGCATGGAATGTCCAATCTGCCCCAAACTTCACATGTTTGATAAGAGTCATGGTCTGAACACATCTACATGAGAATATTCAGTTATAGTAATAGCGCCACCTGCTGGCAACAGGAAGTGACATGTTTAACACTGTTGTGGACTCCTAATAACATATAAAAAAGTGTCAGCAAGTGCTAAACATGCTAACAACATACTAGAAACATGCTAAAACATGCTAGCAAACTCTTAGCTAAGTGCTAAAGCATGCTATTACTGCAATTAAATAGGAATTTGCTGTAGCTCAGGCACGGAATGTCCAATCTGCCCCATATTTCACACTTTTGATAAGAGTCATGGCCTGAACACATCTACATGAGAATATTCAGTTATAGTAATAGCGTATAGTAAAAGTGTCATGTTTAACACGTTGATGCCATTCTAGCAACATGTTAAAAATGCCATTGACTTCTTAACATGCTAGAAACATGTTAAAACATGCTAGCAATACTTAGCTAAGTGCTAAAGCATGCTAATTCAATTAAAAGGATGTTGTTGTTACTCAAGAAGGCAATGTCCAATCTGCGTCAAACTTCACACTTTTGATAAACGTTCTGTCCTGAACACATGACCATGCTCATATTCAGTTACAGTCATAGCGCCACCTGCTGGCAACAGGAAGTGACATGTTAAACACTGTTGTGGACATATAAAAACATATAAAAAAGTGCCAGCAAGTGCTAAACATGCTAACAACATACTAGAAACATGCTAAAACATGCTAGCAAACACTTAGCTAAGTGCTAAAGCATGCTATTACTGCAATTAAATAGGAATTTGCTGTAACTCAGGCATGGAATGTCCAATCTGCCCCAAACTTCACACGTTTGATAAGAGTCATGGCCTGAACACATCTACATGAGAATATTCAGTTATAGTAATAGCGCCACTTGCTGGCAACAGGAAGTGACATGTTTAACACTGTTGTGGTTCTTAATAACATATAAAAAAGAGCCAGCAGGTGCTAAACAGGTTAGCAACATACTAGAAACATGCTAGCAAACACTTAGCTAAGTGCTAAAGCATGCTATTACTGCAATTAAATAGGAATTTGCTGTAACTCAGGCATGGAATGTCCAGTCTGTCCCAAACTTAATATGTAACATGCAAGAAACATGCTAGCATCACTTAGCTAAGTTCTAAAGCATGCTATAAAAGCTCAATGAAGTTGTTGTAACTTAAGCATAAAATGTCCAATCTACCCCAAACTTCACACGTTTGATAAGAGTTATCTCTTGAACACATGTCCATGCTCATATTTAGTTATAGTCATAGCGCCGCCTGCTGGTAACAGGAAGTGACATTTAACACTGTTCTGGACTCCTAATAACATATTAAAAAATGCCAGTAGGTGCTAAACATCCTACCAACATACTAGAGACATGCTAAAACATACTAGCAAACACTTAGCTAAGTGCTAAAGAATAATATTACTGCAATTAAATATGAATTTGCTGTAACTCAGGCATGCAATGTCCAATCTACCCCAAAATTAATATGTAATATGCTAGAAACATCATAAAATATACTAGAAATGCTAAAGGAAGTTGTTGTAACTCAAGCATACAATGTCCAATCTGCCCCAAACTTCACATGTTTGATAAAAGTCCTGCACTGAACACATCTACATAGCGATATTCAGATATAGACATAGCCCCACCTACTGGCAACAGAAACTGACATGGTTAACAGTAATGCAGTACTAACCACAGTACTATTGTGTAGTAAGCATGCTAGCAACACTAAGCTGAGTCATGAAGCATGCTATTATCACCATTATACAAAACATTTTGTAACTGACTTTGACATACTCTCACTATACATACCCCTTAAATGTACATTGCCCAACCATGCTCTGTCTTCCTAAAGCCACCGAGTGATGATGGCACGGGTGCGAGGGCCCTTTCATCGCTGCTTGCAGCTTTAATTATTATTATTATTATTCTTCTCCGCATTTAATTGCATTTTTGAGGGCCTAAACATGCTCGAAAACTCACAAAACTTTGCACACGCGTCAGAACTGGCGAAAATTTACATCTGATAAAGGTTTCAGAATTGGACGGGGCAAAATGGCTCGATAGCGCCACCTATAAAAGTTCAACGGAGTGCGCCTCCCGCAACGTTCCACGTACGTGCACGAAATTCGGTACATACATGTAATGACCTAATACCTACAAAAAAGTCTCTTGGAGCATAGCCCTAAACACAACAGGAAGTCAGCCATTTTGAACTTCCTCTCAGATTTTTGTGCAGTTTTTGCCATTTTCAGGCCTCGTACTTTAACGAACTCCTCCTAAAGTTTGAATCTGATCATCTTCAAATTTGGTGAGTATAATCTTAAGGCCTTTGCGACGTTAAATTGCGAAGATCTTGAGTTTTCGTCGAAGGGCGGGTCCTCGGCGGCCTGACAAATTTCGATGTTTCGCCATGAAACAGGAAGTTGCTGTAACTCAGGCATGGAATGTCCAATCTGCCCCAAACTTCACACGTTTGATAAGCATTCTGTCCTGAACACATGACCATGCTCATATTCATTTATAGTCATAGCGCCACCTGCTGGCAACAGGAAGTGACATGTTTAACACTGTTGTGGACTCCTAATAACATATAAAAAAGTGCCAGCAAGTGCTAAACATGCTAACAACATACTAGAAACATGCTAAAACATGCTAGCAAACACTTAGCTAAGTGTTAAAGCATGCTATTACTGCAATTGAATAGGAATTTGCTGTAACTCAGGCATGGAATGTCCAATCTGCCCCAAACTTCACACGTTTGATAAGAATCATGGCCTGAACACATGTCCATGCTCAAATTCAGTTATTGTAATAGCGCCACCTACTGGCAACAGGAAGTGACATGTTTAACACGTTGATGCTGTTCTAGCAACATGTTAAAAATGCCATTGAGTTCTAAAAATGCTAGAAACATGTTAAAACATGCTAGCAATACTTAGCTAAGTGCTAAAGCATGCTAATTCAATGAAACAGGATGTTGTTGTTACTCAAGAAGGCAATGTCCAATCTGCGCCAAACTTCACACTTTTGATAAGCGTTCTGTCCTGAACACATGACCATGCTCATATTCAGTTACATTTATAGCGCCACCTGCTGGCAACAGGAAGTGACATGTTAAACACTGTTGTGGACTCCTGATAACATATAAAAAAGTGCCAGCAAGTGCTAAACATGCTAACAACATACTAGAAGCTAAAACATGCTAGCAAACACTTAACTAAGTGCTAAAGCATGCTATTACTGCAATTAAATAGGAATTTGCTGTAACTCAGGCACGGAATGTCCAATCTGCCCCAAACTTCACACGTTTGATAAGAGTCAAGGCCTGAACACATCTACATGATAATATTCAGTTATAGTAATAGTGCCACCTAATGTTTAACACGTTAATGCCGTTCTAGCAACATGTTAAAAATGCCATTGACTTCTAAACATGCTAGAAACATGTTAAAACATGCTAGCAATACTTAGCTAAGTGCTAAAGCATGCTAATTCAATGAAACAGGATGTTGTTGTTACTCAAGAAGGCAATGTCCAATCTGCGCCAAACTTCACATTTTTGATAAGCGTTCTGTCCTAAACACATGACCATGCTCATATTCAGTTACAGTCATAGCGCCACCTGCTGGCAACAGGAAGTGGCATGTTTAACACTGTTGTGAACTCCTGATAACATATAAAAAAGTGCCAGCAAGTGCTAAACATGCTAACAACATACTAGAAACATGCTAAAACATGCTAGCAAACACTTAGCTAAGTGCTAAAGCTCGCTATTACTGCAATTAAATAGGAATTGGCTGTAACTCAGGCACGGAATGTCCAATCTGCCCGAAACTTCACACGTTTGATAAGAGTCATGGCCTGAACACATCTACATGAGAATATTCAGTTATAGTAATAGCGCCACCTACTGGTAACAGGAAGTGTCATGTTTAACACGTTGATGCCGTTCTAGCAACATGTTAAAAATGCCATTGTCTTATAAACATGCTAGAAACATGTTAAAACATGCTAGCAATACTTAGCTAAGTGCTAAAGCATGCTAATTCAATGAAAAAGGATGTTGTTGTTACTCAAGAAGGCAATGTCCAATCTGCGCCAAACTTCACACTTTTGATAAGCGTTTTGTCCTGAACTCATGACCATGCACATATTCAGTTACAGTCATAGCGCCACCTGCTGGCAACAGGAAGTGGCATGTTTAACCCTGTTGTGAACTCCTGATAACATATAAAAAAGTGCCAGCAAGTGCTAAACATGCTAACAACATACTAGAAACATGCTAAAACATGCTAGCTAAGTGTTAAAGCTCGCTATTACTGCAATTAAATAGGAATTGGCTGTAACTCAGGCACGGAATGTCCAATCTGCCCGAAACTTCACACGTTTGATAAGAGTCATGGCCTGAACACATCTACATGAGAATATTCAGTTATAGTAATAGCGCCACCTACTGGTAACAGGAAGTGTCATGTTTAACACGTTGATGCCGTTCTAGCAACATGTTAAAAATGCCATTGTCTTATAAACATGCTAGAAACATGTTAAAACATGCTAGCAATACTTAGCTAAGTGCTAAAGCATGCTAATTCAATGAAACAGGATGTTGTTGTTACTCAAGAAGGCAATGTCCAATCTGCGCCAAACTTCACACTTTTGATAAGCGTTTTGTCCCGAACTCATGACCATGCACATATTCAGTTACAGTCATAGCGCCACCTGCTGGCAACAGGAAGTGGCATGTTTAACCCTGTTGTGAACTCCTGATAACATATAAAAAAGTGCCAGCAAGTGCTAAACATGCTAACAACATACTAGAAACATGCTAAAACATGCTAGCAAACACTTAGCTAAGTGCTAAAGCATGCTATTACTGCAATTAAATAGGAATTTGCTGTAACTCAAGCATACAATGTCCAATCTGCCCCAAACTTCACACGTTTAATAAAAGTCCTGCACTGAACACATCTACATAGCGATATTCAGATATAGACATAGCCCCACCTACTGGCAACAAAAACTGACATGGTTAAAACAGTAATGCAGAACTAACCACATAACTATTGTGTACTAAACATGCTAGAAACATACTAAACATGCTAGCAACTACTATACCTCCTTAAATGCACATTGCCCAACCATGCTCTGTCTTCCTAAAGCCACCGAGTGACGATGGCACGGGTGCGAGGGCCCTTTCATCGCTGCTTGCAGCCTTAATTAGGGCCCGAGCACCGATGGTGTGAGGACCCTCTTGGAATTGCTCTGTTTATTATTAGGGCCCGAGCACCGATGGTGTGAGGACCCTCTTGGAATTGCTCTGTTTATTATTATTAGGGCCCGAGCACCGATGGTGTGAGGACCCTCTTGGAATTGCTCTGTTTATTATTATTATTATTATTATTATTATTATTATTATTATTCTCCGCATTAAATTGCATTTTTGAGGGCCTAAACATGCTCGAAAACTCACGAAACTTTGCACACGCGTCAGAACTGGCGAAAATTTACATCTGATATAGGTTTCAGAATTGGACAGGGCAAAATGGCTCGATAGCGCCACCTATAAAAGTTCAACGGAGTGCGCCTCCCGCAACGTTCCACGTATGTGCACGAAATTCGGTACATACATGTAATGACCTAATACCTACCAAAAAGTCTCTTGGAGCGTAGCCCTAAACACAACAGGAAGTCAGCCATTTTGAACTTCCTCTCAGATTTTTGTGCAGTTTTTGCCATTTTCAGGCCTCATACTTTAACGAACTCCTCCTACAGTTTTAATCTGATCATCTTCAAATTTGGTGAGTGTAATCTTAAGGCCTTTGCGACGTTAAATTGCGAAGATCTTGAGTTTTCGTCGAAGGGCGGGTCCTCGGCGGCCTGACAAATTTCGATGTTTCGCCATGAAACAGGAAGTTGCTGTAACTCAGGCATGGAATGTCCAATCTGCCCCGAACTTCACACGTTTGATAAGAGTTCTGTCCTGAACACATGACCATGCTCATATTCAGTTATAGTCATAGCGCCACCTGCTGGCAACAGGAAGTGACATGTTTAACACTGTTATGGACTCCTAATAACATATAAAAAAGTGCCAGCAAGTGCTAAACATGCTAACAACATACTAGAAGCATGCTAAAACATGCTAGCAAACTCTTAGCTAAGTGCTAAAGCATGCTATTATTGCAATTAAATAGGAATTTGCTGTAACTCAGGCATGGAATGTCCAATCTGCCCCAAACTTCACACTTTTGATAAGCGTTCTGTCCTGAACACATCTACATGAGAATATTCAGTTATAGTAATAGCGCCACCTACTGGTAACAGGAAGTGTCATGTTTAACACGTTGATGCCATTCTAGCAACATGTTAAAAATGCCATTGACTTCTAAACATGCTAGAAACATGTTAAAACATGCTAGCAATACTTAGCTAAGTGCTAAAGCATGCTAATTCAATGAAACAGGATGTTGTTGTTACTCAAGAAGGCAATGTCCAATCTGCGCCAAACTTCACACTTTTAATAAACATTCTGTCCTGAACACATGACCATGCTCATATTCAGTTACAGTCATAGTGCCACCTGCTGGCAACAGGAAGTGACATGTTAAACACTGTTGTGGACATATAAAAACATATAAAAAAGTGCCAGCAAGTGCTAAACATGCTAACAACATACTAGAAACATGCTAAAACATGCTAGCAAGCACTTAGCTAAGTGCTAAAGCATGCTATTGCTGCAATTTAATAGGAATTTGCTGTAACACAGGCATGGAATGTCCAATCTGCCCCAAACTTCACACGTTTGATAAGAGTCATGGCCTGAACACATCTACATGAGAATATTCAGTTATAGTAATAGCGCCACCTGCTGTCAACAGGAAGTGACATGTTTAACAGTGTTGTGGTCTCCTAATAACATATAAAAAAGAGCCAGCAAGTGCTAAACAGGTTATCAACATACTAGAAACATGCTAGCAAACACTTAGCTAAGTGCTAAAGCATGCTATTACTGCAATTAAATAGGAATTTGCTGTAACTCAGGCACGGAATGTCCAATCTGCCCCAAACTTCACACGTTTGATAAGAATCATGGCCTGAACACATGTCTATGCTCAAATTCAGTTACAGTAATAGCGCCACCTACTGGCAACAGGAAGTGACATGTTTAACACGTTGATGCCGTTCTAGCAACATGTTAAAAATGCCATTGAGTTCTAAACATGCTAGAAACATGTTAAAACATGCTAGCAATACTTAGCTAAGTGCTAAAGCATGCTAATTCAATGAAACAGGACTTTGTTGTTACTCAAGAAGGCAATGTACAATCTACCCCAAACTTCACACGTTTGATAAGAGTTATCTCTTGAACACATGTCCATGCTCATATTTAGTTATAGTCATAGCGCCACCTGCTGGCAACAGGAAGTGACGTTTAACACTGTTCTTGACTCCTAATAACATATAAAAAAATGCCAGTAGGTGCTAAACATCCTACCAACATACTAGAGACATGCTAAAACATACTAGCAAACACTTAGCTAAGTGCTAAAGAATGATATTACTGCAATTAAATATGAATTTGCTGTAACTCAGGCATGGAATGTCCAATCTGCCCCAAACTTCACACTTTTGATAAGAATCATGGCCTGAACACATCTACATGAGAATGTTCAGTTATAGTAATAGCGCCACCTACTGGCAACAGGAAGTGACATGTTTAACACGTTGATGCCGTTCTAGCAACATGTTAAAAATGCCATTGAGTTCTAAACATGCTAGAAACATGTTAAAACATGCTAACAATGCTTAGCTAAGTGCTAAAGAATGCTAATTCAATGAAACATGACTTTGTTGTTACTCAAGAAGGCAATGTCCAATTTGCACCAAACTTCACACGTTTGATAAGAGTTCTGTCCTGAACACACATCCATGCTCATATTCAGTTATAGTCATAACGCCACCTACTGGCAACAGAAACTGACATGGTTAACACAGTAATGCAGTACTAACCACATAATTATTGTGTACTAAGCATGCTAGAAACAGACTAAACATGCTAGCAACACTTAGCTGAGTCATGAAGCATGCTATTATCACCATTATACAAAACATTTTGTAACTGACTTTGACATACTCTTACAATATATACCTCCTTAAATGTACATTTCCCAACCATGCTCTGTCTTCCTAAAGCCACCGAGTGTTGATGGCACGGGTGCGAGGGCCCTTTCATCGCTGCTTGCAGCTTTAATTATTATTATTATTCTTCTCCGCATTAAATTGCATTTTTGAGGGCCTAAACATGCTCGAAAACTCACGAAACTTTGCACACGTGTCAGAACTGGCGAAAATTTACATCTGATATAGGTTTTAGAATTGGGCGGGGCAAAATGGCTCGATAGCGCCACCTATAAAAGTTCAACGGAGTGCGCCTCCCGCTGTGTTCCACGTACGTGTACGAAATTCGGTACATATATGTAATGACCTAATACCTACATAAAAGTCTCTTGGAGCGTAGCCCTAAACCCAACAGGAAGTCAGCCATTTTGAACTTCCTCTCAGATTTTTGTGCAGTTTTTGCCATTTTCAGGCCTCGTACTTTAACGAACTCCTCCTACAGTTTTAATCTGATCATCTTCAAATTTGGCGAGTGTAATCTTAAGGCCTTTGCGACGTTAAATTGCGAAGATCTTGAGTTTTCGTCGAAGGGCGGGTCCTCGGCGGCCTGACAAATTTCGATGTTTCGCCATGAAACAGGAAGTTGCTGTAACTCAGGCATGGAATGTCCAATCTGCCCCAAACTTCACACGTTTGATAAGCATTCTGTCCTGAACACATGACCATGCTCATATTCAGTTACAGTCATAGCGCCACCTGCTGGCAACAGGAAGTGACATGTTTAACACTGTTGTGGACTCCTAATAACATATAAAAAAGTGCCAGCAAGTGCTAAACATGCTAACAACATACTATAAACATGCTAAAACATGCTAGCAAACACTTAGCTAAGTGCTAAAGCATGCTATTACTGCAATTGAATAGGAATTTGCTGTAACTCAGACATGGAATGTCCAATCTGCCCCAAACTTCACACGTTTGATAAGAATCATGGCCTGAACACATGTCCATGCTCAAATTCAGTTATAGTAATAGCGCCACCTACTGGCAACAGGAAGTGACATGTTTAACACGTTGATGCTGTTCTAGCAACATGTTAAAAATGCCATTGAGTTCTAAACATGCTAGAAACATGTTAAAACATGCTAGCAATACTTAGCTAAGTGCTAAAGCATGCTAATTCAATGAAACAGGATGTTGTTGTTACTCAAGAAGGCAATGTCCAATCTGCCCCAAACTTCACACGTTTGATAAGAGTCATGGCCTGAACACATCTACATGAGAATATTCAGTTATAGTAATAGCGCCACCTACTGGTAACAGGAAGTGTCATGTTTAACACGTTTCCAATCTGCATCAAACTTCACACTTTTGATAAGCGTTCTGTCCTGAACACATGACCATGCTCATATTCAGTTACATTTATAGCGCCACCTGCTGGCAACAGGAAGTGACATGTTAAACACTGTTGTGGACTCCTGATAACATATATAAAAGTGCCAGCAAGTGCTAAACATGCTAACAACATACTAGAAGCATGCTAAAACATGCTAGCAAACTCTTAGCTAAGTGTTAAAGCATGCTATTATTGCAATTAAATAGGAATTTGCTGTAACTCAGGCATGGAATGTCCAATCTGCCCCAAACTTCACACTTTTGATAAGCGTTCTGTCCTGAACACATCTACATGAGAATATTCAGTTATAGTAATAGTGCCACCTGCTGGCAACAGGAAGTGACATGTTAAACACTGTTGTGGACATATAAAAACATATAAAAAAAGTGCCAGCAAGTGCTAAACATGCTAACAACATACTAGAAACATGCTAAAACATGCTAGCAAACACTTAGCTAAGTGCTAAAGCATGCTATTACTGCAATTAAATAGGAATTTGCTGTAACTCAGGCATGGAATGTCCAATCTGCCCCAAACATCACACGTTTGATAAGAATCATGGCCTGAACACATGTCTATGCTCAAATTCAGTTATAGTAATAGCGCCACCTACTGGCAACAGGAAGTGACATGTTTAACACGCTGATGCCGTTCTAGCAACATGTTAAAAATGCCATTGAGTTCTAAACATGCTAGAAACATGTTAAAACATGCTAGCAATACTTAGCTAAGTGCTAAAGCATGCTAATTCAATGAAACAGGACTTTGTTGTTACTCAAGAAGGCAATGTACAATCTACCCCAAACTTCACACGTTTGATAAGAGTTATCTCTTGAACACATGTCCATGCTCATATTTAGTTATAGTCATAGCACCACCTGCTGGCAACAGGAAGTGACGTTTAACACTGTTCTTGACTCCTAATAACATATAAAAAATGCCAGTAGGTGCTAAACATCCTACCAACATACTAGAGACATGCTAAAACATACTAGCAAACACTTAGCTAAGTGCTAAAGAATGATATTACTGCAATTAAATATGAATTTGCTGTAACTCAGGCATGGAATGTCCAATCTGCCCCAAACTTCAAACTTTTGATAAGCGTTCTGTCCTGAACACATGACCATGCTTATATTCAGTTACAGTCATAGCGCCACCTGCTGGCAACAGGAAGTGACATGTTTAACACTGTTATGGACTCCTAATAACATATAAAAAAAGTGCCAGCAAGTGTTAAACATGCTAACTACATACTAGAAACATGCTAAAACATGCTAGCAAACTCTTAGCTAAGTGCTAAAGCATGCTATTATTGCAATTAAATAGGAATTTGCTGTAACTCAGGCATGGAATGTCCAATCTGCCCCAAACTTCACACTTTTGATAAGAGTCATGGCCTGAACACATCTACATGAGAATGTTCAGTTATAGTAATAGCGCCACCTACTGGCAACAGGAAGTGACATGTTTAACACGTTGATGCCGTTCTAGCAACATGTTAAAAATGCCATTGAGTTCTAAACATGCTAGAAACATGTTAAAACATGCTAACAATGCTTAGCTAAGTGCTAAAGAATGCTAATTCAATGAAACATGACTTTGTTGTTACTCAAGAAGGCAATGTCCAATTTGCACCAAACTTCACACGTTTGATAAGAGTTCTGTCCTGAACACACATCCATGCTCATATTCAGTTATAGTCATAACGCAACCTACTGGCAACAGAAACTGACATGGTTAACACAGTAATGCAGTACTAACCACATACTTATTGTGTACTAAGCATGCTAGAAACAGACTAAACATGCTAGCAACACTTAGCTGAGTCATGAAGCATGCTATTATCACCATTATACAAAACATTTTGTAACTGACTTTGACATACTCTTACTATATATACCTCCTTAAATGTACATTTCCCAACCATGCTCTGTCTTCCTAAAGCCACCGAGTGTTGATGGCACGGGTGCGAGGGCCCTTTCATCGCTGCTTGCAGCTTTAATTTATTATTATTCTTATTTTTTTGTCAACCTTTCGGGCACTTTTGGGGCCCTTAACATGCTCGAAAACTCTTGAAACTTTGCACACAGGTCAGAACCCGCGGCCATCAGGGCCGGGCTAAAGCTGGTACCCAGGCGTGGCAGGGGGGCTCAACAGCGCCCCCTGGAACAGCATCCAAAAACTTGGTCCATAAATCAAACACGCTTGCATGTAATAATATGAAACTCGGTACACATATAGATCTCATTGGGCCGAACAACTTTCATGCTCTAAGTTTTATGCCAGCCCAACAGGAAGTCGGCTATTCAGGGTTGTTTGAAAAACGCATGCTGTGGAATTTAATGTACTCCTCCTACAGAATTCATCCGATCCCCACCAAACTCGGTCAGCATGAAGTCAAGACATTGAGGATGCTAAATTGCGGACGGATTTTTGATATCTCGAACGGTTTGGCCGTGGCGAGGAAACGAATTTATGGCGAATAATGAAAACAGGAAGTGTGTTATAACTCCTGCATACATTAACTGATCTTGATGAAACTTCAGCAGTGTGTTCGTGGTAAAAGGCCGATCACATGGATGTGACTATTGTGAGTCAAAATTATAGCGCCACCAACTGGCAGCAGGAAGTGTGTCACTTTCAAAATGCTTTGAAATCACCCTCTTATTTTTACCCGATTTGCTTCAAATTTTATGTGTATAATGTAGACACACGGCAGATGTAGACCTGTGAAAGGATTTTTGATATCTTTAATACTGTTGCCATGGCAACGCTTCAAACTTTAATATTCTCTTTTGATGCTTTTGAGACTCTTAACATACTTGAAATTGGATGAAACTCGAGAGACACATCACATTTATTAGCCCGTAGACATGTGCAAAGTTTCAGAAACGGGCGTGGTGAGGGGATCAGTAGCGCCACCTTTAGTCATAAGTGGGGGGGTTAGTTTTATCAACAGCAACAAAACTTGGTATGTGTATTGTTCTCATCAAGACGGACAACTTTCTAATTGACATTAACTATCTCCGACCAACAGGAAGAGAGATATTTTGGTTTGAATGTGGATTTTCTGAAGAATTTTCTCTCCCTCTCTCTGTGTCTCTGTGTGTGTGAGGGGAGGGGGGGATTTGACTATTGCTTTTATATTGTTAATCAAGGTTTCAGGGGCTTTTGGGGTCCTTAACGTGCTCAAAAACTCTTGAAACTTTGCACACAAGTCAGAACCCCCTGCCATCAGGGACGAGCAGAAGCTGGTACCCGGGCGTGGCTGGGGGGCTCAACAGCGCCCCCTTGAACGGGGTTCTAAAACTTGGTCCATATATCAAACACGCTTGCATGAATTAATATGAAACTCGGTACACATATAGATCTCATCGTGCCGAACAACTTTCCCCCGGTCAAGTTTTACGCCAGCCCAACAGGAAGTCGGCTATTATGGGTTGTTTGGAAAACGCTTGCTGTGGAATGTGAAATACTCCTCCAAGAAAATTCACCGTGTCCCCTCCAAACTCGGTGTGCATGTAGTCAAGACTTTGAGGATGCTAAATTGCGGACGGATTTTTGATATCTCGAATGGTTTGGCCGTGGCGAGGAATCGAATTTATGGCGAGTAAAGAGAAACACGAAGTGGAATAACTTCTGCATACATTAACTGATCTTGATGAAACTTCAGCAGTGTGTTCGTGGTAAGAGGCCGGTCAGATGGATGCAACTATTGTGAGTCAAAGTTATAGCGCCACCAACTGGCAACAGGAACAGTGTCACTTTCAAAATGCTTTTGACAAAATGGGGGGGTTACTTTTACCCACAGTTACAAAAATCAGTACATATATTGGTCTCATCGAGCCGGACAAGTTTCTAATTTACAGTCATTAGCTCTGACCAACAGGAAGTCAGATATTTTGGTTTGAATGTGGATTTATTTGCAAAATCGGCCTCTGAATTTTATATATATATATACATATATATATGTATATTTTAAAGTGACAAGACAGAGAATATTACTTGTCCGATATATATATATATATATATATATATATATATGAAGAGTTTGGTTCCAAAACGCGATAAATCCATTTTGATTAATTTGAGTAAAAATGTGTTTTCTTTACCAAGAAAGTGGCAAGATGAAAACCACTATTTTCTGTTTCAAACTTTCACATAGCATCTGTAGGTTATAATAACATTAAAAATTCAAATCCAGATTTTGATTTTCAAAGATTTATTATAAAAACGGGTAATCTTTCCCCCAAAATGCAATAAATTCATGACACTTTTTTTTCCAAAATGCAATTAATCCATTGAATCAATATGAAAGTTATTTTTCATATTGAAACTGTTGAAAATACACAACAAAGTAAGTTGATCCACATATGACAGCCTCTGAACTCGGTCAATATCTTATAATACAGGCACTAAAAATACATTCAATCAGCCATGGCTAGGAAATACCTCCTGAACTTTTTTGACGGCGATCAGCTGTAAAATGTCCTGCTCGGATTTCGTTGACTTTGAGTAAAACAATTGAAAGTTTTTTAAAAGATCCCCTGGGGTCAACATGTCAGCGTGACAGAAGTTTGATGCTGTCGTGTGAGAACAAGCAACAGTCGGCATTTCTCTTCCTCCCGCGTGCCTCATCTTCTTAATCTCCTCACGTAAATGATTAGATTTCGATGGCTTACGTTTCTTCCCTACCGCAGAAACCACCACAGGTTCATCAATGCCGTCAAAATTATTAATTTTTTTGTTTGTTTGTTGATCAAAAAGTACAAAGTAGATCAGGAAAACTAGGATGCCGGGTGTATTCAAAGCGCCGCCGTTACTGTTTACAGTGCGTGGAATGATGCGCTGTGATTGGTTGAGAGCGGATCTATCGCATTCTGCAGAGAAAGGAGACTGGCGTTTGTCGCGGTTTGGAAAGAAAGGGAGAAAACATGACACAATAACACGGCGGATATCGCATTTTACGTAAAATTTAAAATGGACTTTTCAATACCGACCCTATACAATACAGATTTTTGCAGGAACTCAATTTTTAAAAAAATGGCGTTTATCGCGTTTTGGAACCAAACTCTTCATATATATATATATATATATATATATATATATTACATTTATATATATATATATATATATATATATATATATATATATATATATATAAATATAGCTGCGAGCAGCGACGGAGGGCCCAAGCCGGTGACACCGCCACCCCGGTGCCTTTAGTGTAACTAAAGGCAACAGGGTAGCGGTGCCACCGGCTTGGGCCCGCAATCGCTGCTCGCAGCTATATTTATTATTGTTCTTCAAGGGTTCGGGGGCTTTTGGGGCCTTTAACGTGCTCGAAAACTCATGAAACTTTGCACACGGGTCAGAAGCTGCGGCCATTAGGGCCGGGCTGAAGATGGTACCCGGCGTGGCAGGGGGGCTCGACAGCGCCCCCTTGAATGGGGTCCGAGTGCGGTCTGAAAACTTGGTCCATATACCAAACACGCTTGCATGAATTAATATGAAACTCGGTACACATATAGATCTTATCGGGCCGAACAACTTTCGTGCTCTAAGTTTTATTGCAGCCCAACAGGAAGTCGGCTATTATGGGTTGTTTGGAAAACCAATGCTGTGGAATTTGATGTACTCCTCCTAGGAAATTCATCCATTCACCTCCAAACTCGGTGTGCATGAAGTCAAGACATTGAGGATGATAAATTGCGGACGGATTTTTGATATCTCGAACGGTTTGGCCGTGGCGAGGAAACAAATTTATGGCGAGAAAATAGACACAGGAAGTGTGTTATAACTTCTGCATACATTTACTGATCTTGATGAAACTTCAGCAGTGTGTTCGTTGTAAGAGGCCGATCACATGGATGTGACTATTGTGAGTCAAAGTTATAGCGCCACCAACTGGCAGCAGGAAGTGTGTCCCTTTCAAAATGCTTTGAAATCACCCTCTTATTTTTACCCGATTTGCTTCAAACTTTATGTGTATAATGTAAACACACGGCAGATGTAGACCTGTGAAAGGATTTTTGATATCTTTAATACTGTTGCCATGGCAACGCTTCAAACTTTAATATTCTTTTTTGATGCTTTTGAGACTCTTAACATACTTGAAATTGGATGAAACTCGACAGACACATCACACTTATTAGCCCGTAGACTTGTGCAAAGTTTCAGAAACGGGCGTGGTGAGGGGCTCAGTAGCGCCACCTTTAGTCATAAGTGGGGGGGTTAGTTTTATCAACAGCAACAAAACTTGGTATGTGTATTGTTCTCATCAAGACGGACAACTTTCTAATTTACATTAACAATCTCCGACCAACAGGAAGAGAGATATTTTGGTTTGAATGTGGATTTTCTGAAGAATTTTCTCTTCCTCTCTCTGTGTCTCTGTGTGTGTGAGGGGAGGGGGGGATTTGACTATTGCTTTTATATTGTTAATCAAGGTTTCAGGGGCTTTTGGGGTCCTTAACGTGCTCAAAAACTCTTGAAACTTTGCACACAAGTCAGAACCCCCTGCCATCAGGGACGGGCTGAAGCTGGTACCCGGGCATGGCAGGGGGGCTCAACAGCGCCCCCTTGAACGGTGTCCCAAAACTTGGTCCATAGATCAAACACGCTTGCATGAATTAATATGAAACTCTGTATACATATAGATCTCATCGGGCCGAACAACTTTCCCCCGGTCAAGTTTTACGCCAGCCCAACAGGAAGTCGGCTATTATGGGTTGTTTGGAAAACGCTTGCTGTGGAATGCGAAGTACTCCTTCTAGAGAATACATCCAATCCCCACCAAACTCGGTGTGCATGAAGTCAAGACATTGAGGATTCTAAATTGCGGACGGATTTTTGATATCTCGAACGGTTTGGCCGTGGCGAGGAAACGAATTTATGGCGAGAAAAGAGAAACACGAAGTGGAATAACTTATGCATACATTAACTGATCTTGATGAAACTTCAGCAGTGTGTTCGTGGTAAGAGGCCGATCAGATGGATGTAACTATTGTGAGTCAAAGTTATAGCGCCACCAACTGGCAGCAGGAAGTGTGTCACTTTCAACATGCTTTTGACAAAAGTGGGGGGGTTATTTTTACCAACAGTTACAAAAATCATAATATATATTGGTCTCACCGAGCCAGACAACTTTCTAATTTACAGTTATTAGCTCAGAGCAAAAGGAAGTCAGATATTTTGGTTTGAATGTGGATTTTTTGGATATTTCAGACTCTGAGTTTTTAGCTACTCTTCCTAACTGGTTTATTTTATTCACACCAAACTTTTTCAAAATGATGAAAATGCATTAAAGATGCTAAATTGTGAACGGATATTAAACATCTCAAACGGTTTTGCTATAGTGAGGGACTAAAGTAATGTACAAAAAGGAAACTAAAAGCCTCATCTTCTAAAAATGTAATTAAAAACCATTTATTTCTATATAAAAGTATACAAATATCACAATTAAATCCATTTTATTCTTTTTTTATTCAATTTAATAATTATTTATAAGTTTAAAAATAGTAATTGTACTATTTAGTACCATAAAAGTCAAGTCATACATAGGGCTATACTGCCCTCTTGTGTTCAAAATCAGGTAGGCCTATTGTATCTACATAAAAATATACTAGGTTTGTGACGGTGAGAATATTTTACCACCGGTTAATCGACGTGTGACACCGCTGGGGGCTTTTGAATCGCCAACTTAAAAACGAAAGTAAAATATGCTCGTCCGCACTGACATTGATAGTGGTTGAGCGAGCGTTTCAAATGAATTCCTATGGAAGTAGGAATTAACAGAAAAAACGTTCACTCTGTTCTGCTCGTTCCTCGCCGTGGATGCGCACCGTTATGAATGCCCGTGCAGCCATGAGCATTTTAGTTTCATTTTAAAATTAGCGCCTTTCGGGGGGTGGATTGCTTGAAATTATTTTACAAAAGCACAATGTTGTGTTTTATTGCGACTGTACACAAATATAAGTTAACACTTTGCAGTTTGAATGTCGTCCTGTATAATGACGGAGTATGTTTTTATGTGTCCACTGTTCAATCGCGCCCACGCCACACACACACACACGGTTTACTATCTTTGTGGGGACTCTCCATAGACTTAATGGTTTTTATACTGTACAAACTGTATATTCTATCTCCTCACACTAACCCTACCCCTAAACCTACCTATCCCAGAAAACTTTCTGCATTTTTACATTTCCAAAAAAACTCATTCTGTATGATTTATAAACTTGTTTACCCATGGGGACATCTATTTAGGTCCCCACTGTGACATGAGTCCCCATGAGTCTGTGTGCATTCAGGTTGAAGTCCCCACCGGGATAGAAAAACATGAACACACACACACACACACACACACACAAACACACATTCCAGCATTGCAATCTTGACATCGCAGCCTGTTCATTATAGCCTTAATAAAATATAATAATAAAATAGTTAACCTAACATATAAAAATTACACTGCTCTAAATAGTCAGTAGTACAATTCGTACATTCACAGTAAGCACCGCTCCACTGTGATGTTTCAAGCTCATTTTTGCGCGTGTGAAGAGGATGATTTTTTCCGTCGATATTGGAACACGAGTGAAGAACAAAGCCTATAATAAAGAATAGTTTAGCATCCAAATACATCGCAAATGTTAAAACATTTTGATTCTAATGAGAGGGTTACGTGAGCCCAACACTGCTTACTTTCATTTTTATTTTTACATTAAATTTAAAGGATTTGTTGTGGAATATTTTGAGTGTATCATAAAATCAGAATAAGGTAAGTCAAGTAATATTTTCTGTCTTTTATATATATATATATATATATATATATATATATATATATATATATATAAATATAGCTGCAAGCAGCGATGAAGGGCCAAAGCCGGCGGTACCGCCACCCCAGTGCCTTTAGGTAACTAAAGACACCGGGGTTGCGGTGCCACCGGCTTGGGCCCGTAATCGCTGCTCGCAGCTATATTTATTATTATTATTATTATTTTGTCAACCTTTCGGGCACTTTTGGGGCTCTTAACATGCTCGAAAACTCTTGAAATTTTGCACACACGTCAGAACCCGCGGCCATCAGGGCCGGACTGAAGCTGGTACCCGGGCGTGGCAGGGGGGCTCGACAGCGCCCCCTGGAACGGGATCCGAACACGTGTCCATAAATCAAACACGCTTGCATGTAATAATATGAAACTCGGTACACATATAGATCTCATCCGGCCGAACAACTTTCGTGCTCTAAGTTTTACGCCAGCCAAACAGGAAGTTGGCTATTTAGCGTTGTTTGGAAACGCATGCTGTGGAATTTAATGTACTCCTCCTAGGGAATTCATCGATTCGCCTCCAAACTCGGTGTGCATGAAGTCAAGACATTGAGGATGCTAAATTGCGGACGGATTTTTGATATCTCGAACGGTTTGGCCGTGGCGAGGAAACAAATTTATGGCGAAAAAATGAAACAGGAAGTGTGTTATAACTTCTGCATACATTAACTGATCTTGATGAAACTTCAGCAGTGTGTTCGTTGTAAGAGGCCGATCGCACAGATGTGACTATTGTGAGTCAAAGTTATAGCGCCACCAACAGGCAGCAGGAAGTACATCACTTTCAAAATGCTTTGAAATCAGTGTCTTATTTTTACCCGATTTGCTTCAAACTTTATGTGTACAATGTAGACACACGGCAGATGTAAACCTGTGAAAGGATTATTGATATCTTAGATACTGTTGCCGTGGCAACGCATCAAACTTTAATATTCTTTTTTGATGCTTTTGAGACTCTTAACATACTTGAAATTGCATGAAACTCAACAGACACATCACATTTATTAGCCAGTAGACATGTGCAAAGTTTCAGAAACGGGGGTGGTGGAATGGCTCAGTAGCGCCACCTTTAGTCAAAAATGGGGGTTTAGTTTTTCCTAGAATCACAAAACTTGGTATGTGTATTGTTCTCATCAAGACGGACAACTTTCTAATTTACATGAACCATCTCCGACCAACATGAAGAGAGATATTTTGGTTTGAATGTGGATTTTCTGAAGAATTTTCTCTCCCTCTCTCTGTGTCTGTGTGTGTGTGAGGGGAGGGGGGGATTTGACTATTGCTTTTATATTGTTAATCAAGGTTTCAGGGGCTTTTGGGGTCCTTAACGTGCTCAAAAACTCTTGAAACTTTGCACACAGGTCAGAACCCACGGCCATCAGGGCCGGGCTGAAGCTGGTACCCGGGCGTGGCTGGGGGGCTCAACAGCGCCCCCTTGAACGGGGTTCTAAAACTTGATCCATATATCAAACACGTTCGCATGAATTAATATGAAACTCGGTACACATATAGATCTCATCGGGCCGAACAACTTTACCCCGGTCAAGTTTTACGCCAGCCCAACAGGAAGTCGGCTATTATGGGTTGTTTGGAAAACGCTTGCTGTGGAATGTGAAATACTCCTCCTAGAAAATTCACCGTGTCCCCTTCAAACTCGGTGTGCATGTAGTCAAGACTTTGAGGATGCTAAATTGCGGACGGATTTTTGATATCTCGAACGGTTTGGCTGTGGCGAGGAATCGAATTTATGGCGAGAAAAGAGAAACACGGAAGTGGAATAACTTCTGCATACATTAACTGATCTTGATGAAACTTCAGCAGTGTGTTCATGGTAAGAGGCCGATCAGATGGATGTAGCTATTGTGAGTCAAAGTTATAGCGCCACCAACTGGCAGCAGGAAGTGTGTCACTTTCAACATGCTTTTGACAAAAGTGGGGGGGTTACTTTTAACTACAGTAAAGAAAAAATAGTTTCTATATTGTTCTCATCAAGCCGGACAACTTTCTAATTTACATTCAATAGCTCTGGCCATCAGGAAGTCAGATATTTTGGTCTGAATGTGAATTTTTTTGCAAAATCAGCCTCTGAATTTTTAGCCACTCCTCTTAAACTATTTATTTTATTCGTACCAAACTTTTTCAACATGATGAAACTACATTAAATATGCTAAATTGTGAATGGATAATAAATATCTCAAACGGTTTTGCTATGGCGAGGGATTAAAGTAAAAATCTTCTAAAAATGTAATTATATACCATTTATTTCTATATAAAAGTATACAAATATCACAACTAAACCCATTTTATTCTGTTTTTGCAATTCAAGAAGAATGAAAAAGTTAAAAACAGGCTATTTAGTGCTATTTGGTTCAACAAAAAAGCAAACATAGGGCTATACTGCCCTCTTGTGTCCAAAAGGACATCAAAATAGTATATAAAACTTTTTACCAGGTAGGCCAATATTGTATTTAAATATACATTTATTAGGTATGTGTCTGAGGATATTTTCCCACCGGTTAATCGACGTGTGACACGAGTGGGTGCTTTTAAATCGCTAATATAATAGTGAAAGAAAAATAATAATAATGTTGCACACACAAATCACACACATGTGGGAAAGAATGATGCTTTTAAACAACACTAAACCGCCATTAGGTGTCGCCAGGCATCCATCTTAATAAGCGAGTCATTGATTCATTCGTTCAAACGATTCGTTCGAATGAGTCGATCATGATTAAGACAGATGTTTATGGATTGATCATTCAATCTTTGAGTCAACCGATTCGTTAAAAATGCTGAATCGTTCAGTTATGAGAAAACACGTGATGCGTGATGGTTCTGCCGTGATCTTTGTTTAACTATTTTCGCTGCTGAAACAGAACAAAAACAGTCAACATTGCATCTAAAATGTAAGTGACTTAATTGTAACTGTTTATTAACCTGTTGTATGAAATCTAGGGGTGGGAGAAAAAATTGATTCTTAGATGCATCGCGATGCGGACGTGGACGATTCTGAATCGATTCACAAATGTCAAAAAATCGATTCTCTAAAAAAATATTTTTCTAATAACGTAATATTGACGGAAGGCAAAAGGCGGAACTCTAAGCGGACGTGCGTGCAGTCTGTGGCGCGCACATAACAGAGAAGTTTCTTCTGCTCACCAAGGCTGCATTTATTTGATTAAAAATACAAACAAAAACAGTAATATTGTAAAATAGTATTCCAATTTAAAACAGCTGCTTTCTATTTTAATATATTTTAAACTGTTATTTATTCCTGTGATCAAAGCTGAGTTTTCAGCATCATTACTCCAGTCGTCACTGTCACATGATCCTTCAGAAATTATTCTAATATGATGATTGATACTCAAGAAACATTCATTATTATTTTAAATGTCGAAAACAGTTGTGTACAGTCTTTGATGAATAGAAAGTTCAAAAGAACAGCATTTATCTGAAATCTAAAGCTTTTGTAACGTTAAACACTACCGCTCAAAAGTTTGTGGTTAGTAATAATTAAAATTTTATTTTTGGGGGAAAGAAATAAAATAAATCAGTACTTTTATTTATGAAGGATGAGTTAAACTGATCAACAGTTACAGTAAAGACATTTATAATGTTAAAAATATATATATTTGAAATATATGCTGTTCTTTTGAACTTTACATTCATCAAAGCATTTTGAAAAAAAAAAAATCTGTACACAACTGTTTTCAACATTGAAAATAATAATGAATATTTATTGAGCATCAATCATCATATTAGTATGATTTCTGAAGGATCATGTGACACTGAAGACTGGAGTAATGATGCTGAAAACTCAACTTTGATCACAGAAATGAATTACTATGTAAAATATTTTAAAATTGAAAACAGCTGTTTTAAATTGGAATAATATTTCACAATATTACTGTTTTTGTTTGTATTTTTAATCAATAAATGCAGCCTTGGTGAGCAGAAGAGACTTCTCCTAAAAACATTAAAAATCTTACTGACCCCAAACTTTTGAACAATAATATATATATATATATATATATATATATATATATATATATATATACATATATATGTATGTGTGTGTATGTATGTATGTGTATATATATATATATATATATATATATATATATATATATATAAATATAGCTGCGAGCAGCGATGGAGGGCCAAAGCCGGCGGTACCGCCACCCCGGTGCCTTTAGGTAACCGGCTTGGGCCCGTAATCGCTGCTCGCAGCTATATTTATTATTATTATTGTTGTTCAAGGGTTCGGGGGCTTTTGGGACCCTTAACAGACTCAAAAACTCATGAAACTTTGCACACAGGTCAGAACCCGCGGCCATTAGGGCCGGGCTGAAGCTGGTACTCGGGCGTGGCAGGGGGGCTCGACAGCGCCCCCTAGAACACAATCTTAAATCTTGGACACATACAAGAACGTATTAGTATGAAACTCGGTACACATATAGATCTCATCGGGCCGAACAACTTTCGCACTCTAAGTTATTAGCTCTGCCTAACAGGAAGTCAGCTATTATGGGTTGTTTGAAAAACGCATGCTGTGGAATTTAATGTACTCCTCCTAGGGAATTGATCCGATCCCCACCAAACTCGGTCAGCATGAAGTCAAGACATTGAGGATGCTAAATTGCGGACGGATTTTTGATATCTCGAACGGTTTGGCCGTGGCGATGAAACGAATTTATAGCGAGAAAAGATAAACAGGAAGTGTGTTATAACTTCTGCATACATTAACTGATCTTGATGAAACTTCCGCAGTGTGTTCGTTGTAAGAGGCCGATCACATGAATGTGACTATTGTGAGTCAAAGTTATAGCGCCACCAACTGGCAGCAGGAAGTGTGTCACTTTCAAAATGCTTTGAAATCACCCTCTTATTTTTACCCGATTTGCTTCAAACTTTATGTGTATAATGTAGACACACGGCAGATGTAGACCTGTGAAAGGTTTATTGATATCTTAAATACTGTTGCCGTGGCAACGCATCAAACTTTAATATTCTTTTCAGATGCTTTTGAGACTCTTAACATTCTTGAAATTCGATGAAACTCGACAGACACATCACATTTATTATCCAGTAGACATGTGCAAAGTTTCAGAAACGGGCGTGGTGAGGGGCTCAGTAGCGCCACCTTTAGTCAAAAATGGGGGCTTAGTTTTAAGTAGAGTCACAAAAATCGTTATGTATATTGTTCTCATCAAGCCGGACAACTTTCTAATTTATAGTCATAAGCTGTGACCAACAGGAAGTGAGATATTTTGGTTTGAATGTGATTTTTTGGAGAATTCTCTCCCTCTCTCTCTCTGCCTCTACGTCTCTGTGTGTGTGAGGGGTGGGGGGATTTGTCTTTTGAGTGAGATTTGTTTAAAATTCCTGTTTTTCAAGGTTTCAGGGGCTTTTGGGGCCTTTAACGTGCTCGAAAACTCTTGAAACTTTGCACACAGGTCAGAACCCGCGGCCATCAGGGCCGGGCTGAAGCTGGTACCCGGGCGTGGCAGGGGGGCTCAACAGCGCCCCCTGGAACGGGATCCGAACACTTGTCCATAAATCAAACACACTTGCATGTAATGATATGAAACTCGGTACACATATAGATCTCATCGGGCCGAACAACTTTCGTGCTCTAAATTTTACGCCAGCCCAACAGGAAGTCGGCAATTATGGGTTGTTTGGAGAACGCTTGCTGTGGAATTTGAAACACTTCTCCTAGAGAAATAATTAAATCGCCACCAAATTTGGTGTGCATGAAGTCAAGACATTGAGGATGCTAAATTGCAGACGGATTTTTGATATCTCAAACGGTTTGGCCGTGGCGAGGACACGAATTTATGGCGAGAAAAGAGAAACACGAAGTGTTATAACTTCTGCACACATTAACTGATCTTGATGAAACTTCAGCAGTGTGTTCGTGGTAAGAGGCCGATCAGATGGATGTGACTATTGTGAGTCAAAGTTATAGCGCCACCAACTGGCAGCAGGAAGTGTGTCACTTTCAAAATGTTTTTGACAAAAGTGGGGGGGTTAGTTTTACCCACAATTACAAAAATCAGTACGTATATTGGTCTCATCATGCCGGACAACTTTCTAATTTACAGGCATTAGCTGCAACCAACAGGAAGTCAGATATTTTGGTCTGAATATGGATTTTTTGTTAAATCAGCCTCTGAGTTTTTAGTTACTCCTCCTAAAAGGTTTATTTTATTCCCACCAAACTTTTTCAACATGATAAAAATATATTAATGATGCTAAATTGTAAACGGATATTGAATATCTCAAACGGTTTTGCTATGGCGAGGGATTAAATTAATGTCAAAAAGGAAGCAGGAAACATCTCATAACTTCTAAAAATGTAATTATACACCATTTATTTTTATATAAAATTATACAAATATTAGAACTAAACCTATTTTATTCTGTTTTTGCAATTCAAGAAGTATGAAAAAGTTAAAAACAGGCTATTTAGTGCTATTTGGTTCAACAAAAAAGCAAACATAGGGCTATACTGCCCTCTTGTGTCCAAAAGGATATCAAAATAGTATATAAAACGTTTTACTAGGTAGGCCTATTGTATTTAAATATAAATTTATTAGGTATATGACTGTGAGGATATTTTCCCATCGGTTAATCGACGTGTGACACGAGCGGGTGCTTTTAAATCGCTAACTATAGTATACTATATACTAGTAAAATACAGACGTCCGCACAGACATTGATAATGGTGCGGAGTAGAGCGAGCATTTTCGATGTATTCCTATGGATGTAGGAATTAACTAAAACATTTTATTTATGTTTTTGTGTCCACTGTTCAACCGCAACCGCGTCACACACACACACACACATTCCAGAATTGCAATCTTGACATCGCAGCCTGTTCATTATAGCCCTAATACAATATAATAATAAAAATAGTCAACCTAACATAAACGAATTACACTGCTCTGTTTAAATAGTCAGTAGTACAATTTGTACCATTCACAGAAAGCAGAGCTCCACTGTGATGTTTCCAAGCACATTTTTGCGCGTGTGAAGAGGATGATTTTTTCCATCGATATTGGAACACGAGTGAAGTACAAAGCCTATAATAAAGAATAGTTTAGCATCCAAATACATCGCAAATATTGAAACATTTTGATTCTAATGAGAGGGTTACGTGAGACCAACACTGCTTACTTTCGTTTTTATTTTTACATTAAATTTAAAGGATTTGTTGTGGAATATTTTGAGTGCATCATAAAATCAGAATAAGGTAAGACAAGTAATATTTTCTGTCTTATATATATATATACGTATATATATATATATATATATGTATATGTATATGTATATGTATATGTATGTGTGTGTGTGTGTGTGTGTGTGTGTGTGTGTGTATATATATATATATATATATATATATATATATATATATATATATTAGGGGTGACCCCGAATAGTCGAAGATTCGATGCTTCGATAGGAGGAGCCTGATTCGACTACCGATCTCAGGGTCGAATCTTCGCGGAGGTGTTATGAAACGAGGATCATGCCACTTTGGCTATATGAGGGCGCTCAATGTCTGATTTCACATAGAACTAGCTTTTATGTCAATTTGTTACTATTCAGCCTATTATGATAATGCTGTATATAAAAATGTGCAAAGAAAGAAGCTTTTAATAAATATTTTTTAACGTGCGTGAATAAATCCAAACAGCCCGTGACAGATTTAAGTTTCACTTTCAATCCGTGACCGACAGAGGAGCGTCTTCGCGCTTCGCGGCAAGGATTTAAATCTTTAACAATGTCTGGGATAAGAAAATCTAAAGTGTGGATGTACACCACCAGAAAGGATATTCTCCAAGGCTGGATTTAGCATCAGGAAAACCATGATCGCACTTCTGCCGGCCAACGTTAACACGTTTCACGCATAGACTGGGTTTCATGTTAGAATGTATTTTATCCGCGCGCACAATTTGAATAGACTCCAACGGACACAGACAGAGTGAAAGACTGGATTTTTCTCTCGATCAAGTACAAGTGATTTCAAAACTTTTCAGCCGGTTCTAATTAGATTTTTGGATGCTTTGAACATTTTTAGCTAAAAAGACTGCCTCTCTAGTTTAGCATTTATTGTTGTTTCTGTAGTTAAAAAGACAAAGTTGAAAATTCTGGCTACTATCGTTATTTTAATCATTTCTTTATTTTTATTTTATTTATTAATCTGTCAGGGTTATCTAATCTAAACTATTTGTGGCTTGTGTTTTGAATATATATTCCTCTGCACTTTAGGCATTTTGCACACATTTGCTCATCTTGTGACTTGATTCTGATTTATTTCGTTTTGTATTTTTATTTATTTGAAAGGTATATTCTGTTCTAATTTAATTTAGTAAATTAATTGTTTATTTTTTCGGTGCATCGATGTTGTGCTGTAGGCTGGCCTGCTCGCACAGGTAATTTAGCTGATTTAATTTGATTTGCATGGAATGCAAATCCTGTCTGCAGTGTGGCCTTTCTGGAGTTATTTATGTTATTTCTTAGTTGTATTGATCCAAAATGTTTTTATACATTTTCTTCTATAGCTTTGTGTGATTTTATGTACATCGCGGCTTTGAAACGCTAAAGCCCCGCCCCCATACACATGATTCGACTATTAGTCGACTATAGGCAAGACATGACGATTCTGATTCGACTATGAAAATCCATAGTCGGGGACAGCCCTAATATATATATATATATATATATATATATATATATATAGATAGATAGATAGATAGATAGATAGATAGATATTTATCTACATATATACATATATATATATATATATATATATATATATATATATAGCTGCGAGCAGCGATGGAGGGCCATGTGTGTGTGTGTGTATATATATATATATATATATATATATATATATAGCTGCGAGCAGCGATGGAGGGCCAAAGCCGGCGGCACCGCCATCCCCGGTGCCTTTAGGTAACTAAAGGCTCCGGGGTTGCGGTGCCACCGGCTTGGGCCCGTAATCGCTGCTCGCAGCTATATTTATTATTAGGGCCCAAGCCCTGAAAGGGCGAAGGCCCTATTGTTTTCGGTAGGATTATTATTATTAGGGCCCAAGCCCTGAAAGGGCGAAGGTCCTATTGTTTTCGGTAGGATTATTATTATTATTATTATTATTATTATTATTATTATTTTGTCAACCTTTCGGGCACTTTTGGGGCCCTTAACATGCTCGAAAACTCTTGAAACTTTGCACACAGGTCAGAACCCGCGGCCATCAGGGCTGGGCTGAAGCTGGTACCCGGGCGTGGCAGGGGGGCTCGACAGCGCCCCCTGGAACGGGATCCGAACACGTGTCCATAAATCAAACACGCTTGCATGTAATAATATGAAACTCGGTACACATATAGATCTCATCGGGCCGAACAACTTTCGTGCTCTAAGTTTTACGCCAGCCCAACAGGAAGTTGGCTATTTAGGGTTGTTTGGAAACGCATGCTGTGGAATTTAATGTACTCCTCCTAGAGAATTCATCCAATCTCCTCCAAACTCGGTCAGCATGAAGTCAAGACATTGAGGATGCTAAATTGCGGACGGATTTTTGATATCTCGAACGGTTTGGCCGTGGCGAGGAAACGAATTTATGGCGAAAAAATTAAACAGGAAGTGTGTTATAACTTCTGCATACATTAACTGATCTTGATGAAACTTCAGCAGTGTGTTCGTTGTAAGAGGCCGATCGCACAGATGTGACTATTGTGAGTCAAAGTTATAGCGCCACCAACAGGCAGCAGGAAGTACATCACTATTAAAATGCTTTGAAATCACTGTCTTATTTTTACCAGATTTGCTTCAAACTTTATGTGTAGAATGTAGACACACGGCAGATGTAAACCTGTGAAATGATTATTGATATCTTAGATACTGTTGCCGTGGCAACGCATCAAACTTTAATATTCTTTTTTTATGCTTTTGAGACTCTTAACATACTTGAAATTGCATGAAACTCGACAGACACATCACATTTATTAGCCCGTAGACATGTGCAAAGTTTCAGAAACGGGCGTGGTGAGGGGCTCAGTAGCGCCACCTTTAGTCATAAGTGGGGGGGTTAGTTTTATCAACAGCAACAAAACTTGGTATGTGTATTGTTCTCATCAAGACGGACAACTTTCTAATTTACATGATATATCTCCGACCAACAGGAAGAGAGATATTTTGGTTTGAATGTGGATTTTCTGAAGAATTTTCTCTCCCTCTCTCTGTGTCTCTGTGTGTGTGAGGGGAGGGGGGATTTGACTATTGCTTTTGTATTGTTAATCAAGGTTTCAGGGGCTTTTGGGGTCCTTAACATGCTCAAAAACTCTTGAAACTTTGCACACAAGTGAGAACCCCCTGCCATCAGGGACGGGCTGAAGCTGGTACCCGGGCGTGGCAGGGGGGCTCAACAGCGCCCCCTTGAAAGGGGTCCCAAAACTTGGTCCATAGATCAAACACGCTTGCATGAATTAATATGAAACTCGGTACACATATAGATCTCATCGGGCCGAACAACTTTCCCCCGGTCAAGTTTTACGCCAGCCCAACAGGAAGTCGGCTATTATGGGTTGTTTGGAAAACGCTTGCTGTGGAATGCGGAGTACTCCTCCTAGAGAATTCATCCAATCCCCATCAAACTCGGTGTGCATGAAGTCAAGACATTGAGGATTCTAAATTGCGGACGGATTTTTGATATCTCGAACGGTTTGGCCGTGGCGAGGAAACGAAATTATGGCGAGAAAAGAGAAACACGAAGTGGTATAACTTCTGCATACATTAACTGATCTTCATGAAACTTCACCAGTGTGTTCGTGGTAAGAGGCTGATCAGATGGATGTAACTATTGTGAGCCAAAGTTATAGCGCCACCAACTGGCAGCAGGAAGTGTGTCACTTTCAACATGCTTTTGACAAAAGTGGGGGGGTTAGTTTTACCAACAGTTCCAAAAATCAGTATATATATTGGTCTCATCGAGTCAGACAACTTTCTAATTTACAGTCATTAGCTCAGAGCAAAAGGAAGTCAGATATTTTGGTTTGAATGTGGATTTTTTGGATATTTCAGACTCTGAGTTTTTAGCTACTCTTCCTAACTGGTTTATTTTATTCACACCAAACTTTTTCAAAATGATGAAAATACATTAAAGATGCTAAATTGTGAACGGATATTAAACATCTCAAACGGTTTTGCTATAGTGAGGGACTAAAGTAATGTACAAAAAGGAAACTAAAAGCCTCATCTTCTAAAAATGTAATTAAAAAACATTTATTTCTATATAAAAGTATACAAATATCACAACTAAACCCATTTTATTCTTTTTTTCAATTTAATAATTATTTATAAGTTTAAAAATAGTAATTGTACTATTTAGTCCCATAAAAGTCAAGTCATACATAGGGCTATACTGCCCTCTTGTGTTCAAAATCAGGTAGGCCTATTGTATCTACATAAAAATATACTAGGTTTGTGACGTTGAGAATATTTTACCACTGGTTAATCTATGTGTGACACCGCTGGGGGCTTTTGAATCGCCAACTTAAAAACGAAAGTAAAATATGCTCGTCCGCACTGACATTGATAGTGGTTGAGCGAGCGTTTCAAATGAATTCCTATGGAAGCCATGAGCATTTTAGTTTCATTTTAAAATTAGCACCTTTCGGGGGGTGGATTGCTTGGAATTATTTTACAAAAGCACAATGTTGTGTTTTATTGTGACTGTACACAAATATAAGTTAACACTTTGCAGTTTGAATGTCGTCCTGTATAATGACGGAGTATGTTTTTATGTGTCCACTGTTCAATCGCGCCCACGCCACACACACACACACGGTTTACTATCTTTGTGGGGACTCTCCATAGACTTAATGGTTTTTATACTGTACAAACTGTATATTCTATCTCCTCACACTAACCCTACCCCTAAACCTACCTATCCCAGAAAACTTTCTGCATTTTTACATTTCCAAAAAAACTCATTCTGTATGATTTATAAACTTGTTTACCCATGGGGACATCTATTTAGGTCCCCACTGTGACATGAGTCCCCATGAGTCTGTGTGCATTCAGGTTGAAGTCCCCACCGGGATAGGAAAACATGAACACATACACACACACACACACACACACACACACACACACACACACATTCCAGCATTGCAATCTTGACATCGCAGCCTGTTCATTATAGCCTTAATAAAATATAATAATAAAATAGTTAACCTAACATATAAAAATTACACTGCTCTAAATAGTCAGTAGTACAATTCGTACATTCACAGTAAGCACCGCTCCACTGTGATGTTTCAAGCAAATTTTTGCGCGTGTGAAGAGGATGATTTTTTTCGTCGATATTGGAACACGAGTGAAGAACAAAGCCTATAATAAAGAATAGTTTAGCATCCAAATACATCGCAAATGCTGAAACATTTTGATTCTAATGAGAGGGTTACGTGAGCCCAACAGTGCTTACTTTCGTTTTTATTTTTACATTAAATTTAAAAGATTTGTTGTGGAATATTTTGAGTGTATCATAAAATCAGAATAAGGTAATAAGGTTTCTGTCTTTTATATATATATATATATATATATATATATATATATATATATATATATATTTATATATAAATATAGCTGCGAGCAGCGATGAAGGGCCAAAGCCGGTGGCACCGCCACCCCGGTGCCTTTAGGTAACTAAAGGCAACGGGGTTGCGGTGCCACCGGCTTGGGCCCGTAATCGCTGCTCGCAGCTATATTTATTATTATTATTATTATTTTGTCAACCTTTCGGGCACTTTTGGGGCCCTTAACATGCTCGAAAACTCTTGAAACTTTGCACACAGGTCAGAACCCGCGGCCATCAGGGCTGGGCTGAAGCTGGTACCCGGGCGTGGCAGGGGGGCTCGACAGCGCCCCCTGGAACGGGATCCGAACACGTGTCCATAAATCAAACACGCTTGCATGTAATAATATGAAACTCGGTACACATATAGATCTCATCGGGCTGAACAACTTTCGTGCTCTAAGTTTTACGCCAGCCCAACAGGAAGTCGGCTATTTAGGGTTGTTTAGAAACGCATGCTGTGGAATTTAATGTACTCCTCCTAGAGAATTCATCCAATCTCCTCCAAACTCGGTCAGCATGAAGTCAAGACATTGAGGATGCTAAATTGCGGACGGATTTTTGATATCTCGAACGGTTTGGCCGTGGCGAGGAAACGAATTTATGGCGAAAAAATTAAACAGGAAGTGTGTTATAACTTCTGCATACATTAACTGATCTTGATGAAACTTCAGCAGTGTGTTCGTTGTAAGAGGCCGATCGCACAGATGTGACTATTGTGAGTCAAAGTTATAGCGCCACCAACAGGCAGCAGGAAGTACATCACTATTAAAATGCTTTGAAATCACTGTCTTATTTTTACCAGATTTGCTTCAAACTTTATGTGTAGAATGTAGACACACGGCAGATGTAAACCTGTGAAATGATTATTGATATCTTAGATACTGTTGCCGTGGCAACGCATCAAACTTTAATATTCTTTTTTTATGCTTTTGAGACTCTTAACATACTTGAAATTGCATGAAACTCGACAGACACATCACATTTATTAGCCCGTAGACATGTGCAAAGTTTCAGAAACGGGCGTGGTGAGGGGCTCAGTAGCGCCACCTTTAGTCATAAGTGGGGGGGTTAGTTTTATCAACAGCAACAAAACTTGGTATGTGTATTGTTCTCATCAAGACGGACAACTTTCTAATTTACATGATATATCTCCGACCAACAGGAAGAGAGATATTTTGGTTTGAATGTGGATTTTCTGAAGAATTTTCTCTCCCTCTCTCTGTGTCTCTGTGTGTGTGAGGGGAGGGGGGATTTGACTATTGCTTTTGTATTGTTAATCAAGGTTTCTGGGGCTTTTGGGGTCCTTAACATGCTCAAAAACTCTTGAAACTTTGCACACAAGTCAGAACCCCCTGCCATCAGGGACGGGCTGAAGCTGGTACCCGGGCGTGGCAGGGGGGCTCAACAGCGCCCCCTTGAAAGGGGTCCCAAAACTTGGTCCATAGATCAAACACGCTTGCATGAATTAATATGAAACTCGGTACACATATAGATCTCATCGGGCCGAACAACTTTCCCCCGGTCAAGTTTTACGCCAGCCCAACAGGAAGTCGGCTATTATGGGTTGTTTGGAAAACGCTCGCTGTGGAATGCGAAGTACTCCTCCTAGAGAATTCATCCAATCCCCACCAAACTCGGTGTGCATGAAGTCAAGACATTGAGGATGCTAAATTGCGGACGGATTTTTGATATCTCGAACGGTTTGGCCGTGGCGAGGAAACGAAATTATGGCGAGAAAAGAGAAACACGAAGTGGTATAACTTCTGCATACATTAACTGATCTTGATGAAACTTCACCAGTGTGTTCGTGGTAAGAGGCCGATCAGATGGATGTAACTATTGTGAGCCAAAGTTATAGCGCCACCAACTGGCAGCAGGAAGTGTGTCACTTTCAACATGCTTTTGACAAAAGTGGGGGGGTTAGTTTTAACTACAGTAAAAAAAAATAGTTTGTATATTGTTCTCATCAAGCCGAACAACTTTCTAATTTACATTCATTAGCTCCGGCCATGAGGAAGTCAGATATTTTGGTCTGAATGTGGATTTTTTTGCAAAATCAGCCTCTGAATTTTTAGCCACTCCTCTTAAAATATTTATTTTATTCCCACCAAACTTTTTCAACATGATGAAAATACGTTAAAGATGCTAAATTGTGAACGGAAATTGAATATCTCAAACGGTTTTGCTATGGCGAGGGATTAAATTAATGTCAAAAAGGAAGCAGGAAACATCTCATAACTTCTAAAAATGTAATTATACACCATTTATTTTTATATAAAATTATACAAATATTAGAACTAAACCCATTTTATTCTGTTTTTGCAATTCAAGAAGTATGAAGAAGTTATGAACAGGCTATTTAGTGCTATTTGGTTCAACAAAAAAGCAAACATAGGGCTATACTGCCCTCTTGTGTCCAAAAGGATATCCAAATAGTATATAAAACGTTTTACTAGGTAGGCCTATTGTATTTAAATATAAATTTATTAGGTATATGACTGTGAGGATATTTTCCCATTGGTTAATCGATGTGTGACACGAGCGGGTGCTTTTAAATCGCTAATATAAAAGTGAAAGTAAAGACGTCCGCACAGACATTGATAATGGTGCACACACGTTGGAAAGAATGACAGGCGATCGTCTTAATGAGCGAGTCATTAATTAATTTGTTCAAACGATTCGTTCGAATGACTGAGTCATTCATGATTGAGACAGATGTTTATGGATTGGTCATTGAATCTTTGAGTCAACCGATTCGTTCAAAATGCTGAATCATTCAGAAATGAGAAAACAAGTTGCTGTGAGATGCGCGATGGTTCTGCTGTGATCTTGGTTTAACTATTTTTGCTGCTGAAACAGAACAAAAACAGTCAATATTGCATCTTAAATGTAAGTGACTTAATTGTAACTGTTTATTAACCTGTTGATGAAATCAATGTCGCAGTTTCAATCGTGATTGTATTCAGGAAACACAGCCTACTCGTCAAGTGAGGTTGCTCTTATCATATGTTATAAAATATATAAAAACTCCATATTTGTAATTTTTATAGTCAGTATGTTGTTAACTGGGTTTCTTTTTTGTGTGCTGCGCTCAGTTGTTTACGTTTCTCCTGGAGAAGCTGCACGAGCCTCAGCAGCGCAACCTCGTTACCATTGATCAGTAATACATTTATTATCAACTGTTGATTGCAACTTAAAATTAATGTAATATAATTAGAATAATCTCTCGTTTTAGTGATTCCCAAGTTATTTTTTTGTCATTGACGTTCTAATCAGGCTACTATGGTCGGGCAAGCTAAACTCTCTTTCAGGTAGGCGGCCTATACTATGTATGTGACAGTGAGAATATAATTTTACCACCGGTTAATTGACGTGTGACACCGCTGGGGGCTTTTGAATCGCTAACTTAAAAATGAAAGTAAAATATGTTCGTCCGCACTGACATTGATTATGGTTGGGAGCAGAGCGAGATTTTTCAATGAATTCCTATGGAAGTAGGAATGAATTCCCGTGCAGCCGTGAGCATTTTATTTCAGTTTTAAAGTTAGCACCATAAAGTATATTTTTATGTCTCCACTGTTCAATCACGCCCACGACACACACACACACACACACACACACACACACACACACACACACACCAGCATTGCAATCTTGACATCGCAGCCTGTTCATTATAGCCCTAATAAAATATAATTATAAAATAGTCAACCTAACTTATCAAAATTACACTGCTCTGTTTAAATAGTCAGTAGTACAATTTGTACCATTTTTTTGTGAAGTGACAAGACAGAGAATATTACTTGTCTGATATATATATAATGTATATATCTTTTGTTATATATATACTGTATATATATAAATAAATATAGCTGCGAGCAGCGATGGAGGGCCCAAGCCGGCGGCACCGCCACCCCGGTGTCTTTAGGTAACTAAAGGCATCGGGGTTGCGGTGCCACCGGCTTGGGCCCGTAATCGCTGCTCGCAGCTATATTTAGGGCCCAAGCCCTGAAAGGGCGAAGGCCCTATTGTTTCCGTAAGGATTATTTTTTATTTTTTTCTTCATTATTTTTTTTTTTGCCTTTTTGACACTTTTGGGGCCCTTAACATGCTCAAAAACTCTTGAAATTTTGCACACACGTCAGAACCCGCGGCCATCAGGGCCGGGCTGAAGCTGGTACCGGTGCGTGGCAGGGGGGCTCGACGGCGCCCCCTGGAATGGGGTCCGAAAACTTGGTCCATAAATCAAACACGCTTGCATGTAATAATATGAAACTCAGTACACATATAGATCTCATCGGGCCGAACAACTTTCGTGCTCTAAGTTTTACAAAAGCCCAACAGGAAGTCGGTTATTATACGTTGTTTGGAAAACGCATACAATGGAATGTGAAATACTCCTCCTAGGGATTTCATCCGATCGCCACCAAACTCGGTGAGAATAAAGTCAAGACATTGAGGATGAATTCTTGCGAACAGATTTTTGATATCTCGAACGGTTTGGCCGTGGCGAGGAAACTAATTTATGGCGAATAATGGGACACAGGAAGTGTGTTATAACTTCTGCATACATTGACTGATCTTGATGAAACTTCAGCAGTGTATTCGTTGTAAGAGGCCGATCACATGGATGTGACTATTGTGAGTCAAAGTTATAGCGCCACCAACTGGCAGCAGGAAGTGTGTCACTTTCAAAATGCTTTGAAGTCACCCTCTTACTTTTACCCGATTTGCTTCAAACTTTATGTGTATAATGTAAACACACGGCAGATGTAGACCTGTGAAAGGATTATTGATATCTTAGATACTGTTGCCGTGGCAACGCATCAAATTTTTATATTCTTTTCGGATGCGTTTGAAACTCTTAGCATGCTTGAAATTGGATGAAACTCGACAGACACATAACACTGTAACATAGACATGTGAAAAGTTTCAGAAACGGGCGTGGCAGGAGGGCTCAACAGCGCCCTCTTGAACAGGGTCTGAAAACTTGGTTCATATATCAAACACGCTTGCATGAATTAATATGAAACTCGGTACACATATAGATTTCATCGGGCTGAACAACTTTCCCTCTGTCAAGTTTCACGCCAGCCCAACAGGAAGTCGGCTATTATGGGTTGTTTGGAAAACGCTTGCTGTGGAATGTGATGTACTCCTCCTAGAGAATTCATTCAATCACCTCCAAACTCAGTCAGCATGAAGTCAAGACATTGAGAATGCTAAATTGCGGACGGATTTTTGATATCTCGAACGGTTTGGCCGTGGCGAGGAAACAAATTTATGGCGAGAAAAGAGAGGAGACGAAGTGTTATAACTTCTGCATACATTAACTGATCTTGATGAAACTTTAGCAGTGTGTTCGTGGTAAGAGGCAGATCAGATGGATGTAACTATCGTGAGTCAAAGTTATAGCGCCACCAACTGGCAGCAGGAAGTGTGTCACTTTCAACATGCGTTTGACAAAAGTGGGTGGGTTAGTTTTACCAACAGTTACAAAAATCAGTATATATATTGGTCTCACCGAGCCGGACAACTTTCTAATTTACAGTTATTAGCTCAGAGCAAAAGGAAGTCAGATATTTTGGTTTGAATGTGGATTTTTTGGATATTTCAGACTCTGAGTTTTTAGCTACTCTTCCTAACTGGTTTATTTTATTCACACCAAACTTTTTCAAAATGATAAAGATACATTAAAGATGCTAAATTGTGAACGGATATTAAACATCTCAAACGGTTTTGCTATAGTGAGGGACTAAAGTAAAGTAACACTTAAAGCCTCATCTTCTAAAAATGTAATTAAACACCATTTATTTCTATATAAAAGTATAAAAATATCACAACTAAACCCATTTTATTCTTTTTTTTTCAATTTAATAAATATTTATAAGTTTAAAAATAGTAATTGTACTATTTAGTCCCATAAAAGTCAAGTCATACATAGGGCTATACTGCCCTCTTGTGTTCAAAATCAGGTAGGCCTATTGTATCTACTTAAAAATATACTAGGTATGTGACGGTGAGAATATTTTACCACCGGTTAATCGACATGTGACACCGCTGGGGGCTTTTGAATCGCCAACTTAAAAACGAAAGTAAAATATGTTCGTCCACACTGACATTGATAGTGGTTGAGCGAGCGTTTCAAATTAATTCCTATGGAAGTAGGAATTAACTGAAAAACGTTCACTCTGTTCTGCTCGTTCCTCGCCGTGGATGTGCACCGTTATGAATGCCCGTGCAGCCATGAGCATTTTAGTTTAATTTTAAAATTAGCGCCTTTCGGGGGTTGATTGCTTGAAATTATTTTACAAAAGCACAATGTTGTGTTTTATTGCGACTGTACACAAATATAAGTTAACACTTTGCAGTTTGAATGTCGTCCTGTATAATGACGGAGTATGTTTTTATGTGTCCACTGTTCAAACGCGCCCACGCCACACACACACACCCACCCACACACACACGGTTTACTATCTTTGTGGGGACTCTCCATAGATTTAATGATTTTTATACTGTACAAACTGTATATTTTATCTCCTTACACTAACCCTACCCCTAAACCTACCCATCACTGAAAACTTTCTGCATTTTTACATTTCCAAAAAAACTCATTCTGTATGAAGCTTGTTTACCCATGGGGACCTCTATTTAGGTCCCCACTGTGATACGAGTCCCCATGAGTCTGTGTGCATTCAGGTTAAAGTCCCCACCGGGACAGAAAAACATGAACACACACACACACACACACACACACACACACACACGCACACACACACTAGCATTGCAATCTTGACATTGCAGCCTGTTCATTATAGACTTAATAAAATATAATAATAAAATGGTCAACCTAACATATAAAGATTACACTGCTCTAAATAGTCAGTAGTACAATTCGTACAATCACAGTAAGCACCGCTCCACTGTGAATTGTCCAAGGACATTTTTGCGCATGTGAAGAGGATCATTTTTCCCTTCGATATTGGAACGTGAGTGAAGTACAAAGCATATAATAAACAATAGTTTAGCATCCAAAAAAAGGTAATTATATATATATATATATATATATATATTTTTTTTTTAAGTGACAAGACAAAGAATATTACTTGTCTGATATATATATATATATATATATATATATATATATATATATATATATATATATATATATATAAATATAGCTGCGAGCAGCGATGGAGGGCCCAAGCCGGTGACACCGCCACCCCGGTGCCTTTAGTGTAACTAAAGGCACCAGGTTGGCGGTGCCACCGGCTTGGGCCCGCAATCGCTGCTCGCAGCTATATTTATTATTATTATTATTATTTTGTCAACCTTTCGGGCACTTTTGGGGCCCTTAACATGCTCAAAAACTCTTGAAACTTTGCACACATGTCAGAACCCGTGGCCATCAGGGCCGGACCGAAGCTGGTACCCGGGCGTGGCAGGGGGGCTCGACAGCGCCCCCTGGAACGGGATCCGAACACTTGTCCATAAATCAAACACGCTTGCATGTAATAATATGAAACTCGGTACACATATAGATCTCATCGGGCCGAACAACTTTCGTGCTCTAAGTTTTACGCCAGCCCAACAGGAAGTCGGCTATTATGGGTTGTTTGGAAACGCATGCTGTGGAATTTGATGTACTCCTCCTAGGAAATTCATCCATTCGCCTCCAAACTCGGTCAGCATGAAGTCAAGACATTGAGGATGCTAAATTGCGGACGGATTTTTGATATCTCGAACGGTTTGGCCGTGGTGGGGAAACGAATTTATGGCGAATAAGGGACACAGGAAGTGTGTTATAACTTCTGCATACATTAACTGATCTTGATGAAACTTCAGCAGTGTGTTCGTTGTAAGAGGCCGATCGCACAGATGTGACTATTGTGAGTCAAAGTTATAGCGCCACCAACAGGCAGCAGGAAGTACATCACTTTCAAAATGCTTTGAAATCACTGTCTTATTTTTACCCGATTTGCTTCAAACTTTATGTGTACAATGTAGACACACGGCAGATGTAGACCTGTGAAAGGATTATTGATATCTTAGATACTGTTGCCGTGGCAACACATCAAACTTTAATATTATTTTTTGATGCTTTTGGGACTCTTAACATACTTGAAATTGCATGAAACTCGACAGACACATCACATTTATTAGCCAGTAGACATGTGCAAAGTTTCAGAAACGGGCGTGGTGGAATGGCTCAGTAGCGCCACCTTTAGTCAAAAATGGGGGCTTAGTTTTTCCTAGAATCACAAAAATCGGTATGTATATTGTTCTCATCGAGCTGGACAACTTTCTAATTTACACTTATAAGCTCCAACCAACAGGAAGTCAGATATTTTGGTTTGAATGTGGATTTTCTGAAGAATTTTCTCTCTCTCTCTGTGTGTCTGTGTGTGTCTGTGTGTGTGTGTGGGGGGGGTTGTCTATTCCATTTAATCTTTGTTTTTCAAGGTTTTAGGGGCTTTTGGCGCACTTAACGTGCTCATAAACACTTGAAACTTTTCACACAGGTCAGAACCCACGGTCATCAGGGCCGGGCTGAAGCTGGTACACGGGCGTGGCAGGGGGGCTCAACAGCGCCCCCTTGAACACGGTCTGAAAACTTGGTCCATATATCAAAAACTCTTGCATGAATTAATATGAAACTCGGTACACATATAGATCTCATGGGGCTGAACAACTTCCGCACTCTAAGTTATTAGCTCCGCCCAACAGGAAGTCGGCTATTATGGGTTGTTTGAAAAACGCATGCTGTGGAATTTGATGTACTCCTCCTACAGAATTCATCCACTCGCCTCCAAACTCGGTCAGCATGAAGTCAAGACATTGAGGATTCTAAATTGCGGATGGATTTTTGATATCTCAAACGGTTTGGCCATGGCGAGGACACAAATTTATGGCGAGAAAAGAGAAACACGAAGTGTTATAACTTCTGCATACATTAACTGATCTTGATGAAACTTCAGCAGTGTGTTCGTGGTAAGAGGCCGGTCAGATAGATGTAACTATTGTGAGTCAAAGTTATAGCGCCACCAACTGGTAGCAGGAAGTGTGTCACTTTACCTTTACCCACAGTTACAAAAATCAGTACGCATATTGGTCTCATCGCATATCATATATATTTACCCGATTTGCTTCAAATTTTATGTGTATAATGTAGACACACGGCAGATGTAGACCTGTGAAAGGATTTTTGATATCTTTAATACTGTTGCCATGGCAACGCTTCAAACTTTAATATTCTCTTTTGATGCTTTTGAGACTCTAAACATACTTGAAATTGGATGAAACTCGACAGACACATCACATTTATTAGCCCGTAGACATGTGCAAAGTTTCAGAAACGGGCGTGGTGAGGGGCTCAGTAGCGCCACCTTTAGTCATAAGTGGGGGGTGTTAGTTTTATCAACAGCAACAAAACTTGGTATGTGTATTGTTCTCATCAAGACGGACAACTTTCTAATTGACATTAACTATCTCCGACCAACAGGAAGAGAGATATTTTGGTTTGAATGTGGATTTTCTGAAGAATTTTCTCTCCCTCTCTCTGTGTCTCTGTGTGTGTGAGGGGAGGGGGGGATTTGACTATTGCTTTTATATTGTTAATCAAGGTTTCAGGGGCTTTTGGGGTCCTTAACGTGCTCAAAAACTCTTGAAACTTTGCACACAAGTCAGAACCCCCTGCCATCAGGGACGGGCAGAAGCTGGTACCCGGGCATGGCTGGGGGGCTCAACAGCGCCCTCTTGAACGGGGTTCTAAAACTTGGTCCATATATCAAACACGCTTGCATGAATTAATATGAAACTCGGTACACATATAGATCTCATCGTGCCGAACAACTTTCCCCCGGTCAAGTTTTACGCCAGCCCAACAGGAAGTCGGCTATTATGGGTTGTTTGGAAAACGCTTGCTGTGGAATGTGAAATACTCCTCCAAGAAAATTCACCGTGTCCCCTCCAAACTCGGTGTGCATGTAGTCAAGACTTTGAGGATGCTAAATTGCGGACGGATTTTTGATATCTCGAATGGTTTGGCCGTGGCGAGGAATCGAATTTATGGCGAGTAAAGAGAAACACGAAGTGGAATAACTTCTGCATACATTAACTGATCTTGATGAAACTTCAGCAGTGTGTTCGTGGTAAGAGGCCGGTCAGATGGATGCAACTATTGTGAGTCAAAGTTATAGCGCCACCAACTGGCAACAGGAACAGTGTCACTTTCAAAATGCTTTTGACAAAATGGGGGGGTTACTTTTACCCACAGTTACAAAAATCAGTACATATATTGGTCTCATCGAGCCGGACAAGTTTCTAATTTACAGTCATTAGCTCTGACCAACAGGAAGTCAGATATTTTGGTTTGAATGTGGATTTATTTGCAAAATCGGCCTCTGAATTTTATATATATATATATATATATATATATATATATTTTAAAGTGACAAGACAGAGAATATTACTTGTCCGATATATATATATATATATATATATATATATATATATTACATTTTTATATATATATATATATATATATATAAATATAGCTGCGAGCAGCGATGGAGGGCCCAAGCCGGTGACACCGCCACCCCGGTGCCTTTAGTGTAACTAAAGGCAACAGGGTAGCGGTGCCACCGGCTTGGGCCCGCAATCGCTGCTCGCAGCTATATTTAGGGCCCAAGCCCTGAAAGGGCGAAGGCCCTATTGTTTTCGGTAGGATTATTTATTATTATTATTTTTTTGTCAACCTTTCGGGCACTTTTGGGGCCCTTAACATGCTCGAAAACTCTTGAAACTTTGCACACGGGTCAGAACCCGCGGCCATCAGGGCCGGGCTGAAGCTGGTACCCGGGCGTGGCAGGGGGGCTCAACAGCGCCCCCTTGAACGAAGTCCGAAAACTTGGTCCATGAATCAGACACGCTTGCATGTAATAATATGAAACTCAGTACACATATAGATCTCATCGGGCGGAACAACTTTCGTACTTTTACTTTTTACGCCAGCCCAACAGGAAGTCGGCTATTATGGGTTGTTTGGAAACGCATGCTGTGGATTTTGATGTACTCCTTCTAGGAAATTCATCCATTCGCCTCCAAACTCGGTCAGCATGAAGTCAAGACATTGAGGATGCTAAATTGCGAACGGATTTTTGATATCTCGAACGGTTTGGCCGTGGCGAGGAAACGAATTTATGGCGAATAATGGAAACAGGAAGTGTGTTATAACTTCTGCATACATTAACTGATCTTGATGAAACTTCAGCAGTGTGTTCGTTGTAAGAGGCCGATCACATGGATGTGACTATTGTGAGTCAAAGTTATAGCGCCACCAACTGGCAGCAGGAAGTTTGTCACTTTCAAAATGCTTTGAAATCACTCTCTTATTTTTACCCGATTTGCTTCAAACTTTATGTGTATAATGTAGACACACGGCAGATGTAGACCTGTGAAAGGATTATTGATATCTTAGATACTGTTGCCGTGGCAATGCTTCAAACTTTAATATTCTTTTTTTAAGCTTTTGAGACTCTTAACATACTTGAAATTGCATGAAACTCGACAGACACATCACATTTATTATCCAGTAGACATGTGCAAAGTTTCAGAAATGGGCGTGGTGGAATGGCTCAGTAGCGCCACCTTTAGCCAAAAATGGGGGCTTAGTTTTTCCTAGAATCGCAAAACTTGGTACGTATATTGTTCTCATCAGGCCGGACAACTTTCTAATTTATTGTCATTAGCTCAGACCAACAGGAAGTCAGATATTTTGGTTTGAATGTGGATTTTCTGGAGAATTTTCTCTCTCTCTCTGTGTGTGTGTGTGTGTGTGGAGGGGGTGGGGGGGATTTGTCTATTCCATTTAATCTTTGTTTTTCAAGGTTTCAGGGGCTTTTGGGGCCCTTAACGTGCTCAAAAACTCTTGAAACTTTTCACACAGGTCAGAACCTGCGGCCATCAGGGCCGGACTGAAGCTGGTACCTGGGCGTGGCAGGGGGGCTCGACAGCGCCCCCTTGAACGGGGTCTGAAAACTTGGTCCATATTTCAAACACGCTTGCATGAATTAATATGAAACTCGGTACACATATAGATCTCATCAGGCCGAACAACTTCCGCACTCTAAGTTATTAGCTCCGCCCAACAGGAAGTCGGCTATTATGGGTTGTTTGAAAAACGCATGCTGTGGAATTTGATGTACTCCTCCTAGAGAATTCATCCAATCACCTCCAAACTCGGTCAGCATGAAGTCAAGACATTGAGGATGCTAAATTGCAGACGGATTTTTGATATCTCGAACGGTTTGGCCGTGGCGAGGACACGAATTTATGGCGAGAAAAGAGAAACACGAAGTGGTATAACTTCTGCACACATTAACTGATCTTGATGAAACTTCAGCAGTGTGTTCGTGGTAAGAGGCTGATCAGATGGATGTAACTATTGTGAGTCAAAGTTATAGCGCCACCAACTGGCAGCAGGAAGTGTGTCACTTTAAAAATGTTTTTGACAAAAGTGGGGGGGTTACTTTTACCCACAGTTACAAAAATCAGTACCTATATTGTTCTCATCAAGCCGGACAACTTTCTAATTTACAGTCATTAGCTCCGAGCAACAGGAAGTCAGATATTTTGGTTTGAATGTGGATTTTTTGGATATGTCAGACTTTAGCTACTCCTCCTAAGTGGTTTATTTTATTCACACCAAACTTTTTCAACATGATAAAAATACATTAAAGATATATATATATATATATATATATATATATATATATAAATATAGCTGCGAGCAGCGATTACGGGCCAAAGCCGGGGGCACCGCCACCCCGGTGCCTTTAGGTAACTAAAGGCACCGGGGTTGCGGTGCCACCGGCTTGGGCCCGTAATCGCTGCTCGCAGCTATATTTAGGGCCCAAGCCCTGAAAGGGCGAAGGCCCTATTGTTTTCGGTAGGATTATTTATTATTATTATTTTTTTGTCAACCTTTCGGGCACTTTTGGGGCCCTTAACATGCTCGAAAACTCTTGAAACTTTGCACACGGGTCAGAACCCGCGGCCATCAGGGCCGGGCTGAAGCTGGTACCCGGGCGTGGCAGGGGGGCTCAACAGCGCCCCCTTGAACGAAGTCCGAAAACTTGGTCCATGAATCAGACACGCTTGCATGTAATAATATGAAACTCAGTACACATATAGATCTCATCGGGCGGAACAACTTTCGTACTTTTACTTTTTACGCCAGCCCAACAGGAAGTCGGCTATTATGGGTTGTTTGGAAACGCATGCTGTGGATTTTGATGTACTCCTTCTAGGAAATTCATCCATTCGCCTCCAAACTCGGTCAGCATGAAGTCAAGACATTGAGGATGCTAAATTGCGAACGGATTTTTGATATCTCGAACGGTTTGGCCGTGGCGAGGAAACGAATTTATGGCGAATAATGGAAACAGGAAGTGTGTTATAACTTCTGCATACATTAACTGATCTTGATGAAACTTCAGCAGTGTGTTCGTTGTAAGAGGCCGATCACATGGATGTGACTATTGTGAGTCAAAGTTATAGCGCCACCAACTGGCAGCAGGAAGTTTGTCACTTTCAAAATGCTTTGAAATCACTCTCTTATTTTTACCCGATTTGCTTCAAACTTTATGTGTATAATGTAGACACACGGCAGATGTAGACCTGTGAAAGGATTATTGATATCTTAGATACTGTTGCCGTGGCAATGCTTCAAACTTTAATATTCTTTTTTTAAGCTTTTGAGACTCTTAACATACTTGAAATTGCATGAAACTCGACAGACACATCACATTTATTATCCAGTAGACATGTGCAAAGTTTCAGAAAGGGGCGTGGTGGAATGGCTCAGTAGCGCCACCTTTAGCCAAAAATGGGGGCTTAGTTTTTCCTAGAATCGCAAAACTTGGTACGTATATTGTTCTCATCAGGCCGGACAACTTTCTAAATTATTGTCATTAGCTCAGACCAACAGGAAGTCAGATATTTTGGTTTGAATGTGGATTTTCTGGAGAATTTTCTCTCTCTCTCTGTGTGTGTGTGTGTGTGGAGGGGGTGGGGGGGATTTGTCTATTCCATTTAATCTTTGTTTTTCAAGGATTCAGGGGCTTTTGGGGCCCTTAACGTGCTCAAAAACTCTTGAAACTTTTCACACAGGTCAGAACCTGCGGCCATCAGGGCCGGACTGAAGCTGGTACCTGGGCGTGGCAGGGGGGCTCGACAGCGCCCCCTTGAACGGGGTCCGAAAACTTGGTCCATATTTCAAACACGCTTGCATGAATTAATATGAAACTCGGTACACATATAGATCTCATCAGGCCGAACAACTTCCGCACTCTAAGTTATTAGCTCCGCCCAACAGGAAGTCGGCTATTATGGGTTGTTTGAAAAACGCATGCTGTGGAATTTGATGTACTCCTCCTAGAGAATTCATCCAATCACCTCCAAACTCGGTCAGCATGAAGTCAAGACATTGAGGATGCTAAATTGCGGACGGATTTTTGATATCTCGAACGGTTTGGCCGTGGCGAGGACACGAATTTATGGCGAGAAAAGAGAAACACGAAGTGGTATAACTTCTGCACACATTAACTGATCTTGATGAAACTTCAGCAGTGTGTTCGTGGTAAGAGGCTGATCAGATGGATGTAACTATTGTGAGTCAAAGTTATAGCGCCACCAACTGGCAGCAGGAAGTGTGTCACTTTCAAAATGTTTTGAAATCACCCTCTTATTTTTACCCGATTTGCTTCAAATTTTATGTGTATAATGTAGACACACGGCAGATGTAGACCTGTGAAAGGATTTTTGATATCTTTAATACTGTTGCCATGGCAACGCTTCAAACTTTAATATTCTCTTTTGATGCTTTTGAGACTCTTACCATACTTGAAATTGGATGAAACTCGACAGACACATCACATTTATTAGCCCGTAGACATGTGCAAAGTTTCAGAAACGGGCGTGGTGAGGGGCTCAGTAGCGCCACCTTTAGTCATAAGTGGGGGGGTTAGTTTTATCAACAGCAACAAAACTTGGTATGTGTATTGTTCTCATCAAGACGGACAACTTTCTAATTGACATTAACTATCTCCGACCAACGGGAAGAGAGATATTTTGGTTTGAATGTGGATTTTCTGAAGAATTTTCTCTCCCTCTTTCTGTGTCTCTGTGTGTGTGAGGGGAGGGGGGGATTTGACTATTGCTTTTATATTGTTAATCAAGGTTTCAGGGGCTTTTGGGGTCCTTAACGTACTCAAAAACTCTTGAAACTTTGCACACAAGTCAGAACCCCCTGCCATCAGGGACGGGCAGAAGCTGGTACCCGGGCGTGGCTGGGGGGCTCAACAGCGCCCCCTTGAACGGGGTTCTAAAACTTGGTCCATATATCAAACACGCTTGCATGAATTAATATGAAACTCGGTACACATATAGATCTCATCGTGCCGAACAACTTTCCCCCGGTCAAGTTTTACGCCAGCCCAACAGGAAGTCGGCTATTATGGGTTGTTTGGAAAACGCTTGCTGTGGAATGTGAAATACTCCTCCAAGAAAATTCACCGTGTCCCCTCCAAACTCGGTGTGCATGTAGTCAAGACACTGAGGATGCTAAATTGCGGACGGATTTTTGATATCTCGAATGGTTTGGCCGTGGCGAGGAATCAAATTTATGGCGAGTAAAGAGAAACACGAAGTGGAATAACTTCTGCATACATTAACTGATCTTGATGAAACTTCAGCAGTGTGTTCGTGGTAAGAGGCCGGTCAGATGGATGCAACTATTGTGAGTCAAAGTTATAGCGCCACCAACTGGCAACAGGAACAGTGTCACTTTCAAAATGCTTTTGACAAAATGGGGGGGTTACTTTTACCCACAGTTACAAAAATCAGTACATATATTGGTCTCATCGAGCCGGACAAGTTTCTAATTTACAGTCATTAGCTCTGACCAACAGGAAGTCAGATATTTTGGTTTGAATGTGGATTTATTTGCAAAATCGGCCTCTGAATTTTATATATATATATATATATATTTTAAAGTGACAAGACAGAGAATATTACTTGTCCGATATATATATATATATATATATATATATATATATATATATATATATATATATATATATATATATATAAATATAGCTGCGAGCAGCGATGGAGGGCCCAAGCCGGTGACACCGCCACCCCGGTGCCTTTAGTGTAACTAAAGGCAACAGGGTAGCGGTGCCACCGCCTTGGGCCCGCAATCGCTGCTCGCAGCTATATTTATTATTATTCTTACTTTTCTGTCAAACTTTCGGGCACTTTTGAGACCCTTAACGTGCTCGAAAACTCTTGAAACTTTGCACACAGGTCAGAACCCGCGGCCATCAGGGCCGGGCTGAAGCTGGTACCCGGGCGTGGCAGGGGGGCTCAACAGCGCCCCCTTGAACGGGGTCCGAAAACTTGGTCCATAAATCAGACACGCTTGCATGTAATAATATGAAACTCGGTACATATATAGATCTCATCGGGCCGAACAACTTTCGTAGTTTTACTTTTTACGCCAGCCCAACAGGAAGTCAGCTATTAAGGGTTGTTTGGAAACGCATGGTCTGGTATTTGAAACACTTCTCCTAGGGAATTCACCCGATCGCCACCAAACTCGGTGTGCATGAAGTCAAGGCATTGAGGATGAAAAATTGCCAGGGGATTTTTGATATCTCGAACGGTTTGGCTGTGGCGAGGAAACGAATTTATGGCGAATAATGGAAACAGGAAGTGTGTTATAACTTCTGCATACATTAACTGATCTTGATGAAACTTCAGCAGTGTGTTCGTTGTAAGAGGCCGATCACATGGATGTGACTATTGTGAGTCAAAGTTATAGCGCCACCAACTGGCAGCAGGAAGTGTGTCACTTTCAAAATGCTTTGAAATCACCCTCTTATTTTTATCCGATTTGCTTCAAACTTTATGTGTATAATGTAGACACACGGCAGATGTAGACCTGTGAAAGGATTATTGATATCTTAGATACTGTTGCCGTGGCAACGCATCAAACTTTAATATTATTTTCGGATGCTTTTGAGACTCTACACATGCTTGAAAATGCATGAAACTCGACAGACACATCACATTTATTAGCCAGTAGACATGTGCAAAGTTTCAGAAATGGGCGTGGTGAGGGGCTCAGTAGCGCCACCTTTAGTCAAAAATGGGGGCTTAGTTTTTCCTAGAATCACAAAAATGGGTATGTATATTGTTTTCATCGAGCCGGACAACTTTCTAATTCACAGTCATTAGCTCAGACCATCAGAAAGTCAGATATTTTGGTTTGAATGTGGATTTTCTGGAGAATTTTCTCTCTCTCTCTCTGTCTCTGTGTGTGTGTGTGTGTGTGTGGAGGGGGTGGGGGTGATTTGTCTATTCCATTTAATCTTTGTTTTTCAAGGTTTCAGGGGCTTTTGGGGCCCTTAACATGCTCAAAAACTCTTGAAACTTTGCACACAGGTCAGAGCCCACGGTCCTCAGGGCCGGGCTGAAGCTGGTACCCGGGCGTGGCAGGGGGGCTCAACAGCGCCCCCTTGAACACGGTCTGAAAACTTGGTCCATATATCAAAAACTCTTGCATGAATTAATATGAAACTCGGTACACATATAGATCTCATGGGGCTGAACAACTTCCGCACTCTAAGTTATTAGCTCCGCCCAACAGGAAGTCGGCTATTATGGGTTGTTTGAAAAACGCATGCTGTGGAATTTGATGTACTCCTCCTACATAATTCATCCACTCGCCTCCAAACTCGGTCAGCATGAAGTCAAGACATTGAGGATTCTAAATTGCGGATGGATTATTGATATCTCAAACGGTTTGGCCATGGCGAGGACACAAATTTATGGCGAGAAAAGAGAAACACGAAGTGTTATAACTTCTGCATACATTAACTGATCTTGATGAAACTTCAGCAGTGTGTTTGTGGTAAGAGGCCGGTCAGATGGATGTAACTATTGTGAGTCAAAGTTATAGCGCCACCAACTGGTAGCAGGAAGTGTGTCACTTTCAAAATGTTTTTGACAAAAGTGGGGGGGTTACTTTTACCCACAGTTACAAAAATCAGTACGCATATTGGTCTCATCGAGCCGGACAACTTTCTAATTTACAGTCATTAGCTCTGAGCAACAGGAAGTCAGATATTTTGGTTTGAATGTGGATTTTTTGGATATGTCAGACTCTGAGTTTTTAGCTACTCCTCCTAAGTGGTTTATTTTATTCACACCAAACTTTTTCAACATGATAAAAATACATTAAATATATATATATATATATATATATATATATATATATATAGCGATGAAGGGCCAAAGCCGGGGGCACCTAAAGGCGCCGGGGTTGCGGTGCCACCGGCTTGGGCCCGTAATCGCTGCTCGCAGCTATATTTTGTTATTATTAGGGCCCAAGCCCTGAAAGGGCGAAGGCCCTATTGTTTTCGGTAGGATTATTTATTATTAGGGCCCAAGCCCTGAAAGGGCGAAGGCCCTATTGTTTTCGGTAGGATTATTTATTATTATTATTATTATTATTATTATTATTATTATTCTTATTTTTCTGTCAACCTTTCGGGCACTTTTGAAACCCTTAACGTGCTCGAAAACTCTTGAAACTTTGCACACAGGTCAGAACCCGCGGCCATCAGGGCCGGGCTGAAGCTGGTACCCGGGCGTGGCAGGGGGGCTCAACAGCGCCCCCTTGAACGGGGTCCGAAAACTTGGTCCATAAATCAGACACGCTTGCATGTAATAATATGAAACTCGGTACATATATAGATCTCATCGGGCTGAACAACTTTCGTACTTTTACTTTTTACGCCAGCCCAACAGGAAGTCAGCTATTAAGGGTTGTTTGGAAACGCATGGTCTGGTATTTGAAACACTTCTCCTAGGGAATTCACCCGATCGCCACCAAACTCGGTGTGCATGAAGTCAAGGCATTGAGGATGAAAAATTGCCAGGGGATTTTTGATATCTCGAACGGTTTGGCCGTGGCGAGGAAACGAATTTATGGCGAATAATGGAAACAGGAAGTGTGTTATAACTTCTGCATACATTAACTGATCTTGATGAAACTTCAGCAGTGTGTTCGTTGTAAGAGGCCGATCACATGGATGTGACTATTGTGAGTCAAAGTTATAGCGCCACCAACTGGCAGCAGGAAGTGTGTCACTTTCAAAATGCTTTGAAATCACCCTCTTATTTTTATCCGATTTGCTTCAAACTTTATGTTTATAATGTAGACACACGGCAGATGTAGACCTGTGAAAGGATTATTGATATCTTAGATACTGTTGCCGTGGCAACGCATCAAACTTTAATATTCTTTTCGGATGCTTTTGAGACTCTTCACATGCTTGAAAATGCATGAAACTCGACAGACACATCACATTTATGATCCAGTAGACATGTGCAAAGTTTCAGAAACGGGCGTGGTGAGGGGCTCAGTAGCGCCACCTTTAGTCAAAAATGGGGGCTTAGTTTTAAGTAGAGTCACAAAAATCAGTATGTATATTGTTCTCATCAAGCCGGACAACTTTCTAATTTATAGTCATAAGCTGTGACCAACAGGAAGTGAGATATTTTGGTTTGAATGTGATTTTTTGGAGAATTCTCTCCCTCTCTCTCTCTGCCTCTGCGTCTCTGTGTGTGTGAGGGGTGGGGGGATTTGTCTTTTGAGTGAGATTTGTTTAAAATTCCTGTTTTTCAAGGTTTCAGGGGCTTTTGGGGCCTTTAACGTGCTCGAAAACTCTTGAAACTTTGCACACAGGTCAGAACCCGCGGCCATCAGGGCCGGGCTGAAGCTGGTACCCGGGCGTGGCAGGGGGGCTCAACAGCGCCCCCTGGAACGGGATCCGAACACTTGTCCATAAATCAAACACACTTGCATGTAATGATATGAAACTCGGTACACATATAGATCTCATCGGGCCGAACAACTTTCGTACTTTTACTTTTTACGCCAGCCCAACAGGAAGTCAGCTATTAAGGGTTGTTTGGAAACGCATGGTCTGGTATTTGAAACACTTCTCCTAGGGAATTCACCCGATCGCCACCAAACTCGGTGTGCATGAAGTCAAGACATTGAGGATGAAAAATTGCCAGGGGATTTTTGATATCTCGAACGGTTCGGCCGTGGCGAGGAAACGAATTTATGGCGAATAATGGAAACAGGAAGTGTGTTATAACTTCTGCATACATTAACTGATCTTGATGAAACTTCAGCAGTGTGTTCGTTGTAAGAGGCCGATCACATGGATGTGACTATTGTAAGTCAAAGTTATAGCGCCACCAACTGGCAGCAGGAAGTGTGTCACTTTCAAAATGCTTTGAAATCACCCTCTTATTTTTATCCGATTTGCTTCAAACTTTATGTGTATAATGTAGACACACGGCAGATGTAGACCTGTGAAAGGATTATTGATATCTTAGATACTGTTGCCGTGGCAACGCATCAAACTTTAATATTCTTTTCGGATGCTTTTGAGACTCTTCACATGCTTGAAAATGCATGAAACTCGACAGACACATCACATTTATTAGCCAGTAGACATGTGCAAAGTTTCAGAAACGGGCGTGGTGAGGGGCTCAGTAGCGCCACCTTTAGTCAAAAATGGGGGCTTAGATTTTCCTAGAATCACAAAAATCGGTATGTATATTGTTCTCATCGAGCCGGACAACTTTCTAATTCACAGTCATTAGCTCAGACCATCAGAAAGTCAGATATTTTGGTTTGAATGTGGATTTTCTGGAGAATTTTCTCTCTCTCTCTCTCTCTGTCTCTATGTGTGTGTGTGTGTGTGGAGGGGGTGGGGGAGATTTGTCTATTCCATTTAATCTTTGTTTTTCAAGGTTTCAGGGGTTTTGGGGCCCTTAACATGCTCAAAAACTCTTGAAACTTTGCACACAGGTCAGAGCCCACGGTCATCAGGGCCGGGCTGAAGCTGGTACCCGGGCGTGGCAGGGGGGCTCAACAGCGCCCCCTTGAACACGGTCTGAAAACTTGGTCCATATATCAAAAACTCTTGCATGAATTAATATGAAACTCGGTACACATATAGATCTCATGGGGCTGAACAACTTCCGCACTCTAAGTTATTAGCTCCGCCCAACAGGAAGTCGGCTATTATGGGTTGTTTGAAAAACGCATGCTGTGGAATTTGATGTACTCCTCCTACAGAATTCATCCACTCGCCTCCAAACTCGGTCAGCATGAAGTCAAGACATTGAGGATTCTAAATTGCGGATGGATTATTGATATCTCAAACGGTTTGGCCATGGCGAGGACACGAATTTATGGCGAGAAAAGAGAAACACGAAGTGTTATAACTTCTGCATACATTAACTGATCTTGATGAAACTTCAGCAGTGTGTTCGTGGTAAGAGGCCGGTCAGATGGATGTAACTATTGTGAGTCAAAGTTATAGCGCCACCAAATGGTAGCAAGAAGTGTGTCACTTTCAAAATGCTTTGAAATCACTGTCTTATTTTTACCCGATTTGCTTCAAACTTTATGTGTATAATTTAAACACATGGCAGATGTAGACCTGTGAAAGGATTATTGATATCTTAGATACTGTTGCCGTGGCAACGCATCAAACTTTAATATTCTTTTCGGATGCTTTTGAGACTCTTAGCATACTTGAAATTGGATGAAACTCAACAGATACATCACACTTATTAGCCAGTAGACATGTGAAAAGTTTCAGAAATGGGCGTGGCAGGGGGGCTCAACAGCGCCCCCTTGAACGGGGTCTGAAAACTTGGTCCAAATATCAAACACGCTTGCATGAATTAATATGAAATTCGGTACACATATAGATCTCATCGGGCCAAACAACTTTCCCTCAGTCAAGTTTTACGCCAGCCCAACAGGAAGTCGGCTATTATGGGTTGTTTGGAGAACGCTTGCTGTGGAATTTGAAACACTTCTCCTAGAGAATTAATTCAATCCCCATCAAACTCGGTGTGCATGAAGTCAAGACATTGAGGATGCTAAATTGCGGACAGATTTTTGATATCTCGAACGGTTTGGCCGTGGCGAGGAAACTAATTTATGGCGAATAAGGGACACAGGAAGATTATTATAACTTCAGCATACATTAACTGATCTTGATGAAGCTTCCGCAGTGTGTTCGTTGTAAGAGGCCGATCACATGGATGTAACTATTGTGAGTCAAAGTTATAGCGCCACCAACTGGCAGCAGGAAGTGTGTCACTTTCAAAATTCTTTTGACAAAAGTGGCCGGGTTAGTTTTACCCACAATTACAAACATCAGTACGTATATTGTTCTCATCGAGCCGGACAACTTTCTAAATTACAGTTATAAGCTCTGACCAACAGGAAGTCAGATATTTTGGTTTGAATATGTTTACCCACTCCTCTTAAGTGGTTTATTTTATTCCCACCAAACTTTTTCAACATGATGAAAATACATTAAAGATGCTAAATTGTGAACAGATAATAAATATCTCAAATGGTTTTGCTATGGCGAGGGATTAAAGTAATGTCAAAAAAGTAAACACTAAAAGCCTTATTTCTTCTAAAAATTTAATTATACACCATTTATTTATATAAAAAATTATACAAATATTAGAACTAAACCCATTTTATTCTGTTTTTGCAATTCAAGAAGTATGAAAAAGTTATGAACAGGCTATTTAGTGCTATTTGGTTCAACAAAAAAGCAAACATAGGGCTACACTGCCCTCTTGTGTCCAAAAGGATATCAAAATAGTATATAAAACTTTTTACTAGGTAGGCCTATATTGTATTTAAATATAAATGTATTAGGTATATGACTGTGAGGATATTTTCCCATCGGTTAATCGACGTGTGACACGAGCGGGTGCTTTTAAATCGCTAATATAAAAGTGAAAGTAAAGACGTCCGCACGGACATTGATAATTGTGCACACACGTTGGAAAGAATGATACTTTTAAACATAACACTAAACCGCCATTATGTGTCGCCAGGCGACCGTCTTAATGAGCGAGTCATTAATTCATTCGTTCAAACGATTCGTTCGAATGACTGAGTCATTCATGATTGAGACAGATGTTTATGGATTGGTCATTGAATCTTTGAGTCAACCGATTCGTTCAAAATGCTGAATCATTCAGTAATGAGAAAACAAGTTGCTGTGAGATGCGCGATGGTTCTGCTGTGATCTTGGTTTAACTATTTTTGCTGCTGAAACAGAACAAAAACAGTCAATATTGCATCTAAAATGTAAGGGACTTAATTGTAACTGTTTATTAACCTGTTGATGAAATCAATGTCGCAGTTTCAATCGTGATTGTATTGTATTCAGGAAACATAGCCTACTTGTCAAGTGAGGTTGCTCTTATCATATGTTATAAAATATATAAAAACTCCATATTTGTAATTTTTATAGTCAGTATGTTGTTAACTGGGTTTCTTTTTTGTGTGCTGCGCTCATTTGTTTAGGCTACATTTCTCCTGGAGAAGCTGCACGAGCCTCAGCAGCGCAACCTTGTTACCATTGATCAGTAATACATTTATTATCAACTGTTGATTGCAACTTAAAATTAATGTAATATAATTAGAATAATCTCTCGTTTTAGTGATTCCCAAGTTATTTTTTTGTCATTGACGTTCTAATCAGGCTACTATGGTCGGGCAAGCTAAACTCTCTTTCAGGTAGGCGGCCTATACTAGGTATGTGACAGTGAGAATATAATTTTACCACCGGTTAATCGACGTGTGACACCGCTGGGGGCTTTTGAATCGCTAACTTAAAAACGAAAGTAAAATATGTTTGTCCGCACTGACATTGTCACATTGATAATGGTGGGGAGCAGAGCAAGCGTTTTCAATGAATTCCTATGGAAGTAGGAATGAATGCCCGTGCAGCCGTGAGCATTTTAGTTCAATTTTAAAGTTAGCACCATAAAGTATATTTTTATGTCTCCACTGTTCAATCACGCCCACATCACACACACACACACACACACACACACATACTCCAGCATTGCAATCTTGACATCGCAGCCTGTTCATTATAGCCCTAATAAAATATAATAATAAAATAGTCAACCTAACATATCAAAATTACACTGCTCTGTTTAAATAGTCAGTAGTACAATTTGTACTATTTTTTTTGTGAAGTGACAAGACAGAGAATATTACTTGTCTGATACACAATATATATATTGATATATCTTTTGTTATATATATATATATATATATATATATAGCTGCGAGCAGCGATGGAGGGCCCAAGCCGGCGGCACCGCCACCCTGGTGCCTTTAGTGTAACTAAAGGCACCAGGGTGGCGGTGCCACCGGCTTGGGCCCGCAATCGCTGCTCGCAGCTATATTTATATATATTTAGGGCCCAAGCCCTGAAAGGGCGAAGGCCCTATTGTTTTCGGTAGGATTATTATTATTATTATTAGGGCCCAAGCCCTGAAAGGGCGAAGGCCCTATTGTTTTCGGTAGGATTATTGTTTATTAGGGCCCAAGCCCTGAAAGGGCGAAGGCCCTATTGTTTTCGGTAGGATTATTAGGGCCCAAGCCCTGAAAGGGCGAAGGCCCTATTGTTTTCGGTAGGATTATTATTATTATTATTATTATTATTATTATTATTATTATTATTATTATTATTTTGTCAACCTTTCGGGCACTTTTGGGGCCCTTAACATGCTCGAAAACTCTTGAAATTTTGCACACACGTCAGAACCCGCGGCCATCAGGGCCGGACTGAAGCTGGTACCCGGGCGTGGCAGGGGGGCTCGACAGCGCCCCCTGGAACGGGATCCAAACACGTGTCCATAAATCAAACACGCTTGCATGTAATAATATGAAACTCGGTACACATATAGATCTCATTGGGCCGAACAACTTTCGTGCTCTAAGTTTTACGCCAGCCAAACAGGAAGTTGGCTATTTAGCGTTGTTTGGAAACGCATGCTGTGGAATTTAATGTACTCCTCCTAGGGAATTCATCGATTCGCCTCCAAACTCGGTGTGCATGAAGTCAAGACATTGAGGATGCTAAATTGCGGACGGATTTTTGATATCTCGAACGGTTTGGCCGTGGCGAGGAAACAAATTTATGGCGAAAAAATGAAACAGGAAGTGTGTTATAACTTCTGCATACATTAACTGATCTTGATGAAACTTCAGCAGTGTGTTCGTTGTAAGAGGCCGATCACATGGATGTGACTATTGTGAGTCAAAGTTATAGCGCCACCAACAGGCAGCAGGAAGTACATCACTTTCAAAATGCTTTGAAATCAGTGTCTTATTTTTACCCGATTTGCTTCAAACTTTATGCGTACAATGTAGACACACGGCAGATGTAAACCTGTGAAAGGATTATTGATATCTTAGATACTGTTGCCGTGGCAACGCATCAAACTTTAATATTATTTTTTGATGCTTTTGAGACTCTTAACATACTTGAAATTGCATGAAACTCAACAGACACATCACATTTATTAGCCCGTAGACATGTGCAAAGTTTCAGAAATGGGCGTGGTGGAATGGCTCAGTAGCGCCACCTTTAGTCAAAAATGGGGGCTTAGTTTTTCCTAGAATCACAAAACTTGGTATGTGTATTGTTCTCATCAAGACGGACAACTTTCTAATTTACATGAACCATCTCCGACCAACAGGAAGAGAGATATTTTGGTTTGAATGTGGATTTTCTGAAGAATTTTCTCTCCCTCTCTCTGTGTCTGTGTGTGTGTGAGGGGAGGGGGGGATTTGACTATTGCTTTTATATTGTTAATCAAGGTTTCAGGGGCTTTTGGGGTCCTTAACGTGCTCAAAAACTCTTGAAACTTTGCACACAGGTCAGAACCCACGGCCATCAGGGCCGGGCTGAAGCTGGTACCCGGGCGTGGCTGGGGGGCTCAACAGCGCCCCCTTGAACGGGGTTCTAAAACTTGATCCATATATCAAACACGTTCGCATGAATTAATATGAAACTCGGTACACATATAGATCTCATCGGGCCGAACAACTTTACCCCGGTCAAGTTTTACGCCAGCCCAACAGGAAGTCGGCTATTATGGGTTGTTTGGAAAACGCTTGCTGTGGAATGTGAAATACTCCTCCTAGAAAATTCACCGTGTCCCCTTCAAACTCGGTGTGCATGTAGTCAAGACTTTGAGGATGCTAAATTGCGGACGGATTTTTGATATCTCGAACGGTTTGGCTGTGGCGAGGAATCGAATTTATGGCGAGAAAAGAGAAACACGGAAGTGGAATAACTTCTGCATACATTAACTGATCTTGATGAAACTTCAGCAGTGTGTTCGTGGTAAGAGGCCGATCAGATGGATGTAGCTATTGTGAGTCAAAGTTATAGCGCCACCAACTGGCAGCAGGAAGTGTGTCACTTTCAACATGCTTTTGACAAAAGTGGGGGGGTTAGTTTTAACTACAGTAAAGAAAAAACAGTTTGTATATTGTTCTCATCAAGCCGGACAACTTTCTAATTTACATTCAATAGCTCTGGCCATCAGGAAGTCAGATATTTTGGTCTGAATGTGAATTTTTTTGCAAAATCAGCCTCTGAATTTTTAGCCACTCCTCTTAAACTATTTATTTTATTCGTACCAAACTTTTTCAACATGATGAAACTACATTAAATATGCTAAATTGTGAATGGATAATAAATATCTCAAATGGTTTTGCTATGGCGAGGGATTAAAGTAATGTCCAAAAAGGAAACACTAAAAATCTTCTAAAAATTTAATTATATACCATTTATTTCTATATAAAAGAATACAAATATCACAACTAAACCCATTTTATTCTGTTTTTGCAATTCAAGAAGAATGAAAAAGTTAAAACAGGCTATTTAGTGCTATTTGGTTCAACAAAAAAGCAAACATAGGGCTATACTGCCCTCTTGTGTCCAAAAGGACATCAAAATAGTATATAAAACTTTTTACCAGGTAGGCCAATATTGTATTTAAATATACATTTATTAGGTATGTGTCTGAGGATATTTTCCCACCGGTTAATCGACGTGTGACACGAGTGGGTGCTTTTAAATCGCTAATATAATAGTGAAAGAAAAATAATGATAATGTTGCACACACAAATCACACACATGTGGGAAAGAATGATGCTTTTAAACAACACTAAACCGCCATTAGGTGTCGCCAGGCATCCATCTTAATAAGCGAGTCATTGATTCATTTGTTCAAACGATTCGTTCGAATGAGTCGATCATGATTAAGACAGATGTTTATGGATTGATCATTCAATCTTTGAGTCAACCGATTCGTTAAAAATGCTGAATCGTTCAGTTATGAGAAAACACGTGATGGTTCTGCCGTGATCTTTGTTTAACTATTTTCGCTGCTGAAACAGAACAAAAACAGTCAACATTGAATCTAAAATGTAAGTGACTTAATTGTAACTGTTTATTAACCTGTTGTATGAAATCTAGGGGTGGGAGAAAAAATGTATTCTTAGATGCATCGCGATGCGGACGTGGACGATTCTGAATCGATTCACAAATGTCAAAAAATCGATTCTCTAAAAAAATATTTTTCTAATAACGTAATATTGACGGAAGGCAAAAGGCGGAACTCTAAGCGGACGTGCGTGCAGTCTGTGGCGCGCACATAACAGAGAAGTTTCTTCTGCTCACCAAGGCTGCATTTATTTGATTAAAAATACAAACAAAAACAGTAATATTGTAAAATATTATTCCAATTTAAAACGGCTGCTTTCTATTTTAATATATTTTAAACTGTTATTTATTCCTGTGATCAAAGCTGAGTTTTCAGCATCATTACTCCAGTCGTCACTGTCACATGATCCTTCAGAAATTATTCTAATATGATGATTGATACTCAAGAAACATTCATTATTATTTTAAATGTCGAAAACAGTTGTGTACAGTCTTTGATGAATAGAAAGTTCAAAAGAACAGCATTTATCTGAAATCTAAAGCTTTTGTAACGTTAAACACTACCGCTCAAAAGTTTTGGGTTAGTAATAATTACAATTTTATTTTTGGGGGAAATAAATAAAATAAATCAGTACTTTTATTTATGAAGGATGAGTTAAACTGATCAACAGTTACAGTAAAGACATTTATAATGTTAAAAATATATATATTTGAAATATATGCTGTTCTTTTGAACTTAACATTCATCAAAGCATTTTGAAAAAAAAAATCTGTACACAACTGTTTTCAACATTGAAAATAATAATGAATATTTATTGAGCATCAATCATCATATTAGTATGATTTCTGAAGGATCATGTGACACTGAAGACTGGAGTAATGATGCTGAAAACTCAACTTTGATCACAGAAATGAATTACTATGTAAAATATTTAAAAATTGAAAACAGCTGTTTTAAATTGGAATAATATTTCACAATATTACTGTTTTTGTTTGTATTTTTAATCAATAAATGCAGCCTTGGTGAGCAGAAGAGACTTCTCCTAAAAACATTAAAAATCTTACTGACCCCAAACTTTTGAACAATAATATATATATATATATATATATATATATATATATATATATATATATATATATATATATATATATGTATGTGTGTGTATGTATGTATGTATATATATATATATATATATATATATATATATATAAATATAGCTGCGAGCAGCGATGGAGGGCCCAAGCCGGCGGTACCGCCACCCTAAAGGCACCGGGGTTGCGGTGCCACCGGCTTGGGCCCGTAATCGCTGCTCGCAGCTATATTTATTATTATTATTATTATTATTATTATTATTATTATTTTGTCAACCTTTCGGCCACTTTTGGGGCCCTTAACATGCTCGAAAACTCTTGAAATTTTGCACACAGGTCAGAACCCGCGGCCATCAGGGCCGGACTGAAGCTGGTACCCGGGCGTGGCAGGGGGGCTCGACAGCGCCCCCTGGAACGGGATCCGAACACTTGTCCATAAATCAGACACGCTTGCATGTAATAATATGAAACTCGGTACACATATAGAACTCATCGGGCCGAACAACTTTCGTGCTCTAAGTTTTACGCCAGCCCAACAGGAAGTCGGCTATTTAGGGTTGTTTGGAAACGCATGCTGTGGAATTTAATGTACTCCTCCTAGGGAATTCATCGATTCGCCTCCAAACTCGGTGTGCATGAAGTCAAGACATTGAGGATGCTAAATTGCGGACGGATTTTTGATATCTCGAACGGTTTGGCCGTGGCGAGGAAACGAATTTATGGCGAAAAAATGAAACAGGAAGTGTGTTATAACTTCTGCATACATTAACTGATCTTGATGAAACTTCAGCAGTGTGTTCGTTGTAAGAGGCCGATCGCACAGATGTGACTATTGTGAGTCAAAGTTATAGCGCCACCAACAGGCAGCAGGAAGTACATCACTATTAAAATGCTTTGAAATCACTGTCTTATTTTTACCAGATTTGCTTCAAACTTTATGTGTACAATGTAGACACACGGCAGATGTAAACCTGTGAAAGGATTATTGATATCTTAGATACTGTTGCCGTGGCAACGCATCAAACTTTAATATTCTTTTTTTATGCTTTTGAGACTCTTAACATACTTGAAATTGCAAGAAACTCGACAGACACATCACATTTATTATCCAGTAGACATGTGCAAAGTTTCAGAAACGGGCGTGGTGAGGGGCTCAGTAGCGCCACCTTTAGTCATAAGTGGGGGTGTTAGTTTTATCAACAGCAACAAAACTTGGTATGTGTATTGTTCTCATCAAGACGGACAACTTTCTAATTTACATGAACCATCTCTGACCAACAGGAAGAGAGATATTTTGGTTTGAATGTGGATTTTCTGAAGAATTTTCTCTCCCTCTCTGTGTCTGTGTGTGTGTGAGGGGAGGGGGGGATTTGACTATTGCTTTTATATTGTTAATCAAGGTTTCAGGGGCTTTTGGGGTCCTTAACGTGCTCAAAAACTCTTGAAACTTTGCACACAGGTCAGAACCCACGGCCATCAGGGCCGGGCTGAAGCTGGGACCCGGGCGTGGCTGGGGGGCTCAACAGCGCCCCCTTGAACGGGGTTCTAAAACTTGATCCATATATCAAACACGCTCGCATGAATTAATATGAAACTCGGTACACATATAGATCTCATCGGGCCGAACAACTTTACCCCAGTCAAGTTTTACGCCAGCCCAACAGGAAGTCGGCTATTATGGGTTGTTTGGAAAACGCTTGCTGTGGAATGTGAAATACTCCTCCTAGAAAATTCACCGTGCCCCCTTCAAACTCGGTGTGGATGTAGTCAAGACATTGAGGATGCTAAATTGCGGACGGATTTTTGATATCTCGAACGGTTTGGCTGTGGCGAGGAATCGAATTTATGGCGAGAAAAGAGAAACACGGAAGTGGAATAACTTCTGCATACATTAACTGATCTTGATGAAACTTCAGCAGTGTGTTCGTGGTAAGAGGCCGATCAGATGGATGTAGCTATTGTGAGTCAAAGTTATAGCGCCACCAACTGGCAGCAGGAAGTGTGTCACTTTCAACATGCTTTTGACAAAAGTGGGGGGGTTAGTTTTAACTACAGTAAAGAAAAAACAGTTTGTATATTGTTCTCATCAAGCCGGACAACTTTCTAATTTACATTCAATAGCTCTGGCCATCAGGAAGTCAGATATTTTGGTCTGAATGTGGATTTTTTTGCAAAATCAGCCTCTGAATTTTTAGCCACTCCTCTTAAACTATTTATTTTATTCGTACCAAACTTTTTCAACATGATGAAACTACATTAAATATGCTAAATTGTGAATGGATAATAAATATCTCAAACGGTTTTGCTATGGCGAGGGATTAAATAATGTCCAAAAAGGAAACACTAAAAATCTTCTAAAAATGTAATTATATACCATTTATTTCTATATAAAAGTATACAAATATCACAACTAAACCCATTTTATTCTGTTTTTGCAATTCAAGAAGAATGAAAAAGTTAAAACAGGCTATTTAGTGCTATTTGGTTCAACAAAAAAGCAAACATAGGGCTATACTGCCCTCTTGTGTCCAAAAGGACATCAAAATAGTATATAAAACTTTTTACCAGGTAGGCCAATATTGTATTTAAATATACATGTATTAGGTATGTGTCTGAGGATATTTTCCCACCGGTTAATCGACGTGTGACACGAGTGGGTGCTTTTAAATCGCTAATATAATAGTGTAAGAAAAATAATGATAATGTTGCACACACAAATCACACACATGTGGGAAAGAATGATGCTTTTAAACAACACTAAACCGCCATTAGGTGTCGCCAGGCATCCATCTTAATAAGCGAGTCATTGATTCATTCGTTCAAACGATTCGTTCGAATGAGTCGATCATGATTAAGACAGATGTTTATGGATTGATCATTCAATCTTTGAGTCAACCGATTCGTTAAAAATGCTGAATCGTTCAGTTATGAGAAAACACGTGATGCGTGATGGTTCTGCCGTGATCTTTGTTTAACTATTTTCGCTGCTGAAACAGAACAAAAACAGTCAACATTGCATCTAAAATGTAAGTGACTTAATTGTAACTGTTTATTAACCTGTTGTATGAAATCTAGGGGTGGGAGAAAAAAATTATTCTTAGATGCATCGCGATGCGGACGTGGACGATTCTGAATCGATTCACAAATGTCAAAAAATCGATTCTCTAAAAAAATATTTTTCTAATAACGTAATATTGACGGACGGCAAAAGGCGGAACTCTAAGCGGACGTGCGTGCAGTCTGTGGCGCGCACATACCAGAGAAGTTTCTTCTGCTCACCAAGGCTGCATTTATTTGATTAAAAATACAAACAAAAACAGTAATATTGTAAAATATTATTCCAATTTAAAACAGCTGCTTTCTATTTTAATATATTTTAAACTGTTATTTATTCCTGTGATCAAAGCTGAGTTTTCAGCATCATTACTCCAGTCGTCACTGTCACATGATCCTTCAGAAATTATTCTAATATGATGATTGATACTCAAGAAACATTCATTATTATTTTAAATGTCGAAAACAGTTGTGTACAGTCTTTGATGAATAGAAAGTTCAAAAGAACAGCATTTATCTGAAATCTAAAGCTTTTGTAACGTTAAACACTACCGCTCAAAAGTTTTGGGTTAGTAATAATTAAAATTTTATTTTTTGGGGAAATAAATAAAATAAATCAGTACTTTTATTTATGAAGGATGAGTTAAACTGATCAACAGTTACAGTAAAGACATTTATAATGTTAAAAATATATATATTTGAAATATATGCTGTTCTTTTGAACTTTACATTCATCAAAGCATTTTGAAAAAAAAAAAAAATCTGTACACAACTGTTTTCAACATTGAAAATAATAATGAATATTTATTGAGCATCAATCATCATATTAGTATGATTTCTGAAGGATCATGTGACACTGAAGAGTGGAGTAATGATGCTGAAAACTCAACTTTGATCACAGAAATGAATTACTATGTAAAATATTTAAAAATTGAAAACAGCTGTTTTAAATTGGAATAATATTTCACAATATTACTGTTTTTGTTTGTATTTTTAATCAATAAATGCAGCCTTGGTGAGCAGAAGAGACTTCTCCTAAAAACATTAAAAATCTTACTGACCCCAAACTTTTGAACAATAATATATATATATATATATATATATATATATACATATATATGTATGTGTGTGTATGTATATATATATATATATATATATATATATATATATATATATATATATATATATATATATATATATATATAAATATAGCTGCGAGCAGCGATGGAGGGCCAAAGCCAGCGGGACCGCCACCCCGGTGCCTTTAGGTAACTAAAGGCACCGGGGTTGCGGTGCCACCGGCTTGGGCCCGTAATCGCTGCTCGCAGCTATATTTATTATTATTATTATTATTATTATTATTATTTTGTCAAGGTTCCGGGCACTTTTGGGGCCCTTAACATGCTCGAAAACTCTTGAAACTTTGCACACGGGTCAGAACCCGCGGCCATCAGGGCCGGGCTGAAGCTGGTACCCGGGCGTGGCAGGGGGGCTCGACAGCGCCCCCTGGAACGGGATCCGAACACTTGTCCATAAATCAAACACACTTGCATGTAATAATATGAAACTCAGAACACATATAGATCTCATCGGGCCGAACAACTTTCGTGCTCTAAGTTTTACGCCAGCCCAACAGGAAGTCGGCTATTATGGGTTGTTTGGAAACGCATGCTGTGGAATTTAATGTACTCCTCCTAGGGAATTGATCCAATCGCCTGCAAACTCGGTCAGCATGAAGTCAAGACATTGAGGATGCTAAATTGCGGACGGATTTTTGATATCTCGAACGGTTTGGCCGTGGCGAGGAAACAAATTTATGGCGAATAATGAAAACAGGAAGTGTGTTATAACTCCTGCATACATTAACTGATCTTGATGAAACTTCAGCAGTGTGTTCGTGGTAAAAGGCCGATCACATGGATGTGACTATTGTGAGTCAAAATTATAGCGCCACCAACTGGCAGCAGGAAGTGTGTCACTTTCAAAATGCTTTGAAATCACCCTCTTATTTTTACCCGATTTGCTTCAAACTTTATGTGTATAATGTAAACACACGGCAGATGTAGACCTGTGAAAGGATTATAGATATCTTAGATACTGTTGCCGTGGCAACGCATCAAACTTTAATATTCTTTTTTGATGCTTTTGAGACTCTTAACATACTTGAAATTGGATGAAACTCGACAGACACATCACATTTATTAGCCCGTAGACATGTGCAAAGTTTCAGAAACGGGCGTGGTGAGGGGCTCAGTAGCGCCACCTTTAGTCATAAGTGGGGGGGTTAGTTTTATCAACAGCAACAAAACTTGGTATGTGTATTGTTCTCATCAAGACGGACAACTTTCTAATTGACATTAACTATCTCCGACCAACAGGAAGAGAGATATTTTGGTTTGAATGTGGATTTTCTAAAGAATTTTCTCTCCCTCTCTCTGTGTCTCTCTGTGTGTGAGGGGAGGGGGGATTTGACTATTGCTTTTATATTGTTAATCAAGGTTTCAGGGGCTTTTGGGGTCCTTAACGTGCTCAAAAACTCTTGAAACTTTGCACACAAGTCAGAACCCCCTGCCATCAGGGACGGGCAGAAGCTGGTACCCGGGCGTGGCTGGGGGGCTCAACAGCGCCCCCTTGAACAGGGTTCTAAAACTTGGTCCATATATCAAACACGCTTGCATGAATTAATATGAAACTCGGTACACATATAGATCTCATCGTGCCGAACAACTTTCCCCCGGTCAAGTTTTACGCCAGCCCAACAGGAAGTCGGCTATTATGGGTTGTTTGGAAAACGCTCGCTGTGGAATGCGAAGTACTCCTCCTAGAGAATTCATCCAATCCCCACCAAACTCGGTGTGCATGAAGTCAAGACATTGAGGATGCTAAATTGCGGACGGATTTTTGATATCTCGAACGGTTTGGCCGTGGCGAGGAAACGAATTTATGGCGAGAAAAGAGAAACACGAAGTGGTATAACTTCTGCATACATTAACTGATCTTGATGAAACTTCACCAGTGTGTTCGTGGTAAGAGGCCGATCAGATGGATGTAACTATTGTGAGTCAAAGTTATAGCGCCACCAACTGGCAGCAGGAAGTGTGTCACTTTCAACATGCTTTTGACAAAAGTGGGGGGGTTAGTTTTAACTACAGTAAAAAAAAAAATAGTTTGTATATTGTTCTCATCAAGCCGGACAACTTTCTAATTTACATTCATTAGCTCCGGCCATGAGGAAGTCAGATATTTTGGTCTGAATTTGGATTTTTTTGCAAAATCAGCCTCTGAATTTTTAGCCACTCCTCTTAAAATATTTATTTTATTCCCACCAAACTTTTTCAACATGATGAAAATACATTAAAGATGCTAAATTGTGAACGGATATTGAATATCTCAAACGGTTTTGCTATGGCGAGGGATTAAATTAATGTCAAAAAGGAAGCAGGAAACATCTCATAACTTCTAAAAATGTAATTATACACCATTTATTTTTATATAAAATTATACAAATATTAGAACTAAACCCATTTTATTCTGTTTTTGCAATTCAAGAAGTATGAAAAAGTTATGAACAGGCTATTTAGTGCTATTTGGTTCAACAAAAAAGCAAACATAGGGCTATACTGCCCTCTTGTGTCCAAAAGGATATCCAAATAGTATATAAAACGTTTTACTAGGTAGGCCTATTGTATTTAAATATAAATTTATTATGTATATGACTGTGAGGATATTTTCCCATTGGTTAATCGATGTGTGACACGAGCGGGTGCTTTTAAATCGCTAATATAAAAGTGAAAGTAAAGACGTCCGCACAGACATTGATAATGGTGCACACACGTTGGAAAGAATGATACTTTTAAACATAACACTAAACCGCCATTAGGTGTCGCCAGGCGATCGTCTTAATGAGCGAGTCATTAATTAATTCGTTCAGACGATTCGTTCGAATGACTGAGTCATTCATGATTGAGACAGATGTTTATGGATTGGTCATTGAATCTTTGAGTCAACCGATTCGTTCAAAATGCTGAATCATTCAGAAATGAGAAAACAAGTTGCTGTGAGATGCGCGATGGTTCTGCTGTGATCTTGGTTTAACTATTTTTGCTGCTGAAACAGAACAAAAACAGTCAATATTGCATCTTAAATGTAAGTGACTTAATTGTAACTGTTTATTAACCTGTTGATGAAATCAATGTCGCAGTTTCAATCGTGATTGTATTCAGGAAACACAGCCTACTCGTCAAGTGAGGTTGCTCTTATCATATGTTATAAAATATATAAAAACTCCATATTTGTAATTTTTATAGTCAGTATGTTGTTAACTGGGTTTCTTTTTTGTGTGCTGCGCTCAGTTGTTTACGTTTCTCCTGGAGAAGCTGCACGAGCCTCAGCAGCGCAACCTTGTTACCATTGATCAGTAATACATTTATTATCAACTGTTGATTGCAACTTAAAATTAATGTAATATAATTAGAATAATCTCTCGTTTTAGTGATTCCCAAGTTATTTTTTTGTCATTGACGTTCTAATCAGGCTACTATGGTCGGGCAAGCTAAACTCTCTTTCAGGTAGGCGGCCTATACTATGTATGTGACAGTGAGAATATAATTTTACCACCGGTTAATTGACGTGTGACACCGCTGGGGGCTTTTGAATCGCTAACTTAAAAACGAAAGTAAAATATGTTCGTCCGCACTGACATTGATTATGGTTGGGAGCAGAGCGAGCTTTTTCAATGAATTCCAATGGAAGTAGGAATGAATTCCCGTGCAGCCGTGAGCATTTTATTTCAATTTTAAAGTTAGCACCATAAAGTATATTTTTATGTCTCCACTGTTCAATCACGCCCACGACACACACACACACACACACACACACACACACACACACACACACCAGCACTGCAATCTTGACATCGCAGCCTGTTCATTATAGCCCTAATAAAATATAATTATAAAATAGTCAACCTAACTTATCAAAATTACACTGCTCTGTTTAAATAGTCAGTAGTACAATTTGTACCATTTTTTTGTGAAGTGACAAGACAGAGAATATTACTTGTCTGATATATAATGTATATATCTTTTGTTATATATATACTGTATATATATATATATATATATATATATATATAAATATAGCTGCGAGCAGCGATGGAGGGCCCAAGCCGGCGGCACCGCCACCCCGGTGCCTTTAGGTAACTAAAGGCATCGGGGTTGCGGTGCCACCGGCTTGGGCCCGTAATCGCTGCTCGCAGCTATATTTATATTTATTATTTTTTTTTTCTACTTCTCTGGCACTTTTGGGGCCCTTAACGTGCTCGAAAACTCTTGAAACTTTGCACACAGGTCAGAATCCGCGGCCATCAGGGCCGGGCTGAAGCTGGTACCCGGGGCGTGGCAGGGGGGCTCAATAGCGCCCCCTAGAACACAATCTGAAATCTTGGACACATACAAGAACGTATTAGTATGAAACTCGGTACACATATAGATCTCATCAGGCCGAACAACTTCCGCACTCTATGTTATTAGCTCCGCCCAACAGGAAGTCAGCTATTATGGATTGTTTGAAAAACACATCCTCTGGAATTTGATGTACTCCTCCTAGAGAATTCGTCCAATCGCAACCAAACTCGGTCAGCATGAAGTCAAGACATTGAGGATGCTAAATTGCGGACGGATTTCTGATATCTCAAACGGTTTGGCCGTGGCGAGGAAACAAATTTATGGTGAATAAGGGACACAGGAAGTGTATTATAACTTCAGCATACATTATCTGATCTTGATGAAACTTCAGCAGTGTATTCGTTGTAAGAGGCCGAACACAAGGATGTGACTATTGTGAGTCAAAGTTATAGCGCCACCAACTGGCAGCAGGAAGTGTGTCACTTTCAAAATGCTTTGAAATCACTCTCTTATTTTTACCCGATTTGCTTCAAACTTTATGTGTATAATGTAGAAACACGGCAGATGTAGACCTGTGAAAGGATTATTGATATCTTAGATACTGTTGCCGTGGCAACGCATCAAACTTTAATATTCTTTTCGGATGCGTTTGAGACTCTTAGCATGCTTGAAATTGGATAAAACTCGACAGACACATAACACTTATTAGCCAGTAGACATGTGAAAAGTTTCAGAAACGGGCGTGGCAGGGGGGCTCAACAGCGCCCCCTTGAATGGGGTCTGAAATCATGGTCCATATATCAAACACGCTTGCATGAATTAATATGAAACTCGGTACACATATAGATCTCATCGGGCCGAACAACTTTCCCTCTGTCAAGTTTCACGCCAGCCCAACAGGAAGTCAGCTATTATGGGTTGTTTGGAGAACGCTTGCTGTGGAATTTGAAACACTCCTCCTAGAAAATTAATTAAATTGTCACCAAACTCGGTGTGCATGAAGTCAAGACATTGAGGATTCTAAATTGCGGACGGATTTTTGATATCTTGAACGGTTTGGTCGTGGTGAGGAAACGCATTTATGGCGAGAAAAGAGAAACACGAAGTGGTATAACTTCTGCATACATTAACTGATCTTGATGAAACTTCAGCAGTGTGTTCGTGGTAAGAGGCCGATCAGATGGATGTAACTATTGTGAGTCAAAGTTATAGCGCCACCAACTGGCAGCATGAAGTGTGTCACTTTCTAAATGTTTTTGACAAAAGTGGGGGGGTTACTTTTACCCACAGTTACAAAAATCAGTACGCATATTGGTGTCATCGAGCCGGACAACTTTCTAATTTACAGTCATTAGCTCCGAGCAACAGGAAGTCAGATATTTTGGTTTGAATGTGGATTTTTTGGATATGTCAGACTCTGAGTTTTTAGTTACTCCTCCTAAGTGGTTTATTTTATTCACACCAAACTTTTTCATCATGATAAAAATACATTAAAGATATATATATATATATATATATATATATATATATATATATATATATATATATATATATATATATATATATATAAATATAGCTGCGAGCAGCGATGAAGGGCCAAAGCCGGCGGCACCGCCACCCCGGTGCCTTTAGGTAACTAAAGGCATCGGGGTTGCGGTGCCACCGGCTTGGGCCCGTAATCGCTGCTCGCAGCTATATTTATATATATATTTATTATTATTCTTATTTTTCTGTCAACCTTTCGGGCACTTTTGGGGCCCTTAACGTGCTCAAAAACTCTTGAAACTTTGCACACGGGTCAGAACCTGCGGCCATCAGGGCCGGGCTGAAGCTGGTACCCGGACGTGGCAGGGGGGCTCAACAGCGCCCCCTTGAACGAGGTCCGAAAACTTGGTCCATAAATCAGACACGCTTGCATGTAATAATATGAAACTCAGTACACGTATAGATCTCATCGGGCCGAACAACTTTCGTACTTTTACTTTTTACGCCAGCTCAACAGGAAGTCAGCTATTATGGGTTGTTTGGAAACGCATGGTCTGGTATTTGAAACACTTCTCCTAGGGAATTCACCCGATCGCCACCAAACTCGGTGTGCATGAAGTCAAGGCATTGAGGATGAAAAATTGCCAGGGGATTTTTGATATCTCGAACGGTTTGGCCGTGGCGAGGAAACGAATTTATGGCGAATAATGGAAACAGGAAGTGTGTTATAACTTCTGCATACATTAACTGATCTTGATGAAACTTCAGCAGTGTGTTCGTTGTAAGAGGCCGATCACATGGATGTGACTATTGTGAGTCAAAGTTATAGCGCCACCAACTGGCAGCAGGAAGTGTGTCACTTTCAAAATGCTTTGAAATCACCCTCTTATTTTTATCCGATTTGCTTCAAACTTTATGTGTATAATGTAGACACATGGCAGATGTAGACCTGTGAAAGGATTATTGATATCTTAGATACTGTTGCCGTGGCAACGCATCAAACTTTAATATTCTTTTCGGATGCTTTTGAGACTCTTCACATGCTTGAAAATGCATGAAACTCGACAGACACATCACATTTATTAGCCAGTAGACATGTGCAAAGTTTCAGAAACGGGCGTGGTGAGGGGCTCAGTAGCGCCACCTTTAGTCAAAAATGGGGGCTTAGTTTTTCCTAGAATCACAAAAATCGGTATGTATATTGTTCTCATCGAGCCGGACAACTTTCTAATTCACAGTCATTAGCTCAGACCATCAGAAAGTCAGATATTTTGGTTTGAATGTGGATTTTCTGGAGAATTTTCTCTCTCTCTCTCTGTCTCTATGGGCCCTATCTTGCACCCAGCGCAATTGACTTTGTACACTGACGCATGTATCATTCCTATTTTGCACCCGCGCAAAGCGCGCTTTTCCCTCCACAGAAGCACGTCGCTAAACTAGGGAATGAACTTGCGCTCCCTGGGCGGTTCAGCGCAAAAAAGGAGGCGTGTTCCGGCGCAAACGTTCCTTCATGCTATTTTGCAGGTTTAGAAAACAATTGCGCCACTAACCAGGAAAAAATAGTTTAAAGTCAGTGGCGCGTTGCGCATGTTATTCATATGCTATTTTAAGGGCGCATGCTTGGCCATAATCAATGTAGCGTGTGCACAACGCGCATACACTTTGATTCTCTCATCTACACAGAAGCAGCAGTTTTCATTTTTGCAAATCATACATTATTATGATAGATAGATAGATAGATAGATAGATAGATAGATAGATAGATAGACAATTTATTATAAAAGCATACATCTAGCTTACACATTTACCCAAATTATCATACTCCTTTTTAACCGAAGTTAATTTGGGTGGGTTTCTCCATCCCCAACGTCCCTGACGAGAGCGTTGCTCTCCTTGGCTGTGAACCGCTCCTGGCGCGCGTCTGGCAAATCCGCCGTTATAATAGGAATCCGCTTTAGAACAAAGCGCGTCTGCTCTTAAAGGGAATGTGAGATGACGCTCTGATTGGTTTATTTCTCGTTACGCCCAAACCACACCTATGAATAATGAAGCTACTTCAGACCAACCCATTTTAGATTTGCGCCTGGCGCAAGAGTCATTTATCCCGCTGGGAAAATAGCAACAGCGCCAAGACCCGCCCACAAAGTTACTTGCGCTTTGCGCTTTGACACTTGCGTTTCAGATCGTTAAAATAGGGCCCTATGTGTGTGTGTGTGTGTGGAGGGGGTGGGGGGGATTTGTCTATTCCATTTAATCTTTGTTTTTCAAGGTTTCAGGGGCTTTTGGGGCCCTTAACATGCTCAAAAACTCTTGAAACTTTGCACACAGGTCAGAGCCCACGGTCATCAGGGCCGGGCTGAAGCTGGTACCCGGGCGTGGCAGGGGGGCTCAACAGCGCCCCCTTGAACACGGTCTGAAAACTTGGTCCATATATCAAAAACTCTTGCATGAATTAATATGAAACTCGGTACACATATAGATCTCATGGGGCTGAACAACTTCCGCACTCTAAGTTATTAGCTCCGCCCAACAGGAAGTCGACTATTATGGGTTGTTTGAAAAACGCATGCTGTGGAATTTGATGTACTCCTCCTACAGAATTCATCCACTCGCCTCCAAACTCGGTCAGCATGAAGTCAAGACATTGAGGATTCTAAATTGCGGATGGATTTTTGATATCTCAAACGGTTTGGCCATGGCGAGGACACAAATTTATGGCGAGAAAAGAGAAACACGAAGTGTTATAACTTCTGCATACATTAACTGATCTTGATGAAACTTCAGCAGTGTGTTCGTGGTAAGAGGCCGGTCAGATGGATGTAACTATTGTGAGTCAAAGTTATAGCGCCACCAACTGGTAGCAGGAAGTGTGTCACTTTCAAAATGCTTTTGACAAAAGTGGGGGGGTTACCTTTACCCACTGTTACAAAAATCAGTACGCATATTGGTCTCATCGAGCCGGACAACTTTCTAATTTACAGTCATTAGCTCCGAGCAACAGGAAGTCAGATATTTTGGTTTGAATGTGGATTTTTTGGATATGTCAGACTCTTGAGTTTTTAGCTACTCCTCCTAAGTGGTTTATTTTATTCACACCAAACTTTTTCAACATGATAAAAATACATTAAAGATACACAAATATATATATATATATATATATATATATAAATATAGCTGCGAGCAGCGATGAAGGGCCAAAGCCGGCGGCACCGCCACCCCGGTGCCTTTAGGTAACTAAAGGCACCGGGGTGGCGGTGCCACCGGCTTGGGCCCGTAATCGCTGCTCGCAGCTATATTTATTATTATTATTATTTTTCTTACGACTATTCAGGCACTTTTAGGGCCCTTAACATGCTCAAAAACTCTTGAAACTTTGCACACAGGTCAGAACCCGCGGCCATCAGGGCCGGGCTGAAGCTGGTACCTGGGCGTGGCAGGGGGGCTCGACAGCGCCCCCTGGAACAGCATCCGAACACTTGTCCATAAATCAAACACACTTGCATGTAATAATATGAAACTCGGTACACATATAGATCTCATTGGGCCGAACAACTTTCGTGCTCTAAGTTTTACGCCAGCTCAACAGGAAGTCGGCTATTAAGGGTTGTTTGGAAACGCATGGTCTGGTATTTGAAACACTTCTCCTAGGGAATTCACCCGATCACCACCAAACTCGGTGTGCATGAAGTCAAGGCATTGAGGATGAAAAATTGCCAGGGGATTTTTGATATCTCGAACGGTTTGGCCGTGGCGAGGAAACGAATTTATGGCGAATAATGAAAACAGGAAGTGTGTTATAACTTCAGCATACATTAACTGATCTTGATGAAACTTCTGCAGTGTGTTCGTGGTAAGAGGCCGATCAGATGGATGTAACTATTGTGAGTCAAAGTTATAGCGCCACCAACTGGCAGCAGGAAGTGTGTCACTTTCAAAATGCTTTGAAATCACTCTCTTATTTTTACCCGATTTGCTTCAAACTTTATGTGTATAATGTAGACACACGGCAGATGTAGACCTGTGAAAGGATTATTGATATCTTAGATACTGTTGCCGTGGCAACGCATCAAACTTCAATATTCTTTTCGGATGCTTTTGAGACTCTTCAAATGCTTGAAAATGCATGAAACTCAACAGACACATCACATTTATTATCCAGTAGACATGTGCAAAGTTTCAGAAATGGGCGTGATGAAGGGCTCAGTAGCGCCACCTTTAGTCAAAAATGGGGGCTTAGTTTTTCCTAGAATCACAAAAATCGGTATGTATATTGTTCTCATCAAGCCGGACAACTTTCTAATTTACAGTTATTAGCTCAGAACAACAGGAAGTCAGATATTTTGGTTTGAATGTGGATTTTCTGGAGAATTTTCTCTCTCTCTCTGTGTCTGTGTGTGTGTGTGTGTGGGAGGGGGGGGGGGGTTGTCTATTCCATTTAATCTTTGTTTTTCAAGGTTTCAGGGGCTTTTGGGGCCCTTAACATGCTCAAAAACTCTTGAAACTTTTCACACAGGTCAGAACCCACGGTCATCAGGGCCGGGCTGAAGCTCGTACCCGGGCGTGGCTGGGGGGCTCAACAGCGCCCCCTTGAACACGGTCTGAAAACTTGGTCCATATATCAAACACGCTTGCATGAATTAATATGAAACTCGGTACACATATAGATCTCATTGGGCCGAACAACTTCCGCACTCTAAGTTATTAGCTCCGCCCAACAGGAAGTCGGCTATTATGGGTTGTTTGGAAAACGCTTGCTGTGGAATGTAAACTACTCCTCCTAGAGAATTCATCCCACCCCCACCAAACTCGGAGTGCATGAAGTCAAGACATTGAGGATGCTAAATTGCAGACGGATTTTTGATATCTTGAACGGTTTGGCCGTGGCGAGGAAACAAATTTATGGCGAGAAAATAGAGACACGAAGTGTTATAACTTCTGCATACATTAACTGATCTTGATGAAACTTCAGCAGTGTGTTCGTGGTAAGAGGCTGATCAGATGTATGTAACTATTGTGAGTCAAAGTTATAGCGCCACCAACTGGCAGCAGGAAGTGTGTCACTTTCAACATGCTTTTGACAAAAGTGGGGGGGTTAGTTTTACCAACAGTTACAAAAATCAGTATATATATTGGTCTCACCGAGCCGGACAACTTTCTAATTTACAGTCATTAGCTCCGAGCAAAAGGAAGTCAGATATTTTGGTTTGAATGTGGATTTTTTTGGATATGTCAGACTCTGAGTTTTTAGCTACTCCTCTTAAGTGGTTTATTTTATTCACACCAAACTTTTTCAACATGATAAAAATACATTAAAGATACACAAATATATATATATATATATATATATATATATATATATATATAAATATAGCTGCGAGCAGCGATGAAGGGCCAAAGCCGGCGGCACCGCCACCCCGGTGCCTTTAGGTAACTAAAGGCACCGGGGTTGCGGTGCCACCGGCTTGGGCCCGTAATCGCTGCTCGCAGCTATATTTATTATTATTTTTTTCTACTTCTCGGGCACTTTTGGGGCCCTTAACATGCTCGAAAACTCTTGAAACTTTGCACACAGGTCAGAACCCGCGGCCATCAGGACCGGGCTGAAGCTGGTACCCGGGCGTGGCAGGGGGGCTCGACAGCGCCCCCTGGAATGGGGTCCGAAATCTTGGTCCATATATCAAACACGCTTGCATGTAATAATATGAAACTCAGTACACATATAGATCTCATCGGGCCAAACAACTTTCGTGCTCTAAGTTTTACAAAAGCCCAACAGGAAGTCGGTTATTATACGTTGTTTGGAAAACGCATGCAATGGAATGTGAAATACTCCTCCTAGGGAATTCAACCAATCGCCTCCAAAATCGGTCAGCATGAAGTCAAGACATTGAGGATGAAAAATTGCCAGGGGATTTTTGATATCTCGAACGGTTTGGCCGTGGCAAGGAAACGAATTTATGGCGAATAATGGAAACAGGAAGTGTGTTATAACTTCTGCATACATTAACTGATCTTGATTAAACTTCAGCAGTGTGTTCGTTGTAAGAGGCCGATCACATTGATGTGACTATTGTGAGTCAGAGTTATAGCGCCACCAACTGGCAGCAGGAAGTGTGTCACTTTCAAAATGCTTTGAAATCACCGTCTTATTTTTACCCGATTTGCTTAAAACTTTATGTGTATAATGTAGACACATGGCAGATGTAGAACTGTGAAAGGATTATTGATATCTTAGATACTGTTGCCATGGCAACGCTTCAAACTTTAATATTCTTTTTTGATGCTTTTGAGACTCTTAACATACTTGAAATTGGATTAAACTCGACAGACACATCACATTTATTAGCCCGTAGACATGTGCAAAGGTTCAGAAACGGGCGTGGTGAGGGGCTCAGTAGCGCCACCTTTAGTCATAAGTGGGGGGGTTAGTTTTATCAACAGCAACAAAACTTGGTATGTGTATTGTTCTCATCAAGACAGACAACTTTCTAATTGACATTAACTATCTCCAACCAACAGGAAGAGAGATATTTTGGTTTGAATGTGGATTTTCTGAAGAATTTTCTCTCCCTCTCTCTGTGTCTCTGTGTGTGTGAGGGGAGGGGGGGATTTGACTATTGCTTTTATATTGTTTCAGGGGCTTTTGGGGTCCTTAACGTGCTCAAAAACTCTTGAAACTTTGCACACAAGTCAGAACCCCCTGCCATCAGGGACGGGCTGAAGCTGGTACCCGGGCGTGGCAGGGGGGCTCAACAGCGCCCCCTTGAACGGGGTCCCAAAACTTGGTCCATAGATCAAACACGCTTGCATGAATTAATATGAAACTCGGTACACATATAGATCTCATCGGGCCGAACAACTTTCCCCCGGTCAAGTTTTACGCCAGCCCAACAGGAAGTCGGCTATTATGGGTTGTTTGGAAAACGCTTGCTGTGGAATGCGAAGTACTCCTCCTAGAGAATTCATCCAATCCCCACCAAACTCGGTGTGCATGAAGTCAAGACATTGAGGATGCTAAATTGCGGACGGATTTTTGATATCTCGAATGGTTTGGCCGTGGCGAGGAAACGAATTTATGGCGAGAAAAGAGAAACACGAAGTGGTATAACTTCTGCATACATTAACTGATCTTGATGAAACTTCACCAGTGTGTTCGTGGTAAGAGGCCGATCAGATGGATGTAACTATTGTGAGTCAAAGTTATAGCGCCACCAACTGGCAGCAGGAAGTGTGTCACTTTCAAAATGCTTTTGACAAAAGTGGGGGGGTTAGTTGTATATACAGTAACAAAAATCAGTACGTACATTGATCTCATCGAGCCGGACAACTTTCTAATTTACAGTAATTAGCTTCGACCAATAGGAAGTCAGATATTAAAGATATAATCAAAATAGTATATACAACTTTTTACCAGGTAGGCCTATATTGTAGTTAAATATAAATTTATTAGGTATATGACTGTGAGGATATTTTTCCACCGGTTAATCGACGTGTGACACGAGCGGTTGCTTTTAAATCACTAATATAAAAGGGAAAGTAATATACGGACGTCCGCACGTCCGCATTGATTCATTCGTTCAAACGATTCGTTTGAATGACTGAGTCATTCATGATTAAGACATATGTTTATGGATTGATCATTCAATCTTTGAGTCAACCGATTCGTTCAAAATGCTGAATCATTCAGAAATGAGAAAACACATTGCTGAGAGATGCGCGTGATGGTTCTGCTGTGATCTTTTTGTTTAACTATTTTCGCTGCTGAAACAGAACAAAAACAGTCAATATTGCATCTAAAATGTAAGTGACTTGATTGTAACTGTTTTTTAACCTGTTGTATGAAATCAATGTCACAGTTTCAATCGTGATTGTATTTAGGAAACAGCCTTCTCGTCAAGTGAGGTTGCTTAACTGTAATAAAATATATCAAAACTCCATATTTATAATTTTTATAGTCAGTAAGTTGTTAACTGAGTTTGTTTTTTTGTGTGCTGATCTCATTTGTTTACATTTCTCCTGGAGAAGCTGCATGAGCCTCAGCAGCGCAACCTTGTTACCATTGATCAACTGATTACTGGTAATACATTTATTAACAACTGTTGATTGCAACTTAAAATGAATGTAATAAAATTAGAATAATCTCTCGTTTTAGTGATTCCCAAGTAATTTTTTCGTTATTGACGTTCTAATCAGGCTACTCTGGTCGGGCAAGTAAAATTCTCTTTCAGGTTGGCCTATTGTATTTATATATAAATATATTAGGGATGTGACTGTGGGAAAATTTTCCCACCGGTTAATCGATGCGTGACACCGCTGGGGGCTTTTGAATCGGTAACTTAAAAACGAAAGTAAAATATGTTCGTCCGCACGGACATTGATAATGGTGCAGAGCGAGCGCATTGCAATCTTGATATCGCAGTCTGTTCATTATAGCCTTAATAAAATATAATAATAAAATAGTCAACCTAACATATAAAAATTACACTGCTCTGAATAGTATGAATTGTACTGACTATTTAAACACAGTAATTACCACTAAACTGTGATGTTTCCAAGCACATATTTGCGCATGTGAAGAGGATAATTTTTCCCTTCAATAGTGGAACGTGAGTGAAGTACAAAGCCTATAATAAACAAATGTTTAGCATCCAAAAAATGTAATATTTATATATATATATATATATATATATATATATATAACAAAAAATATATATATACAGTATATATATATAAACACACTTAAAAAAAAAAATTATATATATATATATATTTTTATATATATATATATATATATATATATATATATATATATATATATATATATATATATATATATATATAAATATAGCTGCGAGCAGCGATGGAGGGCCCAAGCCGGTGACACCGCCACCCCGGTGAAAGGCACCAGGGTGGCGGTGCCACCGGCTTGGGCCCGCAATCGCTGCTCGCAGCTATATTTAGGGCCCGAGCACCGATGGTGTGAGGACCCTCTTGGAATTGCTCTGTTTATTAGGGCCCAAGCCCTGAAAGGGCGAAGGCCCTATTGTTTTCGGTAGGATTATTTATTATTATTATTTTTTTGTCAACCTTTCGGGCACTTTTGGGGCCCTTAACATGCTCGAAAACTCTTGAAACTTTGCACACGGGTCAGAACCCGCGGCCATCAGGGCCGGGCTGAAGCTGGTACCCGGGCGTGGCAGGGGGGCTCAACAGCGCCCCCTTGAACGAAGTCCGAAAACTTGGTCCATGAATCAGACACGCTTGCATGTAATAATATGAAACTCAGTACACATATAGATCTCATCGGGCGGAACAACTTTCGTACTTTTACTTTTTACGCCAGCCCAACAGGAAGTCGGCTATTATGGGTTGTTTGGAAACGCATGCTGTGGATTTTGATGTACTCCTTCTAGGAAATTCATCCATTCACCTCCAAACTCGGTCAGCATGAAGTCAAGACATTGAGGATGCTAAATTGCGAACGGATTTTTGATATCTCGAACGGTTTGGCCGTGGCGAGGAAACGAATTTATGGCGAATAATGGAAACAGGAAGTGTGTTATAACTTCTGCATACATTAACTGATCTTGATGAAACTTCAGCAGTGTGTTCGTTGTAAGAGGCCGATCACATGGATGTGACTATTGTGAGTCAAAGTTATAGCGCCACCAACTGGCAGCAGGAAGTTTGTCACTTTCAAAATGCTTTGAAATCACTCTCTTATTTTTACCCGATTTGCTTCAAACTTTATGTGTATAATGTAGACACACGGCAGATGTAGACCTGTGAAAGGATTATTGATATCTTAGATACTGTTGCCGTGGCAATGCTTCAAACTTTAATATTCTTTTTTTAAGCTTTTGAGACTCTTAACATACTTGAAATTGCATGAAACTCGACAGACACATCACATTTATTATCCAGTAGACATGTGCAAAGTTTCAGAAATGGGCGTGGTGGAATGGCTCAGTAGCGCCACCTTTAGCCAAAAATGGGGGCTTAGTTTTTCCTAGAATCGCAAAACTTGGTACGTATATTGTTCTCATCAGGCCGGACAACTTTGTAATTTATTGTCATTAGCTCAGACCAACAGGAAGTCAGATATTTTGGTTTGAATGTGGATTTTCTGGAGAATTTTCTCTCTCTCTCTGTGTGTGTGTGTGTGTGTGTGTGTGGAGGGGGTGGGGGGGATTTGTCTATTCCATTTAATCTTTGTTTTTCAAGGTTTCAGGGGCTTTTGGGGCCCTTAACGTGCTCAAAAACTCTTGAAACTTTTCACACAGGTCAGAACCCACGGTCATCAGGGACAGGCTGAAGCTGGTACCCGGGTGTGGCAGGGGGGCTCAACAGCGCCCCCTTGAACACGGTCTGAAAACTTGGTCCATATATCAAACACGCTTGCATGAATTAATATGAAACTCGGTACACATATAGATCTCATCGGGCCGAACAACTTCCGCACTCTAAGTTATTAGCTCCGCCCAACAGGAAGTCGACTATTGTGGGTTGTTTGAAAAACGCATGCTGTGGAATTTGATGTACTCATCCTAGAGAATTCATCCAATCGCCTCCAAACTCGGTCAGCGTGAAGTCAAGACATTGAGGATGCTAAATTGCGGACGGATTTTTGATATCTCGAACGGTTTGGCCGTGGCGAGGACACGAATTTATGGCGAGAAAAGAGAAACACGAAGTGTTATAACTTCTGCACACATTAACTGATCTTGATGAAACTTCAGCAGTGTGTTCGTGGTAAGAGGCCAATCAGATGGATATAACTATTGTGAGTCAAAGTTATAGCGCCACCAACTGGTAGCAGGAAGTGTGTCACTTTCAAAATGCTTTTGACAAAAGTGTGGGGGGGTTACTTTTACCCACAGTTACAAAAATCAGTAGGGGAGAGGCGGGACAGTTGAAACACTTTTCAGATAAATGTCGTTTTCTAAGATAAGGTTACAGATAGATTTTTTATTTTTTTGTGATTAACAACTCACATATGTGTTCTCTTAGTATCATGTGTTATTCGGTACAAATATAGAATGATTTAAGTAAAATATGACTTTGAACGGGAGTTGTGCTTTGTTTCAATCGTCCCGCCTGTGCGGGACGGTTGAAACACAGGGGTGGGACGGATGAAACATAACAGTTTAAATGGCAACTATTCATCTAATGCTTATTTTTGTGAACAACACCTGACAAATAACTTATGTACATATTGTTACAAACATATTTTGTAATTTATTTTCATTTAAAGGTTCATATTAACCATTTTTGTTCTGTCGCCCAATAAACAATAGGCGATAAGCCTATGCGCATTTTGTAATCTTTCTAACAGGCTATTTTGACGAAGACAGACAAATCAGTTTACAATTAATTTTCTTACATTTCTTCCTTGAGTCATATTGAGTGTTTGCTAGTTGAATAGCCTGTTATTATGAAGAAAACGAGGCCAACCAGAAGACGATAAATGAAATTTATTGAATATTAAAGATTGGACAATTGATGATTATTACAGAGATAGCATGTGTTGCGTAATTGAAAATTAATTTGCATTAAAAGAAACACAAGTCTAGAAACAGTATATGAATCTATGAACAGTATAGGCTATGACCAGGTTTAACGTGCAGGACGCGCGGTCGGGACGGTTGAAACACTGTTTCAACCGTCCCGACAGCGCATCCTGTCATTTAAACCTCTATTGCTCTTAAACTAAAAAACTCTAATATTGCCCACTTAAGGGTGTGTTGCAGTACTAATACACCTGCCGTATTATCATTACAATGGCACATGAAACAATAAATCCAACTTGTCAGTCCAAAAAAAGTACCGCACAAAATAATTCACTCACCGCATTCAAAAACAGCTTTGCGGCTTTAACTCCAAAACGACACGACGTAAAGAAGAAATGTTTTCGCGGGTATGTTAGGCATTGCGTGCTGTACGTGCTGACGAAATTTGACGTACATGACGTGAGTGGTTTTCAAGGAAATCTCAGTGTTTCATCCGTCCCGCGTTTCAATCGTCCCGCCTCTCCCCTACGCATATTGGTCTCATCGAGCAGGACAATTTTCTAATTTACAGTCATTAGCTCCGAGCAACAGGAAGTCAGATATTTTGGTTTGAATGTGGATTTCTTTGCAAAATCAGCCTCTGAATTTTTACCCACTCCTGCTAGGTGGTTTATTTTATTCACACCAAACTTTTTCAACATGATGAAAATACATTAAAGATGCTAAATTGTGAACGGATAATACATATCTCAAACGGTTTTGCTATGGCGAGGGATTAAAGTAATGTCAAAAAATGGAAACACTAAAACCCTCGTATCTTCTAAAAATTTAATTATACACCATTTATTTCTATATAAAATTATACAAATATCAGAACTAAACCCATTTTATTATTTTTTTTTATTTAATAATTTTTTAAGTTTAAAAACAGCCAGAATGGTTTTTTTTAGTCCAAAAAATAAATAAATCATGTCATACATAGTGCTATACTGCCCTCTTGAGTTCAAAATCAGGTAGGCCTATTGTCTCTATATAAAAATATACTAGGTATGTGACGGTGAGAATATTTTACCACCGGTTAATCAACGGGTTAATAAACGGGTTAATCAATGTTGTGGAATATTTTGAGTGTATCATAAATTCAGAATAAGGTAAGACAAGTAATATTTTCTGTCTTTTATGTATATATATATATATATATATATATATATATATATATACATACACCAGCCCAACGAATTTATGGCGAATAATGGAAACCGGAAGTGTGTTATAACTTCAGCATACATTAACTGATCTTGATGAAACTTCAGCAGTGTGTTCGTTGTAAGAGGCCGATCACATGGATGTGACTATTGTGAGACAAAGTTATAGCGCCATCAACTGGCAGCAGGAAGTGTGTCACTTTCTAAATGCTTTGAATTTATATTATATAAATATTTTATATATAATATATTATATATATTATATATTATTTAAATATATATATTTATATATATATATATATATATATATATATAAATATAGCTGCGAGCAGCGATGAAGGGCCAAAGCCGGCGCCACCGCCACCCCGGTGCCTTTAGATAACTAAAGGCGCCGGGGTTGCGGTGCCACCGGCTTGGGCCCGTAATCGCTGCTCGCAGCTATATTTAGGGCCCGAGCACCGATGGTGTGAGGACCCTCTTGGAATTGCTCTGTTTATTATTATTATTATTAGGGCCCGAGCACCGATGGTGTGAGGACCCTCTTGGAATTGCTCCGTTTATTATTATTAGGGGTTCAAGCACGAAGTGCTGAAACCCTATTGTAATTGTAAGGATTTTTAGGGGTTCAAGCACGAAGTGCTGAAACCCTATTGTAATTGTACTGATTTTTATTATTATTATTTTTCTTCTGCCGTAAAACGCATCGTGCAGCCCAAACCGTAAGTGCTAGAGACTTGAAACTTTGCCAGATGGTAGTACAAAAATCGAGGAGAGGTTATCAAAATATGACCCCGATTGGCCCATAGGTGGCGCTACAGTGCAAAAAACAAAAAAAAATCATATTTTTGCTTAAATCTCATTAACCGTTTGTCACAGACTCAAGTGTCTTATATCATTGGAATCCTTGGGTCAAGCCGAACAAAAAAGGCCTCAAGGATTTCATTTCCGGTATGCAAATTTTCCGCCATTTTGAATTATGTCCAAAACCTACTTTTGCGAACTAGTCCCTGGTTTTGTGTCCGATCGGAACCAAACCAGTGCAGAAATGTTCTCTGGAGTCAGAATATCAATAATTATCGAAAAAAAGTTGAAATTTCGATTGACGGTCACTAAGGGGCGCCAAAATGTTTGAAGAAGGCGGTGCCTATTTTACTAAAATGGCTATAACTCCAGAAGTAAATGAGGTATCTTCACCAAACTCGGTACACCTGTTTAACAGGTCAATCTGAGGTCATAGTATAAAGATTGCGGCGATTGGCCACATGGTGGCGCTATAACATGAAAAAAACATAAATCAGGCTGTAACCACCTGACCGTTAGTCCGATTGACTTGAAAATTGGTATGCAGTGTCTTGGTCCAAGCTGTCATGTATATCTATGAGGACATTGGTGTATCTCAAAAAACATGGCCGCCATCGGCCAATGAAGTTTGAGCACCTATTAGACAAGGTTAACGGAGGCCGATCGGAACAAAACTCGGTGGGCATGTTCGACTCATGGCCCTAGAGGTCTGTAAGAATTTTGAAAGAAATCGGCCACTAGTTGGCGCTAACGAGTTTTATGGCTCTGTAATCACGTGGTGTTACACTTATCATCACAAAATGCATATCATTTGATAGATCTGCTCATGCTGAACAACTTTGCCTCAAGAACCATTGCTGTCAATCAAACCGTTCATTAAATATTTGTAATTATGTTAAAAACCTACTTTTGCGAACTAGTCCTAGGTTTTTCGCCCGATCGGAACCAAACAAGTCTAGAACAATTCTATGGACTCTCTAGATAAATAATTATCAAAAAAAAGTTGAACTTTAGCATTTTTCACATGGGTATATTGGGTCATAAAGAAAATGGGCGTGGCAAAATGCACTCAAAAGCCTATAAATCCTAAACGAAAACTCAGAACTTCACGAAAATTGGTGAGCATATGTGACATATCATTCTAAACAAGCATGCAAAGTTTCATGTAGATCGGACCATAGGTGGCGCTATAACTGTTAAAAAGCTTTGAAAACCATATATTTCCTATGGTAAATTGCCTGTATTGGCTGTAAATGGACTTTACCATCTATTATTTCAGTGGTTAAAAGCTTTCTAAATAAATCTTAATGTCTTAAATGCTTATGTGCTTAAAGGCCTTAAATGCTTGAACCCCGATAAATGCTGCTTGCAGCTTTAATTAGGGGTTCAAGCACGAAGTGCTGAAACCCTATTGTAATCGTCCTGATTTTTAGGGGTTCAAGCACGAAGTGCTGAAACCCTATTGTAATTGTACTGATTTTTATTATTATTATTATTATTATTATTATTATTAGGGGTTCAAGCACGAAGTGCTGAAACCCTATTGTAATCGTCCTGATTTTTATTATTATTATTTTTCCGCCATAAAACGCATTGTGCAGCCCAAACCGTAAGACCTAGAGACTTGAAACTTTGCCAGATGGTAGTACTATTGCTCGCTACTCAGATACACGGACTCAGCCCAATCGGCCCATAGGTGGCGCTATAGCAATCAAAAGCGCAAAACTGCTCAGAACTCCCAGACCGTAAGGCGTAGCTTCAAGTGTCTTATATCATTGAAATCCAGAGCTTCTGAAGAAAAAAACGTATATCTCCGATTTCATTTCCGCCATGATAGATTTTTCGCCATTTTGAATTTTGTCAAAAACCTACTTTTGCGAACTAGTCCCTGGTTTTTCGCCCGATCGGAACCAAACCAGTGCGGAATTGTTCTCTGGAGTCTGAAGATCAATAATTATCGAAAAAAAGTTGAAATTTCGATTAATGGTCGCTAGGGGGTGCAAAATTAACGTTGTGGGAGGAGCCTATTTTACTAAAATGGCTATAACTCAAGAAGTAATTAAGTAAACTTCACCAAACTTGGTACACATGTGTAAGAGGTCAATCTGAGGTCACAGTAAAAAAATTGCGTCGATTGGCCACATGGTGGCGCTATAAAACAAATAAAAACATATAGACAACTGACCGTTTTTCCGAATGACTTGAAATTTGGTATGCAGTGTCTTGGCCCAAGGGGCCATGTATGTCTAAAAGGATATTGGCGTATCTCAAAAAACATGGCCGCCATTGGCCAATGAGGTTTGAGCACCGTTAACGACGTCCGATCGGAGCGAAACTCGATGGGCATGTTCGGCTCAAGCCCCTAGAGGTCTGTAAGAATTTTGAAAGAAATCGGCCACTAGTTGGCGCTAACGAGTTTTAAGGCTCTGTAATCACGTGGTGTTACACTTATCATCACAAAATGCATATCATCTGATAGATCTGCTCATGCTGAACAACTTTGCCTCAAGAACCATCACTGTCAATCAAACTGTTCATTAAATATTCATGAATATGTTAAAAACCTACTTTTGCGAACTAGTCCCTGGTTTTTCGCCCGATCAGAACCAGACCAGTCTAGGACAATTCTCTGGACTCTCTAGATCAATAATTATCGAAAAAAAGTTGAACTTTTGCATTTTTCGCATGGGTATAATTGGGTCATAAAGAAAATGGGCGTGGCAAAATGCACTCAGAAGCCTATAAATCCTAAACGAAAACTCAGAACTTCACGAAAATGGGTGAGCATATGTGCCATAACATTCTAAACAAGCATGCAAAATTTCATGTAGATCGGACCATAGGTGGCGCTATAACTGGCAAAAAGTTTTAAAACTACATATTTCCTATGGTAAATTGCCTATATTGGCTGTAAATGGATTTTTCCATCTATAATTTCAGTGGTTAAAAGCTTGTTAAATAAAACGTAATGTCTTAAATGCTTATGTGCTTAAAGGCCTTAAATGCTTGAACCCCGATAAATGCTGCTTGCAGCTTTAATTATTATTATTATTATTATTATTCTGCCGTAAAACGCATCGTGCAGCCCAAACCGTAAGGGCTAGAGCTTTGAAACTTTGCCAGATGGTAGTACAAAAATCGAGGAGAGGTTCAGAGATTATGACCCCGATTGGCCCATAGGTGGCGCTATAGCGACCAAAAGCGCGAAACTGCTCATAACTCCTAGACCGTATGTCGCAGCCTCAAGTGTCTTATATCATTGGAAAGCTGGACGCCTGACGAACAAAACGTATATCTCCGATTTTATTTCCGTCATGATAGATTTTCCGCCATTTTGAATTTTGTCGAAAATCTACTTTTGCGAACTAGTCCCTGGTTTTTCGCCCGATCGGAACCAAACCAGTGCAGAATTGTTCTCTGGAGTCTGAAGATCAATAATTATCGAAAAAAAGTTGAAATTTCGATTCACAGTCGCTAGGGGGTGCAAAATTAACGTTGTGGGAGGAGCCTATTTTACTAAAATGGCTATAACTCCAGAAGTAATTCAGTAAACTTCACCAAACTTGGTATACATGTGTAGGAGGTCAGTCTGAGGTCACAGTAAAAAAATCGCGGCGATCGGCCACATGGTGGCGCTATAACATGACAAAAACATAAAACAGGCTATAACCACCTGACCGTTAGTCCGATTGACTTGAAAATTGGTATGCAGTGTCTTGGTCCAAGGTGCCATGTATGTCTATGAGGACATTGGTGTATCTCAAAAAACATGGCCGCCATTGGCCAATAAATTTGAGCACCTATTAGACAAGGTTAACAGAGGCCGATCGGAACGAAACTCGATGGGCATGTTCGACTCATGGCCCTGGAGGTCTGTAAGAATTTTAAAAGAAATCGGCCACTAGTTGGCGCTAACGAGTTTTATGGCTCTGTAATCACGTGGTGTTACACATATCATCACAATATGCATATCATTTGATAGATCTGCTCATGCTGAACAACTTTGCCTCAAGAACCATTGCTGTCAATCAAACCGTTCATTAAATATTTGTGAATATGTTAAAAACCTGCTTTTGCGAACTAGTCCTAGGTTTTTCGCCCGATCGGAACCAAACCAGTCTAGGACAATTCTCTGGACTCTCTAGATCAATAATTATCAAAAAAAAGTTGAACTTTTGCATTTGGATTGCTATAATAGGTTCACTTCAAAATGTGGCCTTTACCAATTGTCCCTGAAAGCCTATATCTCTTTAAAGAATGTTCAAACCTTCTTAAAAACAAGTCAGAACATGTGAAATATCACTCTGAACATGCATGAAAATTTTCAGACAGATCTGACAAAATTTGCCTCTATAACAGTTAAAAAGGTGAAAATGATATGAATATAATGGCATATTAAGCCAATAAGTGGTTTTTTACTGCCCCCTGCTGTTTAAAATAGTCATGTTGTCATATTGTTCTATAATTCATATTTAGACTTTATAAAATCACTATTTTAACATTTACAATTACATTTAGTCAAAATCCATCTGTTAAAGTATTAGTATTGACAGTTTGATCACATTATATATTTCAAATGTCTGTATCTACAACATAATGTGTGTGTGTAGTCTTAGGTTTCTGAATAAATTCTGAATCATCTGATTAATAGCTTACAAAGACTTTGTGAAATGTTTATAGACCATTGAAATATATTTTCATAATGACATATCCCAATAGCATTGAAAAAACAACAACATTTGTCTTTGTGTGTGTGTGTGTGTGTGTGTGTGTGTGTGTGTGTGTGTGTGTGTGTGTGTGTGTGTGTGTGTGTGTGTGTGTAAACATGCATTATGGAGTTAAAATGGAAAAACTGGTTTGATTTAGTACAGAAAAATGGTGAAAATCATGAAGTTTAAAGTCAAAGTGAGCCAATAAGTGGTCTTCTACTGCCCTCTGCTGGCCATTCTACGTATTAATGAAGTCTACTCACATATGCTTTGGCATTCATTATACACTAAAAATCACTTATATAACAATAAGACACTAAAAAATAACGTATATAACAATTACTATTGTAGCACAATCATATTTTGTCAGAGTTTATCACTCATAAATCATATTTTGTCAGAGTATACAATCACAGTAAACAATGGTAAATCCTACTAGAATGTAGTATATCATGGTAAATCATGCTAGAATATGGCAAATCAGGCTAGAATCATAGTAAATAATACTAGAATGTGGTAAATTGTTGTGGGAGGAGCCTATTTTACTAAAATGGCTATAACTCAAGAAGTAAATGAGATATTTTCACCAAACTCAGTACACATGTGTATGGTTTCAATTTGAGGTCACAGTAAACATTTTTATGGAGATCGGACCATAGGTAGCGCTATAACTGTTAAAAAGCTTTAAAACCATATATATCCCATGGTAAACTGCCTGTATTGGCTGTAAATGGTCTTCTCCATCTATTATGTCCGTGGTTACATGCTTGCTAAATAAATCTTAATAACTTTTGATGCTTTTGTGCTTAAATGCCTAAAAGGCTTTAACTGCTTGAACCCCGATAAATGCTGCTTGCAGCTTTAATTATTATTATTATTTTTCCGCCATAAAACGCATCGTGCAGCCCAAACCGTAAGACCTAGAGACTTGAAACTTTGCCAGATGGTAGTACTATTGCTCGCTACTCAGATACACGGACTCAGCCCAATCGGCCCATAGGTGGCGCTATAGCAATCAAAAGCGCAAAACTGCTCAGAACTCCCAGACCGTAAGGCGTAGCTTCAAGTGTCTTATATCATTGAAATCCAGAGCTCCTGAAGAAAAAAACGTATATCTCCGATTTCATTTCCGCCATGATAGATTTTTCGCCATTTTGAATTTTGTCAAAAACCTACTTTTGCGAACTAGTCCCTGGTTTTTCGCCCGATCGGAACCAAACCAGTGCGGAATTGTTCTCTGGAGTCTGAAGATCAATAATTATCGAAAAAAAGTTGAAATTTCGATTAATGGTCGCTAGGGGGTGCAAAATTAACGTTGTGGGAGGAGCCTATTTTACTAAAATGGCTATAACTCAAGAAGTAATTAAGTAAACTTCACCAAACTTGGAACACATGTGTAAGAGGTCAATCTGAGGTCACAGTAAAAAAATTGCGTCGATTGGCCACATGGTGGCGCTATAAAACAAATAAAAACATATAGACAACTGACCGTTTTTCCGAATGACTTGAAATTTGGTATGCAGTGTCTTGGCCCAAGGGGCCATGTATGTCTAAAAGGATATTGGCGTATCTCGAAAAACATGGCTGCCATTGGCCAATGAGGTTTGAGCATCGTTAACGAAGTCCGATCGGAGCGAAACTCGATGGGCATGTTCGGCTCAAGCCCCTAGAGGTCTGTAAGAATTTTGAAAGAAATCGGCCACTAGTTGGCGCTAACGAGTTTTAAGGCTCTGTAATCACGTGGTGTTACACTTATCATCACAAAATGCATATCATTTGATAGATCTGCTCATGCTGAACAACTTTGCCTCAAGAACCATCACTGTCAATCAAACTGTTCATTAAATATTCATGAATATGTTAAAAACCTACTTTTGCGAACTAGTCCCTGGTTTTTTGCCCGATCAGAACCAGACCAGTCTAGGACAATTCTCTGGACTCTCTAGATCAATATTATCGAAAAAAAGTTGAACTTTTGCATTTTTCGCATGGGTATAATTGGGTCATAAAGAAAATGGGCATGGCAAAATGCACTCAAAAGCCTATAAATCCTAAACGAAAACTCAGAACTTCACGAAAATTGGTGAGCATATGTGCCACAACATCATTAACAAGCATGCAAAATATCATGGAGATCGGACTATAGGTGGCGCTATAACTGTTAAAAAGCTTGCCTGTATTGGCTGTAAATGGACTTTTCCATCTATTATTTCAGTGGTTAAAAGCTTTCTAAACAAATCTTAATGTCTTAAATGCTTATGTGCTTAAAGGCCTTAAATGCTTGAACCCCGATAAATGCTGCTTGCAGCTTTAATTATTATTATTATTTTTCTTCTGCCGTAAAACGCATCGTGCAGCCCAAACCGTAAGTGCTAGAGACTTGAAACTTTGCCATATGGTAGTACAAAAATCGAGGAGAGGTTATCAAAATATGAGCCAGATTGGCCAATAGGTGGCGCTACAGTGCAAAAAACAAAAAAATGGCACATTTTTGCTTAAATCTCACCAACCCTTTGTCACAGACTCAAGTGTCTTATATCATTGGAATCCTTGGCTCAAGCCGAACAAAAAAGGCCTCAAGGATTTCCTTTCCGGTATGCAAATTTTCCGCCATTTTGGATTTTGTCCAAAACCTACTTTTGCGAACTAGTCCTAGGTTTTTTGTACGATCGGAACCAAACAAGTGCAGAAATGTTCTCTGGAGTCTGAATATCAATAATTATTAAAAAAAAGTTTAAATTTTGATTCACGGTCGCTAAGGGGCGCCAAAACGTTCGAAGGAGGCGGAGCTAGTTTTACTAAAATGGCTATAACTCCAGAAGTAAATGAGTTATCTTCACCAAACTTGGTACACATGTGTAAGAGGTCAATCTAAGGTCACAGTAAAGAAATCGCGGTGATTAGCCACATGGTGGCGCTATAACATTAAAAAAACATAAAACAGGCTATAACCACCTGACCGTTTGTCCGATTGACTTGAAAATTGGTATGCAGTGTCTTGGTCCAAGGTGCCATGTATGTCTATGAGGACATTGGTGTATCTCGAAAAACATGGCCGCCATCGGCCAATGAAGTTTGAGCACCTATTAGACAAGGTTAACGGAGGCCAATCAGAACGAAACTCAGTGGGCATGTTCGGCTCAAGCCCCTAGAGGTCTGTAAGAATTTTGAAAGAAATCGGCCACTAGTTGGCGCTAACGAGTTTAATGGCTCTGTAATCACGTGGTGTTACACTTATTGTCACAAAATGCATATCATTTGATAGAACTGCTCATGCTGAACAACTTTGCCTCAAGAACTATTGCTGTCAATCAAACCGTTCATTAAATATTCGTAATTATGTTAAAAACCTACTTTTGCGAACTAGTCCCTGGTTTTTCGCCCGATCGGAACCAGACCAGTCTAGGACAATTCTCTGGACTCTCTAGATCAATAATTATCAAAAAAAAGTTGAACTTTTGCATTTGGATGGCTGTAATAGGGTCATTTATAAAATGGGCGGGGCAAAATAAATAAAAAAACCTATAAATCATAAATAAAAACTCAGAACTTCACAAAAATTGGTGAACATATGTGAAATAACATCATTAACAAGCATGCCAAATTTTATGGAGATCGGACCAAAGGTGGCGCTATAACTGTTAAAAAGCTTTAAAACCATATATTTCCTATGGTAAATGGTCTTTTTCATCTATTATGTCAGTAGTTACATGCTTGCTAAATAAATCTTAATAACTTTTGATGCTTTTATGCTTAAAGGCCTTAAAGGCCTTAAAGGAGCATTTCACCCATGGGAACATTGATCTTTATTGAAAGTGGGTCATATATGTAGTCGAAATGTAAAATAAATTTTGAATTTGGTGCCTTCTTGACCGAGGAAAGAAAGAAAGTAACTTCAGGACGCATTTGTATGAAAGACAACAACTCCCACAATGCACCACATTGCACAGCTGCGCAAGCCACTCCCACTAATCCAGAACAGCATATGAATCACTCATCCGTCCATAAGGCTAGCTACCACCGGAGCTTGAAATTCATTTCACACAAAATGTCTAACGTTAGTTAGTTGGCGAACTCATTAATGAATTACTCCTCATTTGTATTTCTTTCGAAGTGGTGAATTATTGCATGGTTACGTTACCGGGATGTTCAGTCAGATGCGGTGCGAAACTAGGATGGTTCACAACACAAACGTCCGTGTCCTCGTCTGATTCAGAGATTTCGTCCAGGAGAAATTGGCATCGTTTAAATGCTTTGCAGCAGACGGACTCTATCTCTGTGTTCGTAGCGGTTCGTAGTTGCATAGTGAGATCACCGGCGCCACCAGTCCGCCCCCAGCTCGAGCCAGTCTGGGCTTCTCGTCCGCGACAGGCAGGTCTTCTGCCTCGGCTGCTATACGCTATGCGGCTTGTAAAGGTAGCCACAAACACCTGATTCGAGCATCAGACTTCCGAAATCCTCTTCTTCTACATCATATTGAGTAACGTTACCCTCCGCTATTGTCATATCTTCACAGCTTGCTCCACAGTGCCTGTTAGCTTAGCTTCCAAACAAGATGGAGGATATTGCTTTTAGTTTCAGAAAGTGAAGTCCCACCCACTGATCTGTAATAGGCCTGTACGTGAGCGGGTCCCGCCCCCTGGAATAATGAGGAGCTAGTGTTTGTAGTCTCTACACTTTTCAATGAAATGTGACTTCCTGCTTATTATGACGCAAAATGATGATTTTTACGTCATAATAAGCAGGAAGTAAAACACTTAAATCCTTATTTCTCCCATCTCAGGGAAAAATTAATGAAAAATCCACGTTTATTATAATATATGACTGGGTTTCTAACAATACAAAGCTTAATGCAAATGGGTGAAGTGTCCCTTTAATTGCTTGAACCCCGATAAATGCTGCTTGCAGCTTTAATTATTATTATTATTATTCTTCTCCGCATTTAATCGCATTTTTGAGGGCCTAAACATGCTCGAAAACTCACGAAACTTTGCACACGTGTCAGAACTGGCGAAAATTTACATCTGATATAGGTTTCAGAATTGGGCGGGGCAAAATGGCTTGATAGCGCCACCTATAAAAGTTCAACGGAGTGCGCCTCCCGCTGTGTTCCACGTACATGTACGAAATTCGGTACATATATGTAATGACCTAATATCTACAAAAAAGTCTCTTGGAGCGTAGCCCTAAACCCAACAGGAAGTCAGCCATTTTGAACTTCCTCTCAGATTTTTGTGCAGTTTTTGCCATTTTCAGGCCTCGTACTTTAACGAACTCCTCCTACAGTTTTAATCTGATCATCTTCAAATTTGGTGAGTGTAATCTTAAGGCCTTTGCGACGTTAAATTGCGAAGATCTTGAGTTTTCGTCGAAGGGCGGGTCCTCGGCGGCCTGACAAATTTCGATGTTTCGCCATGAAACAGGAAGTTGCTATAACTCAGGCATGGAATGTCCAATCTGCCCCAAACTTCACACGTTTGATAAGCATTCTGTCCTGAACACATGACCATGCTCATATTCATTTATAGTCATAGCGCCACCTGCTGGCAACAGGAAGTGACATGTTTAACACTGTTGTGGACTCCTAATAACATATAAAAAAGTGCCAGCAAGTGCTAAACATGCTAACAACATACTAGAAACATGCTAAAACATGCTAGCAAACACTTAGCTAAGTGCTAAAGCATGCTATTACTGCAATTAAATAGGAATTTGCTGTAACTCAGGCATGGAATGTCCAATCTGCCCCAAACTTCACACATTTGATAAGAATCATGGCCTGAACACATGTCCATGCTCAAATTCAGTTATAGTAATAGCGCCACCTACTGGCAACAGGAAGTGACATGTTTAACACGTTGATGCTGTTCTAGCAACATGTTAAAAATGCCATTGACTTCTAAACATGCTAGAAACATGTTAAAACATGCTAGCAATACTTAGCTAAGTGCTAAAGCATGCTAATTCAATGAAACAGGATGTTGTTGTTACTCAAGAAGGCAATGTCCAATCTGCGCCAAACTTCACATTTTTGATAAGCGTTTTGTCTTGAACACATGACCATGCACATATTCAGTTACAGTCATAGCGCCACCTGCTGGCAACAGGAAGTGACATGTTAAACACTGTTGTGGACTCCTGATAACATATAAAAAAGTGCCAGCAAGTGCTAAATATGCTAACAACATACTAGAAACATGCTAAAACATGCTAGCAAACATTTAGCTAAGTGCTAAAGCATGCTATTGCTGCAATTAAATAGGAATTTGCTGTAACTCAGGCATGGAATGTCCAATCTGCCCCAAACTTCACACGTTTGATAAGAGTCATGGCCTGAACACCTCTACATGAGAATATTCAGTTTTAGTAATAGCGCCACCTACTGGTAACAGGAAGTGTCATGTTTAACACGTTGATGCTGTTCTAGCAACATGTTAAAAATGCCATTGACTTCTAAACATGCTAGAAACATGTTAAAACATGCTAGCAATACTTAGCAAAGTGCTAAAGCATGCTAATTCAATGAAACAGGATGTTGTTGTTACTCAAGAAGGCAATGTCCAATCTGCGCCAAACTTCACACTTTTGATAAGCGTTTTGTCCTGAACACATGACCATGCACATATTCAGTTACAGTCATAGCGCCACCTGCTGGCAACAGGAAGTGACATGTTAAACACTGTTGTGGACTCCTGATAACATATACAAAAGTGCCAGCAAGTGCTAAACATGCTAACAACATACTAGGAAAATGCTAAAACATGCTAGCAAACACTTAGCTAAGTGCTAAAGCATGCTATTGCTGCAATTAAATAGGAATTTGCTGTAACACAGGCATGGAATGTCCAATCTGCCCCAAACTTAATATGTAACATGCAAGAACCATGCTAGCAACACATAGCTAAGTTCTAAAACATGCTAGAAATGCTAAAGGAAGTTGTTGTAACTCAAGCATACAATGTCCAATCTGCCCCAAACTTCACATGTTTGATAAAAGTCCCGCACTGAACACATCTACATAGCAATATTCAGATATAGACATAGCCCCACCTACTGGCAACAAAAACTGACATGGTTAACACAGTAATGCAGAACTAACCACATAACTATTGTGTACTAAGCATGCTAGAAACATACTAAACATGCTAGCAACTACTATATATACCTCCTTAAATGCACATTGCCCAACCATGCTCTGTCTTCCTAAAGCCACCGAGTGACGATGGCACGGGTGCGAGGGCCCTTTCATCGCTGCTTGCAGCTTTAATTATTATTATTATTATTCTTCTCCGCATTTAATTGCATTTTTGAGGGCCTAAACATGCTCGAAAACTCACAAAACTTTGCAGACGCGTCAGAACTGGCGAAAATTTACATCTGATAAAGGTTTCAGAATTGGACGGGGCAAAATGGCTCGATAGCGCCACCTATAAAAGTTCAACGGAGTGCGCCTCCCGCAACGTTCAACGTACGTGCACGAAATTCGGTACATACATGTAATGACCTAATACCTACAAAAAAGTCTCTTGGAGCATAGCCCTAAACACAACAGGAAGTCAGCCATTTTGAACTTCCTCTCAGATTTTTGTGCAGTTTTTGCCATTTTCAGGCCTCGTACTTTAACAAACTCCTCCTACAGTTTTAATCTGATCATCTTCAAATTTGGTGAGTATAATCTTAAGGCCTTTGCGACGTTAAATTGCGAAGATCTTGAGTTTTCGTCGAAGGGCGGGTCCTCGGCGGCCTGACAAATTTCGATGTTTCGCCATGAAACAGGAAGTTGCTGTAACTCAGGCATGGAATGTCCAATCTGCCCCAAACTTCACACGTTTTATAAGCATTCTGTCCTGAACACATGACCATGCTCATATTCATTTATAGTCATAGCGCCACCTGCTGGCAACAGGAAGTGACATGTTTAACACTGTTGTGGACTCCTAATAACATATAAAAAAGTGCCAGCAAGTGCTAAACATGCTAACAACATACTAGAAACATGCTAAAACATGCTAGCAAACACTTAGCTAAGTGTTAAAGCATGCTATTACTGCAATTGAATAGGAATTTGCTGTAACTCAGGCATGGAATGTCCAATCTGCCCCAAACTTCACACGTTTGATAAGAATCATGGCCTGAACACATGTCCATGCTCAAATTCAGTTATTGTAATAGCGCCACCTACTGGCAACAGGAAGTGACATGTTTAACACGTTGATGCTGTTCTAGCAACATGTTAAAAATGCCATTGAGTTCTAAAAATGCTAGAAACATGTTAAAACATGCTAGCAATACTTAGCTAAGTGCTAAAGCATACTAATTCAATGAAACAGGATGTTGTTGTTACTCAAGAAGGCAATGTCCAATCTGCGCCAAACTTCACACTTTTGATAAGCGTTCTGTCCTGAACACATGACCATGCTCATATTCAGTTACATTTATAGCGCCACCTGCTGGCAACAGGAAGTGACATGTTAAACACTGTTGTGGACTCCTGATAACATATAAAAAAGTGCCAGCAAGTGCTAAACATGCTAACAACATACTAGAAGCTAAAACATGCTAGCAAACACTTAACTAAGTGCTAAAGCATGCTATTACTGCAATTAAATAGGAATTTGCTGTAACTCAGGCACGGAATGTCCAATCTGCCCCAAACTTCACACGTTTGATAAGAGTCAAGGCCTGAACACATCTACATGATAATATTCAGTTATAGTAATAGCGCCACCTAGTGTTTAACACGTTAATGCCGTTCTAGCAACATGTTAAAAATGCCATTGACTTCTAAACATGCTAGAAACATGTTAAAACATGCTAGCAATACTTAGCTAAGTGCTAAAGCATGCTAATTCAATGAAACAGGATGTTGTTGTTACTCAAGAAGGCAATGTCCAATCTGCGCCAAACTTCACATTTTTGATAAGCGTTCTGTCCTAAACACATGACCATGCTCATATTCAGTTACAGTCATAGCGCCACCTGCTGGCAACAGGAAGTGGCATGTTTAACACTGTTGTGAACTCCTGATAACATATAAAAAAGTGCTAGCAAGTGCTAAACATGCTAACAACATACTAGAAACATGCTAAAACATGCTAGCAAACACTTAGCTAAGTGCTAAAGCTCGCTATTACTGCAATTAAAAAGGAATTGGCTGTAACTCAGGCACGGAATGTCCAATCTGCCCGAAACTTCACACGTTTGATAAGAGTCATGGCCTGAACACATCTACATGAGAATATTCAGTTATAGTAATAGCGCCACCTACTGGTAACAGGAAGTGTCATGTTTAACACGTTGATGCCGTTCTAGCAACATGTTAAAAATGCCATTGTCTTATAAACATGCTAGAAACATGTTAAAACATGCTAGCAATACTTAGCTAAGTGCTAAAGCATGCTAATTCAATGAAACAGGATGTTGTTGTTACTCAAGAAGGCAATGTCCAATCTGCACCAAACTTCACACTTTTGATAAGCGTTTTGTCCTGAACTCATGACCATGCACATATTCAGTTACAGTCATAGCGCCACCTGCTGGCAACAGGAAGTGGCATGTTTAACCCTGTTGTGAACTCCTGATAACATATAAAAAAGTGCCAGCAAGTGCTAAACATGCTAACAACATACTAGAAACATGCTAAAACATGCTAGCAAACACTTAGCTAAGTGCTAAAGCATGCTATTACTGCAATTAAATAGGAATTTGCTGTAACTCAAGCATACAATGTCCAATCTGCCCCAAACTTCACACGTTTGATAAAAGTCCTGCACTGAACACATCTACATAGCGATATTCAGATATAGACATAGCCCCACCTACTGGCAACAAAAACTGACATGGTTAACACAGTAATGCAGAACTAACCACATAACTATTGTGTACTAAGCATGCTAGAAACATACTAAACATGCTAGCAACTACTATACCTCCTTAAATGCACATTGCCCAACCATGCTCTGTCTTCCTAAAGCCACCGAGTGACGATGGCACGGGTGCGAGGGCCCTTTCATCGCTGCTTGCAGCTTTAATTATTATTATTCTTCTCCGCATTGAATTGCATTTTTGAGGGCCTAAACATGCTCGAAAACTCACGAAACTTTGCACACGCGTCAGAACTGGCGAAAATTTACATCTGATATAGGTTTCAGAATTGGACAGGGCAAAATGGCTCGATAGCGCCACCTATAAAAGTTCAACGGAGTGCGCCTCCCGCAACGTTCCACGTACGTGCACGAAATTCGGTACATACATGTAATGACCTAATACCTACAAAAAAGTCTCTTGGAGCATAGCCCTAAACACAACAGGAAGTCAGCCATTTTGAACTTCCTCTCAGATTTTTGTGCAGTTTTTGCCATTTTCAGGCCTCGTACTTTAACGAACTCCTCCTACAGTTTTAATCTGATCATCTTCAAATTTGGTGAGTGTAATCTTAAGGCCTTTGCGACGTTAAATTGCGAAGATCTTGAGTTTTCGTCAAAGGGCGGGTCCTCGGCGGCCTGACAAATTTCGATGTTTCGCCATGAAACAGGAAGTTGCTGTAACTCAGGCATGGAATGTCCAATCTGCCCCAATCTTCACACTTTTGATAAGCGTTCTGTCCTGAACACATGACCATGCTCATATTCAGTTACAGTCATAGCGCCACCTGCTGGCAACAGGAAGTGACATGTTTAAAACTGTTATGGACTCCTAATAACATATAAAAAAGTGCCAGCAAGTGCTAAACATGCTAACAACATACTAGAAGCATGCTAAAACATGCTAGCAAACTCTTAGCTAAGTGCTAAAGCATGCTATTATTGCAATTAAATAGGAATTTGCTGTAACTCAGGCATGGAATGTCCAATCTGCCCCAAACTTCACACTTTTGATAAGCGTTCTGTCCTGAACACATCTACATGAGAACATTCAGTTATAGTAATAGCGCCACCTACTGGTAACAGGAAGTGTCATGTTTAACACGTTGATGCCATTCTAGCAACATGTTAAAAATGCCATTGACTTCTAAACATGCTAGAAACATGTTAAAACATGCTAGCAATACTTAGCTAAGTGCTAAAGCATGCTAATTCAATGAAACAGGATGTTGTTGTTACTCAAGAAGGCAATGTCCAATCTGCGCCAAACTTCACACTTTTAATAAACGTTCTGTCCTGAACACATGACCATGCTCATATTCAGTTACAGTCATAGTGCCACCTGCTGGCAACAGGAAGTGACATGTTAAACACTGTTGTGGACATATAAAAACATATAAAAAAAAGTGCCAGCAAGTGCTAAACATGCTAACAACATACTAGAAACATGCTAAAACATGCTAGCAAACACTTAGCTAAGTGCTAAAGCATGCTATTGCTGCAATTAAATAGGAATTTGCTGTAACACAGGCATGGAATGTCCAATCTGTCCCAAACTTCACACGTTTGATAAGAGTCATGGCCTGAACACATCTACATGAGAATATTCAGTTATAGTAATAGCGTCACCTGCTGTCAACAGGAAGTGACATGTTTAACACTGTTGTGGTCTCCTAATAACATATAAAAAAGAGCCAGCAAGTGCTAAACAGGTTAGCAACATACTAGAAACATGCTAGCAAACACTTAGCTAAGTGCTAAAGCATGCTATCACTGCAATTAAATAGGAATTTGCTGTAACCCAGGCATGGAATGTCCAATCTGCCCCAAACTTCACACGTTTGATAAGAATCATGGCTATGATAGACACATGTCTATGCTCAAATTCAGTTATAGTAATAGCGCCACCTACTGGCAACAGGAAGTGACATGTTTAACACGTTGATGCTTTTCTAGCAACATGTTAAAAATGCCATTGAGTTCTAAACATGCTAGAAACATGTTAAAACATGCTAGCAATACTTAGCTAAGTGCTAAAGCATGCTAATTCAATGAAACAGGACTTTGTTGTTACTCAAGAAGGCAATGTACAATCTACCCCAAACTTCACACGATTGATAAGAGTTATCTCTTGAACACATGTCCATGCTCATATTTAGTTATAGTCATAGCGCCACCTGCTGGCAACAGGAAGTGACGTTTAACACTGTTCTTGACTCCTAATAATATATAAAAAAATGCCAGTAGGTGCTAAACATCCTACCAACATACTAGAGACATGCTAAAACATACTAGCAAACACTTAGCTAAGTGCTAAAGAATGATATTACTGCAATTAAATATGAATTTGCTGTAACTCAGGCATGGAATGTCCAATCTGCCCCAAACTTCACACTTTTGATAAGCGTTCTGTCCTGAACACATGACCATGCTTATATTCAGTTACAGTCATAGCGCCACCTGCTGGCAACAGGAAGTGACATGTTTAACACTGTTATGGACTCCTAATAACATATAAAAAAGTGCCAGCAAGTGTTAAACATGCTAACAACATACTAGAAACATGCTAAAACATGCTAGCAAACTCTTAGCTAAGTGCTAAAGCATGCTATTATTGCAATTAAATAGGAATTTGCTGTAACTCAGGCATGGAATGTCCAATCTGCCCCAAACTTCACACTTTTGATAAGAGTCATGGCCTGAACACATCTACATGAGAATGTTCAGTTATAGTAAGAGCGCCACCTACTGGCAACAGGAAGTGACATGTTTAACACGTTGATGCCGTTCTAGCAACATGTTAAAAATGCCATTGAGTTCTAAACATGCTAGAAACATGTTAAAACATGTTAACAATGCTTAGCTAAGTGCTAAAGAATGCTAATTCAATGAAACATGACTTTGTTGTTACTCAAGAAGGCAATGTCCAATTTGCACCAAACTTCACACGTTTGATAAGAGTTCTGTCCTGAACACACATCCATGCTCATATTCAGTTATAGTCATAACGCCACCTACTGGCAACAGAAACTGACATGGTTAACACAGTAATGCAGTACTAACCACATAATTATTGTGTACTAAGCATGCTAGAAACAGGATAAACATGCTAGCAACACTTAGCTGAGTCATGAAGCATGCTATTATCACCATTATACAAAACATTTTGTAACTGACTTTGACATACTCTTACTATATATACCTCCTTAAATGTACATTTCCCAACCATGCTCTGTCTTCCTAAAGCCACCGAGTGTTGATGGCACGGGTGCGAGGGCCCTTTCATCGCTGCTTGCAGCTTTAATTATTATTATTATTATTTTGTCAACCTTTCGGGCACTTTTGGGGCCCTTAACATGCTCGAAAACTCTTGAAATTTTGCACACAGGTCAGAACCCGCGGCCATCAGGGCCGGGCTAAAGCTGGTACCCGGGCGTGGCAGGGGGCCTCGACAGCGCCCCCTGGAACGGGATCCGAACACTTGTCCATAAATCAGACACGCTTGCATGTAATAATATGAAACTCGGTACACATATAGATCTCATCGGGGCGAACAACTTTCGTGCTCTAAGTTTTACGCCAGCCCAACAGGAAGTCGGCTATTATGGGTTGTTTGGAAACGCATGCTGTGGAATTTGATGTACTCCTCCTAGGAAATTCATCCATTTGCCTCCAAACTCGGTCGGCATGAAGTCAAGACATTGAGGATGCTAAATTGCGGACGGATTTTTGATATCTCGAACGGTTTGGCCGTGGCAAGGAAACGAATTTATGGCGAATAAGGGACACAGGAAGTGTATTATAACTTCAGCATACATTATCTGATCTTGATGAAACTTCAGCAGTGTATTCGTTGTAAGAGGCCGAACACAAGGATGTGACTATTGTGAGTCAAAGTTATAGCGCCACCAACTGGCAACAGGAAGTGTGTCACTTTCAAAATGCTTTGAAATCACCCTCTTATTTTAATCTGATTTGCTTCAAACTTTATGTGTATAATGTAGACACATGGCAGATGTAGACCTGTGAAAGGATTATTGATATCTTAGATACTGTTGCCGTGGCAATGCATCAAACTTTAATATTCTTTTCGGATGCTTTTGAGACTCCTCACATGCTTGAAAATGCATGAAACTCGACAGACACATCACATTTATTAGCCAGTAGACATGTGCAAAGTTTCAGAAATGGGCGTGGTGAGGGGCTCAGTAGCGCCACCTTTAGTCAAAAATGGGGGCTTAGTTTTTCCTAGAATCACAAAAATCGGTATGTATATTGTTCTCATCGAGCCGGACAACTTTCTAATTTACACTTATAAGCTCCAACCAACAGGAAGTCAGATATTTTGGTTTGAATGTGGATTTTCTGAAGAATTTTCTCTCTCTCTCTGTGTGTCTGTGTGTGTGTGGGGGGGGGGGGTTGTCTATTCCATTTAATCTTTGTTTTTCAAGGTTTTAGGGGCTTTTGGCGCACTTAACGTGCTCAAAAACACTTGAAACTTTTCACACAGGTCAGAACCCACGGTCATCAGGGCCGGGCTGAAGCTGGTACACGGGCGTGGCAGGGGGGCTCAACAGCGCCTCCTTGAACACGGTCTGAAAACTTGGTCCATATATCAAACACGCTTGCATGAATTAATATGAAACTCGGTACACATATAGATCTCATCGGGCCGAACAACTTCCGCACTCTAAATTATTAGCTCCGCCCAAAAGGAAGTCTGCTATTATGGGTTGTTTGAAAAACGCATGCTGTGGAATTTGAAACACTCATCCTAGAGAATTCATCCGATCCCCACCAATCTCGGTCAGCATGAAGTCAAGACATTGAGGATGCTAAATTACGGACGGATTTTTGATATCTCGAACGGTTTGGCCGTGGCGAGGAAACGAATTTATGGCGAGAAAAGAGAAACACGAAGTGTTATAACTTCTGCATACATTAACTGATCTTGATGAAACTTCAGCAGTGTGTTCATGGTAAGAGGCCGGTCAGATGGATGTAACTATTGTGAGTCAAAGTTATAGCGCCACCAACTGGTAGCAGGAAGTGTGTCACTTTCAAAATGCTTTTGACAAAAGTGGGGGGGTTACTTTTACCCACAGTTACAAAAATCAGTACGCATATTGGTCTCATCGAGCCGGACAACTTTCTAATTTACAGTCATTAGCTCCGACCAACAGGAAGTCAGATATTTTGGTTTGAATGTGGATTTTTTGGATATGTCAGACTCTGAGTTTTTAGTTACTCCTCCTAAGTGGTTTATTTTATTCACACCAAACTTTTTCAACATGATAAAAATACATTAAAGATATATATATATATATATATATATATATATATATATATATATATATACACACAGTACAGGCCAAAAGTTTGGACACATTACTATTTTTAATGTTTTTGAAAGAAGTTTCTTCTGCTCATCAAGCCTGCATTTATTTGATCAAAAATACAGAAAAAAATTTAATATTGTGATATATTATTACAATTTAAAATAATTGGTTTTCAATTTATTATACTTTAAATTATCATTTATTTCGGTGATGCAAAGCTGAATTTTCAGGATCACTAATTTTACCGGGGTTAAATCGAACCCCGTTTCGATTTAAATAAATTTGTTTAGGCTTGGCGTTTAAAATAGGCTAAATGTTGTTTGTAATAAAGGGCACAGTATAGGCTATTTTTATAGCCTATATTATTTTATTATACATGGCTACTTATTTTTCATTCTTGTTGTTTTCTGCATTCATTTGTCATACAGTAAGGTAAAGTAAAATAGGCAACACATAGCCTACATGTTAACAGTGTTTATCATGTAAATGTTGTATTTTATTTACAGGTCTTTTACACTATTGCTGAATAGGCTAATATTAAAATGTTTTTTTTTATTTTTTTATGACGCGTTTCTCTCTCAACATGATCCGGTGTGACTTGCACTCATGTGCATGCGACTTATTTTCTGGCAAACACGGTCAGTTAAAAAATGTTGCTGTAGCCTATTATTACAAAATGCATAGAGTGGAGACCATTTGGGCAAACAAAAACAAAAAAAAGAATTTTTTTTTGGAAGTTTAGTTGCCAGAGAAAATAACACACCGTTTTGTTTAACATCAATTGAAACTCAATATTAATTAAATAAATAAATATAATGTCAGAGAATGCACAAAGCGCATCCTTTTGAGATGTAAATTATAATACATTTTAACACACAAGGCCTACATCATAAAACTCAGAAGATTTTGTATTTTAATATATTATATTATAATACAAATAAAAAGGCGTCATACTTCAGTCGAGTCCCAAAATACACGTAGGCATATAGGCTAAATCAGTGTCTTCACAGCAAGGTAAATGTTTGGAATAACAAGTAGGACTGTGTGCGGCACAGCTTGCCCTTTATATTGTACAACAGACCAATTAAATTAGGCAGAATAACTTTTTATATGTTTGGTTGATTGTGTTTCATTTTGATAATGAACAGTCTGCGATATGAAGCAACGCCAGAACTGATACTATGTTGTGTGAGAGCGCGATGCGCGAGCGCCATCTCTTGGATTTGTTCCACTGCTGTTATTTATAGTCATACAGATAATATGACATCATTCGAAACAGTAAAATGGGGGGGGGGGGGGGGGTGATAACACAAAAACCTAAAATTCTCGGATCAGCAGCATCTGTCCAAATTTCATTCTTAACCATTCTATTTCATCAGAAACAATCTGAAAATAGGGCTTTAAGTGTAAAATACCGAACTTGTCCTTTAAAGAAAATATTAAGCATTTCTTTCTTTCAATTTATTTTGGGTGTCTTTTTTTTTTTTTTGCTAACGTAAATCACAGAACAAATACAGACAATACAGTGCGAATAATGAACAATACATAGGCAAACGCAGCTAAAACATTTCGATTAATTTCTCCGTGGTTGTAAGGAGTAGCCTACAGCTTTCATTTCGACCCATTCATGACTTGATCCGTTAAACAGAGTGAGCTATATGAACTGTAGTAGACAACGCCCAGTAGCCTACACGCCCCTCTGACTGTACCGCTAATGTTAGGTAGATACTTTGTACATAGGCCTATACGGTTAACCCCTGTTTCAAACCGCAAGCGTCAGCGGCGTAGCCTGACTTCGTCATACTCATATTCTAGTCAGAATATGAGTCTGATACTGCTCCATAGGGCTTTGATTATGAGGCGTGTCTTAACCGAATCAGGAAAAAAAAAAAATCTGCACTCAATTGGATAGACCTACAACCAATCAGAGCAACGCAGTAAGTGACGTATGTTGAGCGACGCATAGTTGTCAACAGAGCTCAACTGCATGCACGCTGGAAGTAGTAGTAAAGTAATGAGTGTAAACGATCTTTGCCGTTGTTGTAAAAAGAATTTAAGAATTCGCGGAGTACTTACAAGCACGAATAGCATTTTTGAGAGTAATACAAAAGGTGTATGTATATACGAACAAGTTCTCCGTTTAGGATTAGATCTCGACAATAAAGCAAATAAATCTTCTCGCATTTGTCGGCCCTGTCTCTACTTTATAACACGGTTGCAACGCGACTTGACTGATTTTAAAAAATGGAAAGACGACGAAAGAGACCAGGCTGAAGAAGCGTGTTCATCTGAGGCTTCAGAGAAAAGAGATTGTGAGCCTACCCCTTCCAAGACGCCCAGGGCTCTGAAGAAGTTTTGCCCCAATCCTTCAACTCCAACCGGTAAACTTTTGCCGAATCCCGTAGGAAGGACGGCAAACACATCTTTCCGATTGACAAATGCCTTGATTGCGGTTCTCTGTTCGTCTTTTAAAATTAATGCGCTGTCGATTTATTTTATAACAGACGCGATAGCGGAATCTAAACATCTCAATTCTCCAGCTGCAGTCATCTTTGTTGAAAACCAATTCAACCCAAGCGCTCTTTGATGCCGTGGGTGATTATGTAACCGCAGATCATCTGTCCATCATTGATTAAAGGGGACCTATTATGCAAAATTCACTTTTGCATGCTGTTTGGACATAAATGTGTGTTGGCAGTTGACACAACCACCCAATAGTGATAAAAATCCACTCACTCCTTTTTTATTAATCCCCATAAATCATAAGCAGTGTCTCCCAACGACCTGTTTTCAGAATGCGGCTTTAGTGACATCACTAAAGCCACAGGCCCCGCCCATGAGTGTTGACAGACACTGCCGTTTTAACATAGACCCACCCTGATCGAGTTCACAGCGAGTTGGACACATCCGCCATTGTTGCACTGATGAGAATGTCTCCCAAGCGTTGTAGGTGTTGTGTGGCTGGATGTATTAATCCACATAGCTCTCTCTATTTACTCCCGTAATCTGAGGCAGCCGCTGAAGACGAGGTGGAATTATTTTGTTTTCAAAGAAAATGCTCCCTCAACTCTACCGAAATTCGTTTATGTACTTCAAACCTCTTATACTGTGTTTACTCAGCTCTTACGGTGATTTTCTGGAGTAAAACTGACGCTTCATCTTTTGTGTGATGTACAATAAACTTTATTAAACTCATCAGTATATTTTTGATCATCATCCGGACCTGGTCCGAAACAGCAGACTTGTAGGCTATTAATAGTGGATACATACAAGCAGATGACAAATACGTTATAACCGTAATTAAACTAAACTATACCTGTTCCATCTCCATACAGCACTCTGACTCTGTAGGCATTATTGTCCGACTCCGGGTCGAAATGAACACCGTTACTGAGAGTTTCTGATATTATCATCATTCCGTGAGGAAGCTCATGAAGCTCCGCCCCCTGTGCCATGCAGCAGCAGTTTATTTGCATTTAAAGGGCACACACTAAAACAGCGCATTTTTCTGAGCACCAAAAAGTGACAATTTAAACATGCTGTAAAAAATTATCTGTTGGGTATTTTGAGCTAAAACTTCACATACACACTCTGGGGACATCAGAGACTTATTTTACATCTTGTGAAAATGGGCATAATAGGTCCCCTTTAAAGCCCGCCCTGGCAATTTGATTGGCTCGGCCTTCTGGGAGACGAGCATAATTACTCCTCAACGGATCGAGTCCAGACCGAACTTCCCGAACAAAAAAGGTTGTGGGCGGGGTTCGGGCTGGCACCCAGGCTATCAGCGGTGTGTGAGCAGCACATATTTTTTTCGCCATACATGTTAATCAATGAGGTCATTCACATCGGGAGCAGCAGCTGCGCGTCACGCTGAGCGTCGCGTGAGCAGCAGTGAAGCGGTAGTTTTGGCGCAGAGTGTGACGCCGTTAAAATGGGTTTGCGTTAACACCGTTAATAACACATTTATCTGACAGCACTAAAAAAAAATATATATATATATATATGTATGTGTGTGTGTATATATTAGGGCTGGGACAACACATCGATGCATCGCCATTCTCTCACGAATCGATTCTGAGCTTAGTTTTTAACAGTAGATCAAATGCTCACAAAGAAGAGCGCTTGTGTAGTCCGAGAATGACTGTCTGTGTGTGTGTGTGTGTGTGTGTATATATATATTAAATAGAATAGAATTCATAGATGATTGGAAAAGTTTTTGGGGCAGACCTGACCTGTTGAAAAGAGATGGTATTCATCCCTCCTGGGATGGTGCTGCTCTTCTCTCTAGTAATATGGCACATATTCTTAGAGCTCAAACATGAATTGGGGCTTAGGTCAGGTAGCAGACAGACTGGCTAAACCGACCGTCTGCTAGCTGTCTCATGTCACTGAGGTCAGATAAATCCCAACACATAGAGACTCTTTCACCTAGATATCATCATATAGAGACTGTGTCTGTTGTTCCCCGAATTAGAAAATACAAAAAACTCCCAAACCCATTTAAGGGTAAAAATTTAATTGATGTTTAAAAAATGAAAATAAGAATTAACACAGATGAACAAATGATAAAGCTCGGGTTGCTGAATATTCAATCCCTTCCTTCAAAAGCACGTTCAAAACAGCATACTTCCCTACTATATAGTAGGGGAAAAGCAGTAGTCGAGCGAAAGTATGTACAAATCCTTAGTATTCATAAAAGAGTAGGTGAGAATTACCTGGGTGACGTACTAATTCTCGCGAGATTAGTGGAATTGCATTAGCATGGTTTAAATCATGCTTATCTGACCGTTATCAGTTTGTAGCAGTAAATGAAGAGATGTCTTATCGATCACAAGTTCAGTATGGTGTCCCAGAAGGTTCAGTACTAGGACCGTTGCTGTTCACTCTGTACATGCTACCCTTGGGAGATATCATTAGGAAGCATGGCATTAGTTTTCACTGTTATGCTGATGATACGCAGCTCTATATTTTTTCATACCCTGACAAAACTTACCAATTCACAAAATTAACGGAATGCATAGCTGATATAAAAAACTGGATGACTAGCAACTTCCTACTAAATTCTGAAAAAACAGAGATTCTAATTATTGGACAAAAAACTTTCTCACGTAATAATCTGTCAAGTCTTCGTCATCAGTTAGGAACCTGGGTGTGCTCTTTGATACCAATCTTTCATTTGAAAGTCATGTGTCTAGCATCTGTAAAACCACATTTTTTTTCATCTTAAAAATATATCTAAATTATGTCATATGCTCTCGATGAAAAATGCAGAACAATTAGTTAATGGGTCAATGACGTATAAGGATTTTCGACAGGTCAATTTTAAAATACAAAAAAAAAAAAACCTGTTGCAATTGTTCAAACATTAAGGATGTTGTGTACACCTAAATTAATTAATTTAAGTGATTTTAGTGTTTTTTCATCTAGATGAATTGTCCGTAGCCTTAAAAAATGTCATGTGGTGCGACCATGATTTATCTTAAAATTAATAAATTTCCTTAACATGCTTAAACATTTTTTTTATAAGTTCTTAGTAATTGAAGTGTTTAGAAACCAAGTTTTGCATTTCTTTTGAGTTTTTGTAAATAATGATCTTGTTTTTTGTTCTATAATTTCTGAGTTGCCTTCTTAAATCTAGTTAACAGACTTACTTTTCCTGTAAATCACATAAAACTGATATAAATGTTTTAAAAATATCATTTACTAAAGCATACTGTATCAGTGATTCATATTTCAGCCACAGAAATAAGATATTTTATTTTACATTTAATACAGTGATTGCTTTTATTGGTCGCACCACATGATAAGTGGTCGCTCCAAATGACACAAAGACCTTATATAGTTAAAAATCTATTTAAAGAGATCAATGAACAATACATTTTATACAAAAAAAATTGATTTAAACCAGATTTCATACAAATTTCACAGAATTTTCCTGAACATAAACTTTTTTTTAATATAAAAATCACATCACAAACACAAGTGCACCATTTCTTTTAACTTGACTTAGAATTTCTTTCTAACAAATAATAATGTTATAGATATAAATTATTTCATAAAATTATTGTATACAGGTAACATTTGGGGTCAATAGTTTAAGTAATTAATACTTTTATTAATCAAGGACACATTCAGTTGATAAAAAGTGACAGTAAAGATATTTAGGCTATAATGTTACGAAAGATTCTATTTCAAATAAATGCTGTTCTTTTGAACTTTCTATTCATCAAATAATCCTGACATATAAAATGTATCACAGTTTCCACAAAAATATGAACATTGATAATAATCAGAAGTGTTTCTTGAGCAGCAAATCATTAGTGACCCTGGATCACAAAAACAGTCACAAGTCGCACAGGATATATTTGTGGCAATAGCCAATTGTATGGGTCAAAATTATCGATTTTTCTTTTATTCCAAAAATCATTAGGATATTAAATAAAGATCATGTTTCATATTTTGTAAATGTCCTACCATAAATATATAAAATATTTATTTTTGATGAGTGAATATAGCAATATCGCAAACATAAATGGACAACTTTAAAGGCAATTTTCTCAATGTTTCGATTTTTTTGCACCCTCAGATTCCAGATTTTCAGTTGTATCGGCCAAATATTGTTCTATCTTAACAAACCATACATCAATGGAAAGCTTATTTTTTCTGCTTTCATATGATGTATAAATCTCAATTTAAAAAAAATTGACCCATGTGACTGGTTTTGTGGTCCAGGGTTACATATTAGAATGATTTCTGAAGGATCATGTGACACTGAAGACTGGATTAAAGATGCTGAAGATTAAATTTAGCTTTGATCACAGGAATAAATTACAGTTTACTATATGTTCACATAGAAAACAGAATTTTTTCGCTTGGCAGTGGCATCTGGTAAAATAGATTCAAATAGTTTTAAATAAATATAGGCAATAATAAATACACTACTAATAAATGCATAATTACTAAACTGAAATTGCATGCTCTAATTTTTTGTTGTTGCATTTTTCTCATATTGTACAAAGAGTAAACAAACTTGAAATATATGAAGAAAATATCCCAAATTGCATAAAAATCTATTCCAAATGATACTAAATTAAAGTATTTTTTTGTATATAAACTGTCAATTGAATATAAAAGCATAAAACTGCCAATCTAGGACATATATCTATCATGGAAAACAGTCTGCAGTGGTCGCACCACATGATATTTGGTCACACCACATGATATTTTCAAATTCATTCAAAATTTACAGGCACAGAATTGGCCACCTAAACAAAACAAGCTAGCTTCCCAAAAAAAGGTCACTATGAAATTTATAATACAAATATATATTTGTAGAAATAACTTTAATATTCATTTTTTTTTTAGGTCATACCACATGACATCCAAATGTGGCAACTACATACCAACCATTACAGAGGTTTATTTTTTTTTCCAATTTGAGAGAATTACAAACCTGCTTGCTGCTTCCATGGGTCCTTGGTAAATTGGTATATGATGTAACGTCCTGTGTTTGAATAGTTTTCAACATAAAAGTCCTAAAATGGTAGTTCCTTGATGGTCACACCACATGATATTTCATAAAATGGACATCATCGGACAAAGTTTGTTTGTATATTATGATGGAAATATAAATACAAATGCTTTGAATTTTTTTAAAGGATTACAAAACATTTTGGAAATCATGCCAAATAGTGCAGAAAATTAATTTGAATAAATTCAGAGTAATTATGACCGCTGCTAGCGTAGCTAGCGAAAGCGGTCATATAGGGATTGTCAAAGTTTTTTTTTTTTTCGTCATCTACTGAATTTTTCGTCAACGATACCAGGGACACAGAAACACCGGGGAACATGAAATTTGGTGGGCATGTAGCCCCACTAGACTTTTACGGAAAAATTTCGTTTGGTCCCCGGGGGCCACTCCCCCCCTGCGCTGGGCCCCCCCAAACCCAAAAAATGCAGTTTTTCCTAAATAACTACCTGAACCGTGGTACCGAGGATGAAGACATTTTTATGGTATGTTGGTCTTCAGGGCCCACATCAACCTAGCCCATAATCGATTGTCAAACTTTTTTTCTTTTTCGTCATCTACTGAATTTTTCGTCAACGATACCAGGGACACCGAAACACCGGGGAACATGAAATTTGGTGGGCATGTAGCCCCACTAGACTTTTACGGAAAAATTTCGTTTGGTCGCCAGGGGCCACTCCCCCCCCGCGCTGGGCCCCCCCAAACCCAAAAAATGCAGTTTTTCCTAAATAACTACCTGAACCGTGGCACCGAGGATGAAGAAATTTTTATGGTATGTTGGTCTTAAGGGCCCACATCAACCTAGCCCATAATCACTCATTTGTGATTTGCGCCCCTCCCATAAAAAATGAAAATGCAATATTATTCTGCTTTAATCGCCCCTATCTTCAGTTGAGATGTTCAGAACTGCACCATATTTCATGTGTATGATTAACTTGACATCCTCTGGGGGTATGCTAAGTTTCGTAGAATTTCATCCATGGGGGGGTATAAAATAAATTCATTTATGTGCACATTTAGTGACTGTACACTCATCGGCCTGTAGATGGTGGTGTTGAGCGAAGGGTTGCTGGTTTAGGATGATACTGTCACACACACACATGCAGGAATACAAACAAACGCAAGCATGCACACACACTGACATCCACACACACAGACACACACCCATACACACACATACAAATCCACATGCACAGACACACACACACAAACACACACGCGCACACACATGTACGCACGCATACATACACGCACAGACACACACACACACAGACACACACATACACAAACACACACACATACACACACACACACAGACAGACATGCACATACTACTACTTTTTTTAGGTATATACATAAACACGCAATACAGCCAAATTGCTCCACGTCATTTATTTTTGTGGAATGCCAGTGCAGGCCTGAGCGGCGGTCATATTTTGTACCGCCATGCGGTACATCTAGTTTCAAAGACGTTTTCAAAACAGAAGTTATGGCCGGACGGTCGCACCACATGATGTTTTGACACTTTAAATAACAAAAAAAAAAACAAATAAGTAAAGGTTTTTGATGAGTTAAAGTGAGTACATACATGGGAGAGGTACTTCAAATATGCAGTATCTTTTTATGCATTTAAATTTTTATGTTTTTGCCTGAAAAAATGCAATCGGACAGAAAATTTAGGCGTCACGTCATTGACCCTAATGCGTTCATGACATCAAGGCTAGATTATTGTAATGCTATTATGGGTGGTCGCACTGCATGCTTAATAAACAAACTACAGCTGGTCCAAAATGTAGCAGCTAGAGTTCTTACCCGAACCAGGAAGTATGACCATATTAGCCCGGTTCTGTCAACACTGCATTGGCTCCCTATTAAACATTATGTATGAATTTTAAAATATTGCTGATTACTTGCAAAGCACTAAATGGTTTAGCTCCCCAGTACTTGAGCGAGCTCTTAACGCATTATAGTCCTTCACGTCTGTTGCAATCTCAAAATTCCGGCCAGTTGACAATACCTAGAATATCAAAATCGACTGCTGGCGGTAGATCCTTTTTATATTTAGCACCAAAACTTTGGAACAATCTTCCTAACATTGTCCGGGAAGCAGACACACTCTGTCAGTTCAAATCTAGACTAAAAACACATCTCTTTGGCCTAGCATACACAACACATTATAGACTTCTATAATTCAATGTTAGGCTGCATAATTTAGGTCAGCTGGAACCGGGAACACTCCCCATAAGGATGGCGTCTATGCTAATATTAGTCTCTCTGTTTATCCGAGGTTTACCGCAGTCCACCGGATCCAGGCCGTATCCAGATCTGAAGGACCTGCGCCTGGACATGATGACAATGCAGCCCTGAAGTGTCAACCACTCCCTCCCCTGTTTACTGAAGTCAGCCGGATCCCGGCCGTATCCAGATCAGATTGTGGACCTGCACCTAGACCCATCCATGACGCATCCCTGAAGTGCCAGCCTCACCGACACGACAGCCATCGGCACTGATCTATGAATGTTCTAATCCAATCTGACTTCTGACCTGTAGCCTAATGCTGCCTGGATCATAATCATACACTGTTCGCTCGTTGGCCAGAGGAGAACTGGCCCCCGACTAAGCCTGGGTTCTCCCAAGGTTTTTTTCTCCATTCTGTCACCTGATGGAGTTTTGGTTTCTTGCCACTGTTGCCTTGGCTTTTGGCTTGCTTAGTTGGGGACATTTAATATTCAACAATATTATTGATCTCTCTTACTTAAAGTCCCTGTAAAGTCAAAATTAAGTATGTGTTCTGAGTTTGTCACACCACAGAAAAATGTGTTATTAGCCACCCAGCCAAATTTGAATGATAAAAAAGCCGGCAAGTACATAAAATAAGCTATCAAAATCTTGAAAAAATGAGCAGTGGTCTCTGCTCTCAAACGCTGGGGGCGTGTCCACTGGCTGCACTGAAACCACGCCCACTCGCGGGAAAGCTGCCGTCGCCACACTCAACTGTCACCGCTACAGCCGGAATGGATGCTCCTAGCAGCTTAATTGTTTTTACAAAGCCATACATGTTCGAGCCTGGACTACCTACTATAATTATAACATAAGCACACAAGGCAACTTACACTCATTGGTGGGCACGCACTGCCGATGATGGCACCAGTTGTCGGCGCGACGGGAGGATGAAGGCCGAGGCGAGAGATAGTCGGCTCGGCCCCATTCACCAGTAACAGCGGATTATCAGTGAATCCCAGTTGTCTCCGACGAAAGTTTATAAAACTATCCCGTGTAAAATGATCACTACAGAGGCGGGTTTTGGCGGTGATCCTCGACTCTCCATCAAGGTGGCTCTTCACAAAATTAATCCACCTCTAACCGTGCTGTTAAACTGCTCTGCTTTTCGTGCTTCGTTAAACTGCTCTGCTTTGACACTAACTCACACTGCTTTAAACTGCTCTGCTTGATAATTAACCGTGTTGCCTTGAGCTGTCTTGCATTGGCACTAACCGCGCTGTTTTGAACTGCATTAATTGGGAGAGAAGTCACTCTTGAGATAAGACTGAGATAAGTGACTGAGAGAAGCTGAGACAGTGAAAATGTATGAGAATATTATGTGAGATCTGTAAAGATGGAGAGACGAGACTGATGAAATTCAGTGGACAATGAAAAACAAATTAATATAAAGAATAAGAAAACCAATGCAGCCCTGTTACACTTATTATCAGAATAAGACAAATTAATTTAAAGGTTTTCTTCTCTTTTTTTTTACATAAGTGGGTCAATGACGTATAAGGATTTTCAACAGGCCAATTTTAAAATACGAAAATTAACAATATATATTGCAATTGTTCAATCATTAAGAATGTTGTGTACATATAAATTCAAATTAAAAATTTAAATTAAGTGATTTTAGTGTTTTTTTCATCTAGATGAATTGTCCATAGGCTTAAAAAATGTCATGTGGGGCGACCGTGATTTATCTTAAAATCAATTAATTTCCTTAACATAAATGTATTTTTTTTTTACATGTTCTCAGTAATTAAAGTGTTTAAAAACAGAGTATTTGAATTTCTTTTGAGTTTTTGTATATAATGATCTCATATTTTTGTTCTGCAATTTCAGTTGCCTTCTAAAATGCAGTTAACAGACTTATTTTTCCTGTAAATTGCATAAAACTGATAGAAATGTTTTAAAAATATAATTTACTAAAGCATACTGTATCAGTGATTCATATTTCAGCCACAGAAATAAGATATTTTATTTTAAATTTAATACAGTGATAGCTTTTATTGGTCGCACCACATGATAAGTGGTCGCTCCAAATGACACGAAAACCTTATATAGTTAAAAATCTATTTAAAGAGATCAATGAACAATACATTTTATACAATTTTTTTTATTTAAACCAGATTTTATACAAATTTCACAGAATTTTCCTGAACATAAACATTTTATAAACTCACTTTTATAAAAAAAAAATCACTTCACAAACACAAGTGCACCATTTAATTTAACTTGACTTAGAATTTCTTTCTAACAAATAATAATGTTATAGATATAAATTATTTCATAAAAGTATTGTATACAGGTAACATTTGGGGTCAATAGTTTTTTTAAGTAATTAATACTTTATTAATCAAGGACACATTCAGTGTCACATTCAGGCGCAGGCTATAATGTTCCGAAAGATTCTATTTCAAATAAATGCTGTTCTTTTGAACTTTATATTCATCAAATAATCCTGACATATAAAATGTATCACAGTTTCCAAAAAAAAATACGAACATTGATAATAATCAGAAATGTTTCTTGAGCAGCAAATCATTAGTGACCCTGGATCACAAAACCAGTCACAAGTCGCACAGGGTATTTGTGGCAATAGCCAACAATACATTGTATGGGTCAAAATTATCGATTTTTCTTTTATTCCAAAAAATCATTAGGATATTAAATAAAGATCATGTTTTATATTTTGTAAATGTCCTACCATAAATTTATAAACGTTTATTTTTGTGAGTGAATATAGCAATATTGCAAACATAAATGGACAACTTTAAAGGCGATTTTCTCAATGTTTCGATTTTGTAGCACCCTCAGATTCCAGATTTTCAGCTGTATCGGCCAAATATTGTTCTATCTTAACAAATCATACATCAATGGAAAGCTTATTTATTCAGCTTTCATATGATGTATAAATCTCAATTTAAAAAAAATTACCCATGTGACATTGACCCATTGAGTGGTTTTGTGGTCTAGGGTTACATATTAGAATTATTTCTGAAGGATCATGTGACACTGAAGACTGGAGTAACGATGCTGAAAATTCAGCTTTGATCATAGGAATAAATTACAGTTTACTATATATTCACATAGAAAACAGATATTTTAAACTGTAATAATATTTCACTCTTCTCCTATCAAGGTACTCTGCTCTTGCTGCAGGGTTAGAATTTTTTCGCTTGGCAGTGGCATCTGGTAAAATAGATTAAAATAGTTTTAAATAAATAAATAGGCAATAATAAATACACTACTAATAAATGCATTATTACTAAACTGAAATTACATGCTCTAATTTTTTTTTGTTGCATTTTTCTCATATTGTACAAAGAGTAAACACAAACTGTCTGAAATCTATAAAAAAAGATCCCAAATTGCATAAAAATCTATTCCAAATGATACTAAAGTAAAGTACTTTTTTTATATAAACCGTCAATTGAATATAAAAGTATAAAACTGCCAATCTAGGACATATATCAATCATGGAAAACAGTCTGCAGTGGTCGCACCACATGATATTTGGTCGCACCACATGATATTTTCAAATTCAGTCATAATTTACAGGCACAGAATTGGCCACCTAAACAAAACAAGCTAGCTTGCCAAAAAAGGTCACTATGAAATTTATAATAAAAATATATATTTGTAGAAATAACTTTAATATTAATTTTTTTTTGAGGTCATACCACATGACATCCAAATGTGGCAACTACATACCAACCATTACAAAGGTTTATTTTTTTTCCAATTTGAGAGAATTACAAACCTGCTTGCTGCTTCCATGGGTCCTTGGTAAATTGGTTTATGATGTAACTTCCTGTGTTTGAATAGTTTTCAACATATAAGTCCCAAAATGGTAGTTCCTTGATGGTCGCACCACATGATATTTCATAAAATGGACATCATCGGACAAAGTTTGTTTGTATATTATGATGGAAATATAAATACAAATGCTTTGAATTTTTTTTAAAGGATTACAAAACATTTTGGAAATCATGCCAAATAGTGCAGAAAATAAATTTGAATAAATTCAGAGTAATTTCAAAGACGTTTTCAAAACAGAAGTTATGGCCGGACGGTCGCACCACATGATGTTTTGACACTTTAAATAACAAAAAAAATAACAAATAAGTAAAGGTTTTTTAAAAGTTAAAGTGAGTACATACATGGGAGAGGTACTATAAATATACAGTATCTTTTTATGCATTTAAACCCATTTTTGCCTGAAAAAATGCAATCGGACAGAAAATTTAGGCGTCACGTCATTGACCCAAGTAAGTTTGTCCTAAAGATGACAGTAAGAGCTTAACAGCTAGCTTCTATTCATGAGAAAAAGCTAACATTAGCATTAATTTGCAACCCTGTTACCTTGATTAGAGTAACAGGGTTGAATCTCCTTCAATCCACTCAAGGGACAATCTATTATCAATAGTTCAGCTAAATAATTAATATAATTTTGATTATAATTTAGCATACATTTCATGTTATTAATGTATTACTATGGGGTGCCAGATGTAAAAAATCAGATACAATTTTATAGCTGATATATTTTAATTATTTAGCTCACTTTCGTCACATTTCGCTAATTTTTCTCACATTAAGACAGAAATTTGTGTAAAACAACATGTTCTTTACAATTGTCAACAATATGTTTTTAAAAAAAAATCTAAATATTAAATCCAAATATTAAATGTAAATCTAAATCTAAATATTAAATCTAAATCTAAATCTAAATATTAAATGTTTTATATACTAAATATCACTGCCCCCCAATGCCTCCACTTGGCGACGGGCCTGCTAAAATCCCTTTATTTAAACCTTTCTACTTAACCGCTAGTTACCCATGTTTTGTAGTTTTCTGAACACTTTTTACTCGTGTTTGTTGTTCTAAACTGGATCCTCTTCCAAAGCGCGATAACTGTTATAGTGAGCACGGATCCACACTCCGAAAATCCACCGGAAACATCGGGACACACTTATTTTAATCTCACATATTGTTTAGGATGGATATGGAGATGCAGGGTACATATCATTTCATTCAGACTGAATGCAATGATTTAAAGAAAATGTTATGGTACTAGCTTCCACAGACGATATTTATAAAAATACATTTAGACCGTTTCACATAATGATTGCTATGTGGAGATTACCTAGGCATTTATAACAAAAATAAATAAAAAATATTTCTGTAGAGAATCACCCATTGCACCTTTAAGTGTTCACAAACTTTATGGTGCACTATAGCTTGTTAAAAAATTTAGACTTAAGCCTGGTTTAAGCCTGGTTTATACTCGACGCGTCCACACGAGCGCGAAGGTGCGCGCGGCAAAAATGACGTCATTGCGGTGTGGGCGGTCGTGCGCGTTGGGTTCGCAAGACCCAATTTCGCCTGGCGGTGTGCGCGATATTTTTTGTAACAACGCGCGCGGCGCGCATCCGAAGATGAACGACTTCGAGCCGAATCTGGCCGAGCTCGAACTTCTCACCACACCGGCACCCAGTTTGCACGTCTAAATGAGTTGATTACATTTAAAAAATGAGCATACAATAGCATAAAAAGTATTTTTAATGAACATAAAGGTCCATGTTTAATAAAAATGTTCACGAAACTTAATGAAATGTTTAGTGAAATTAGAAAATATGTAAGAGATTGTTAATTTAGTTCTCATATCCATATATTTTGTTTTATTGTCACAAGTAATAATCTCAGGGTTTACTGGGTTTTACACGATTCTTTTTGTAGTGTGGTATTGGTAGTGGTGTAAAATAAACATTGTCACGTGTGTATAGCTTTCTTCTTCTCACCGCTGATTCCTGATGGTTTAGAGGACAATTACTCGAGTCGCCCCCTGTCGTTTCAAAGAATAGTACAACGGCGAGCGCGTCAAGTATAAACGCCTCGTCCGTTTGCGGAGGTGCGCGCGCAGTCTGCGGAGACTCGCGCTGCGGAGCCAGGCGAAAGTATAACCAAGGCTTAATGGGGAATTGATGATGGGGGAGGGTGAACGAAGGGGGGTTTCACGCTCCTGTTAAACGTCATAACGCCGCGTTGGCTTTCCCTCCCCCAACCGCACTGTAAAGCATTCGCTGGAAAAGTTTGGGAACACCATGAATGTATGAATACCTGGGGAATTTAACAACAACAAAAGGAAGACAACAGGAATACGGTTTATAACCTTTACCTCTGACGTCTAAAAATGATCACGAGGGAAACAGAAATATCGTTTGTACCTTAAAATTGAAATGGTTCCCAGCTAATCCGCCTGGAAAGTTGGTTTTGTCCGAACGAAGGAGAAAAAACTACCGAGGAAATGGCGGAAACCAAAATAATATATCATATAGACGAGGAGGAGACGCCGTACCTGGTGAAGATTCCAATCTCTTCGGAAGAAATCTCACTGTTGGACTTTAAACAAGTCCTCAATAAACCTAACTATAAGTTCTTCTTCAAGTCCATGGATCAGGACTTTGGGTGAGTCGTGGACGTGAACGCGCATCCTCTTTTCAAGAGGCGATTGTATCAGATGGTAATTCCTAAGTAACGTTATTTTGACAACAAACAACATTTGCTATTGTTTGTACTATTACTTTACCTTCTTCTGTACTGAATTATTACTATTTTAACTAATCATTGTATTTACATGGTTCTCAAATATACTTAAAATAATACAGTGTTAGTAGCATACATATACAAAAATATTTCACTACTATGTTATGTCATAATCTTTGTTAATATGGTTCCATGTGCAAACAACATGCATGGAATTATACTAAAGTGTAACATGGTTTTTGGACAACCATGATACATGAATTGGAGTACAATGGTATGCCATAGTACCATGACATTACCATGTCATACCATCACTGCTCCATGGTATAGCCATAGTACAGTTTTCTGAGGATGATTTATCCCAAAAAAACCCCAAAAAACATGCCATTAATTTCATGGTATCACAATACAATGTCCGAAAACCCATTTAATCACTTTTTTTTAATCCCCTAAGTGGTTAAAGCATAGTGTAAAGTGTAGTTAGGACTTGGGTAGGGGAATGTCACTTTAGAGCAGCTGTTGATTAGATCAGCACACACCAGTGATGCTGCTAATGTCTCAATCAGTCTTTTCTACACAAACAAAGCCTACAATGGTTATCGATATTTATTGACACGCACACATTTATATTTACATGAGAGAGAGAGAACTATGGTATCTGATGCTGTCTCTATATGTACCTCAGTCTATTGTTAATGAGTAAATAGAAGACTTGTGTTTCCAACATCCTTATAAGTCCTGTCTGTGAAATCCTGTATTTGTGTCTTTTGTGTTAGAAAGTCTTGTGCCAAACTGGCTGTCTCCTCTCAGCAGCTGTGTATCTAAATGCCCACCTCTCATACAAACCTGGGAGCATGTGTTCCTTGTCCCTAACAGAGTAATCTGATTAAATCATAAAAGCTTTGATTTTTCTCTGCTTTCTCCTTTTTGGTTGCTGTAATGTGCAAAGTGCTGACAGTCATTAGTAAGGCCCTTTATACACTATTTGTATAGTTCACTGTAGGGCTGGGCGATATGGCCAAAATTTCATATCCCGATATAGCTCATTTGATATCCCGATAACGATATACATAACGATATAGCAATTTTTCTGTTAATTCAGTTCATGAATAGTCTATATAAAATTGCAACGTGGAAATGCAGTTTGAAATGATATACAAAACAAATAAAGGTAGTAGGGACTAAATATTTATTTTATTTAGAACCTTTTTTTCAAGCAAGACTGTTGGTAATGTTAACACCTGCCATTAAAATATTTCAACATATAGCAGCAGCCAACTTTTAACAGTAACACCACCCAGACTTCTCTTGTAGCATCATGTAGGTGTAAAGATGTTTCCAAGTAGTATTCTTTGTTCTCTAGAGCAGCAATAGAAAGCAACCACAAATATTGATAATGGCCTGTCTATTCCTATTGGATATAAAAAAGTAACAAACTGAAAACCTCTGAGGTTTAAAGAGCATGGTGCAGGGCAAAATACCAAACGTAAACTTCAAAGTTTAAAGGTCCCGTATTATGCCCCTTTTCACAAGATGTAAAATAAGTCTCTGATGTCCCCAGAGTGTGTATGTTAAGTTTCAGCTCAAAATACCCAACAGATAATTTTTTACAGCATGTTTAAATTGTCATTTTTTGGGGCACAGAAAAACGCGCTGTTTTAGTGTGTGCCCTTTAAATGCAAATAAGCTGCTGCTGGACGACCCAGGGGGCGGAGCTTCATGAGCTCGCGCTCAGTCTGTCAGGACAATTTCATCTCACGGAATGATGATAATATCAGAAACTCTCAGTAACGGTGTTCATTTCGAGTCGGACAATAATGCCTACAGAGTCAGAGTGCTGTATAGAGATGGAAAAGGTATAGTTTAGTAGTTTAATTACGGTTATTATAACGTATTTGTCATCTGCTTGTATGTATCCATTATTTATTAATAGCCTACAAGTCTGCTGTCAGAATGATGATCAAACATATACTGATGAGTTTAATAAAGTTTATTGTACATCACACAAAAGATGAAGCGTCAGTTTTACTTCAGAAAATCACCTTAAGAGCTGAGTAAACACAGTAAGTTATAAGAAGTGCGCAAGTAGCCTACATAAACGAATTTCGGTAGAGTTGAGGGAGCATTCCTGTGGGCGGAGGTTAGTAAAAAAAACGGTTCTAGTGACGTCATTAAAGAAGGAAGTAGAGGGATGTAGTCCAAACGGGCCGTTCGATGTAGGCGACTTCTGTTAAATAAAATATCTCGCTTGGCATTGAACTTTGAGCTTTATAATTTTACAGATATTATTTATGCTCTAACAGCAACATTACACACTAACTAAAGTTTGAAACATGGGATCACGAAGAACGGGACCTTTAAAGTGCAGCCACAAAGTCAGCCTCAATATATTTTTTACAAAATCCAACAAGTGAAAAAAACCTTTCAAGTTTGAATGGTAGCAGCAAACAAAAGTAATACAGGCCTGTTGTCATAGCCCCTAAAAATAAATGTTGGTTATAAAATACTACCACGGAGCCTTTTAAGTTTAAAATGCAGCAACAAAATCAGCCTCAATATAATTTTACAAAATCCAACAAGTGAAAAAAAAAAACTTTCAACTTTGAATGGTAACAGCAGACAAAAATAATACAGGCCTACAGTCCTAGCCCCTAAAATAAATGTTGGTTACAAAATACTGCACACAGAGCCTTTAAGTTTAAAGTGTAGCTGCACAATGATTCGAATATTTAAGAGGTAAACCAAAGAACTTCAAGTAGGATGGATATGAATTATGAGAACATAAAGATTTGCCAAATCTCAGGCTTCTACAGGTTGAGTGCGAGGAATACAAGCTGGTCAACTCTTCCTGGTTTCAGTGCTGACCTCTGGCATGACACAATGTTCCCACTTGCACTGAAAGCCCGCTCTGATGGGGAACTTGTGGCAGGGATACATAAATATTTCCTCGCAAGCTTGGCCACTAGGGGAAAATGTACCTCATTTCTCTTCCACCATTCCAGTGGTTCTGTGTCTGGACCTGCTTCCATTAGGAGATAGAGACTTAGCTCCTTTTCAATTGACTCTCTGCTTGAATGTGGAGCCACTTGGCTTGGCTTTGCTGATGTTTTAAAGTAGCTGCTCAAACTCTTCTTTTTCTTCTTAGCAGGAACCTCCTCCTGCTCATCCTGACCTACGGCAGTGACTGATGGAGCTGATAGAGGGACTGCCTCTGTTTGTTCAGCCACCAGCTTCTGTAGCTCTGCAGCAGCTCTTGTTTTGATGTAATCCACCCTCTCTTGTTTGATGTATGTGGTTTTGAATCGAGGGTCGACAAGAGAAGCAATGTCAAGCAGGTCCTGGATTGTCTGGTCATCATACTTTTCATTTAAGTATTTTAGTATGCCCTCTTTTATAGTCGTGGTGAGCTCAGTGTCGCCATCCTGATGCTTGAGTATCTGGTTGTTGAACAGATGGAGGACGGGTTTCAAGTAGGAAACACTTGGGTAAAGCTCCCCAGACAAGGCATCTGTAAACTCCTTGAGAGGACTCAGTGCCTTGTTCATGGATTCCAGAACGTCCATATCCTGCCAAGTTGGGACCAGGTGACGTGTTTTTTTGTCGGCACGGAGAACTTGTGAGAGAGCTTTCTCCTGCTCGATCACCCTTTCAACCATTGCTTGCATAGAGCCCCACCTCGTAGGGGTTTCTGTGATTAGCTGATGAGGCGGCAAGGGTGGATTTTGATCTGCTTGAGCCTTGGCCAGCTCCCGTCTTCTTTTCCATGAATTGGAGAAGGCAGCCACAATCTTCTTGCAGACGCCGACTGCTCGTTCCACCTCCCTTAGTTTCACACTCCTCTCTGTGTATATAAAGGAGAGGTAAATGTATGATTGTGTACTTTTTAACATGACCGTGTACAGGACTAGTAAAATGTATTAGTTAATTACATTTTATAAATTAATTTATATATATCGCATAATGTGGATTTTCATCTCAGTTACAATTTTTTAAAACCGTGCAATTCTATCACATAAAAAGACATTGTATCTTATGATTATGACATTTTTATTCCATAACTTTGATTTCATCTTCCTATAGTTTTTATAATTATGACTTTTTACCTTATATGTCAATCTAATTTAACCCTTGTATGGTGTTCGGGTCTGTAGGACCCGTTTTCGTTTTTCATCAAAAGGAAAATGATATAAATTATTTTTTCAACCTCAGACTCACTGGCCTTGGCTCATTTTCTGTGAAGAACATATATCAGAACACATTTTCAATGACCAAACACTGTACACCCCCCTCCTTGTTTCTACCCCTGCCGTTCCCGCACAAGGTTGCAATTCTTAAATGTGATCTAACAAAGGTAAAGGGAAAATATTAACAATATATGCTGTTTATATTGCTTGTAATTGGGATGAAGTAAACATCTGTTGAGTATTTTAACATAAATTGTTTGATTACGTTGAATTAAAAACCCAAAAATGCAGCGGGTCCACCAGACCCACAAACACTGGCTGAGTAACAAAAATATGAACACCACACAAGGGTTAACTTAATTTTTTTTTACTATATTTCTGTTGATTTTAAAAAACAAAACACATGTTGGGGTAATAAACCTAATTGAATACTTTATTTGTGAACGATTTATTACATTTTTAGACAAGTTCTGTTGCTGATAGTAACCTCTAGCTTAAAATAATCCTCTAGCAGTAAGGGCAACTATAATTTTGCCCTGACATCATTGAAGTTGATCATCACTGCTCTACATTGTCAGAGTTAAGGGAAGAACCTTTTAAGAAAAATTGCTCTAAGGCAGTGGATCTCAAACCTGTCCTGAAGGCACCCCAACACTGCACATTTTCTTTGTCTCCCTAATCAAACACACCTGATTCAACTCATCAGCTCATTATCACAAGGGTTAATGAGCTGATGAGTTGAATCAGGTGTGTTTGATTAGGGAGACAAAGAAAATGTGCAGTGTTGGGGTGCCTTCAGGACAGGTTTGGGAACCACTGCTCCTAAGGTATTACTGACTGTGTACTGAAATATATTTGTATTATTTTTATATCGATTTAGAGATTAAGCACTCACCAATAGCTAGATGAAGACGGTGGCCAAAACACTGTAGGCGTGTCATTTCATTCAGCTGAAGGGCAAGGATGTTGTTGGTGGCATTGTCTGTGGTGACATAGACAAGGCGATCCTCTTGCAGTCCCCACAATTGAAGAGATTCTCTGAGTCCTTTGGCTAGCATTTCTCCAATGTGGTCTTCCGGGAAATAACTTGTCTGTAAACAGCGGCTGCAGAGGTTCCAATCTTGGTTGATAAAGTGTGTCGTCAGGCTCATATATGGATGTGTCGTTCGGCTCGACCACATATCTGTAGTTGTAGCATAGAACATCCCCTTGTGAATCTCTGCCTCCACTTTGGCCCGACATGCATCATATAAATCAGGTAACACAACTTTAGTAATGTGTTTTCGGCTGGGCATTTCGTATCTCGGATCGAGTGTTTGCACCAACTCACAAAACCCGCGTTTCTCGACCGTGTAGATTGGAACCATATCTTTGCAGATATGCTTGGCAACAGCAGAAGTGATCTCCTTCCATCTGCGGGAGCTATGGCTATATGGTGTGCCACGGGTAAAAGCCTGTTGCAGCGTCTGTGTCTGGAGTTTGTTTTGAGCGCTTACGTCACCACTCTACGCTGCTTTTGCAGTTTTTGCTCGTTGACTCTCTCTGTATTCTTTTTCGTGGTTCTTGCGCAGGTGATAAAATAAATTAGTAGTGTTGGAGTCCGTTGTTGGCACTGGGAGCCGGCAAACTTTACAAACAACTGTTGTCTGGTCCACGTCGGGCTTCTTATATCCAAACCACGTCCATGCAACAGAAGTCGCCCCTCTTTTAGGTACAAGCTCCTCGGTTTGGGTTGGCTGGTCATCTTGTTGAGAATTACCCTGGTCTGAACCGCGTCTATTACCGTCTTCCTCCATGTTTGTTTAAGTATTGCAGCGTGCATGGGCATGCCGTGAGGTGCATCTTGACATAAAATTCTGCCGTAAAACGCCTTATCGTGGCGTAAACGATAGAGCCTTATATAAAACGATAGACATTTTCTATCGTCCAGACGATATATTTCGTCATATCGCCCAGCCCTAGTTCACTGTTCTTCTCCAGTGTATGACCTCTGTCTGACCTTGCTGTGCTCACTTTAGATGCTTACTCTTGCCTTGTTTACCCCTTACATGACAACAGGCAATGTTTAGGAGCTCACTTAATGCACAGAAGTTTCTAGATGTGAATAAAGAGTGAATGTTCAATTACATTAAGTTTTATTTGTGTACATTTGTGTGGTCCGTGTCCTTAAAATTAAAACGGTGAAATGCTGGTTGATTTTCCTCTCTGATGTATCTGTCTGATATTTTAGGCATACAATAAAGTAAAAGCCATAACACACCAAACCGACATTAAAGACTGTGTGCAGCACTTGCTTACCATTTTGTATAATGATCATGTTGATTACTGTTGATAAATGTTTCTCCAGGACTAAGTTTTATTGCTTCAAATAACAAAAGACATTACAAAACTTGTTCCGTACCTCAAATATTTGTGGAATTTATGATTCAGTATTAAAAGGCATCTTGATCTAGATCTTGAAAGAAAAGAACAGCTGTAGTAATATCAGAGATTGTCTTATTATAGGGAGAGATTCTGTATCTTCTTACCACTGGAGAAAGCATAACAGCTAACTTGGATCATCATGTGAGGCACCATATTGGCATTGATGTCAGTGTCCGCCCTTCAGAGTTTTAGGACAGTCAGTTACAGATTATGTTAATCAGTTTCTTGTGGATTAGCGTGTTTGTCTCGGTATATGTTCTATATTTGGTGTTAAATGGCTAGTAAACGTACAGTAGGACTGCATTGTTTGTGGAATGTGCTTTACTGTGGAAAAAAAAAAGTGTGAATATCTATTACTGCAAATTACTAGTCACTGCAGGGGGCAAAAAAGTACATTTAAGATTACACTAAAAACTTAATTGTAATTTAATATATATTTATATTTAATTTAATTCATTAATTAATTAATGTTTTTTTATTATTATTATTATTTTACCATCATTCATTAAAAAGCGTTTATATAACATTAGGCAAACCACAGTCATAAATCATTACAATACAAGACTAACCTGGCAGCTATAGAAAGAACACTTCATTTTTTTTTATTTTCATTAACAACATGCAATATAAAACAACAACATACTTTTTTAAAAATTATTATCATTTACTTTTTTATTTTATTTGTTATATTTATTTTTATGTATATTTGTGTTTGTATTCATGTACATCCCTTAAAGACTTCTTTGACTTCTTTGATGTCGATTGTTATATATTCTGTAATGTATCCTTTTTTTTCTTCAAAGTTTGATACATGAACAGACTTCCAAGTCAAGGATAACAAATAAGGGATTCAGGTGGAGGTTTCATGTAAACACTTGTTTGACTTGTGATGTGGTTCTTTTCTATTTATTTATTTTGAATAATCCCTGTAATGCCAATAATAATAATAATAATAATAATAATAGTAATACATAATAATAATAAATAATAATAATAATAAAAAAACAATATAACACAATTAAATTGTTTATTTTTCTCTTTATTCATTAAAATGCATAATATCAGCATCATATGCATGCTATATACCTGTAGTTATAATAGTCATTACAATTTAAGTCTTATCATAACTGGTAAAACCTAAAAGGCCAAAGAAACAAATCTGTATGTTTGACTTTTTTTAGACAATATACAATACCATTCAATATTAATATTAATTACTATGATGAGTCCTACCTGTCGTGACATTCCGTTCTCTGCCTTCTCTTATAAAATAGCATTTTTAATCATAGTAAAATCTACATATCATTCCCAACAAAAAGATTGGTTAGCTTAAAACATGTTGAAGAGTGGACACTACAGGCTGCCTGCCAAAAGCTATTTCCTCACAAAAGCTGTTTATTCAGCGTAGTGATGCCTCTTCTCCATTGACATCAATAAAAAAAAAAACAGCCTCTGTTCTCCTTTCCTGCAGTTGTTAGCATTAGCAGTTTCGCTTTTTTGGCCAAAAGTTGCAGCATTGTCTTCTAGTGGCTTTGGTAATATTACAGTTGTTTGATTGTCGTAATTTTCATTATTAATAAATCTAATTGAAACAGTGTATTTTAAGTTGTGATGTTTACCATTGCAGACCTTGGCCATTGTTTAATTGTGCAGTCTGCAGATGTGGGAAGTATTAGGACCATGGCTATATGCACATGTGACATGTTTCCAAGACATTCATGCAGTTATCCTAAGATTAAAAAATGTGGCATAGTCTGTCATCATTCACCTCTCTCACACCTTCTGTTTCTATCTCACTTTCTCTTTCAAACACCTAATTGAAATTAGCATGCTGGTGTTCCCTTGCCAGGCCTGTTGTATCTATACATTTGTTCTTTAAAGTACTCTTGCGAGCACAACGAACATAACTAAATACAACAACATGTTTACTTTCTACCCGTAACAACAGTAATTTAAGTTAATTCAAAATGAACTAACCAAACCAATGTATGTTATGAGCATTTGCATCCTGTATAATTATGCTAATAAAAATGACAGAACGAAAAATAAATAAATAAAAGTAGAAATAAATAAATAAATGCAGAAATAATAGTGAAAATAAATACATTTTGGTAATATAAATGGCTATTTCTGTATTTTTACATGTATGTATTTATTTATGCATTTCTATATTTATGTATTTATACATTTATTTATAGATTTATGTATTTATATATTTATTTATTTATTTATTTATATATGTATTTATTTATACATTTATTTATTCCTATATTTATTTATTTCTGTATTTCCACATTTCTACATTTATTTTTCCCTGCGCATGTATGCTAATTGACCAATGGCTAAGCCACGCCCCCAAACGCGATGAGCCAATCACAGTACGCATAGCTAACCCAATACACTCGGACATTCTCTGCTTCCTCGTCCATTGCAATGCATTGCGGTTATCAGTTTTCATTAGTTTTTATGTTTTTTCTTGTCATTTTGGCTTTTAAACAGCGTGTGTGTGTGTGATTTTGGTTGGGTGACAGTTGTAGGTTACAGTTTGACAAGAGTTTACAGTTTGACAAAAGCACAATGTTGTGTTTTACACAAATGTAGGCTAAACACTTTGCAGTTTTAATTATGTCCTTTATGAACAAAATGGAGTATGTTTTTATGTTTCCACTGTTCGATCGCGCCCGCTCTCTGACACACACACACACACACACACACACACACACACACACACACACACACACACACACACACACAGTTATCACAGATAATTATCGTACATCTGGCAACACTGAATAGCACCAAACTATAACGTTTACACTGTGATCTTTGTTCTGGAGCTGAAGCTTATCGACCTTCTCAACAATAAAATTATTAATATAATCCTCCAATGCATATTTAAGGCCCTTTTGGTGACATCGAGATGATATATAATCTTTCTGTCTCCAAAAAATCATCAATTGCCTCCTGTGAAATGTCTCCTACTGTGACAGCTGCCAAAGCGCCTGTTACCGAATGTTGACTGTTTGTCCGAGTGAGTGGAGGGGGCGTGGCTTAGCCATTGTTCAATTAGCATACATGCACAGGGAAAAATAAATGTAGAAATGTGGAAATACAGAAATAAATAAATGTAGAAATGTGGAAATACAGAAATAAATAAATGTAGGAATAAATAAATGTATAAATAAATGCATATATAAATATATAAATAAATAAATATATAAATACATAAATATATAAATAAATGTATAAATGCATAAATAAATACATATAGAAATGCATAAATAAATAAATAAATAAATACATGTAAAAATACAGAAATAGCCATTTATATTACCAAAATGTATTTATTTTCACTATTATTTCTGCATTTATTTATTTATTTCTACTTTTATTTATTTATTTATTTATTTATTTTTTTTTTTTTTTTCGTTCTGTCATTTTTAGTCCTTCATAATAACCTGGATCACTGCTGGACTTAAATGATACAAACATAGATTTCTTTGAAAATAGTTTCTTGGCTCTGTGGATCCTACTGTTGTAGCTCCCAGTGGGGTCTTTAACCTTAGTTTCCTTGATAGTTTCCACATGTGCCGGTCGCTCTCAAAAATGTGAGTAATTTATTGTTTGGAAAAGAAAGCTTGTTGCAAGGAAAAAATGCTTGCAAAGTTCCAAGGCCTGCCAATACATAATTATATTATTTCCTTAGGGATTCATCAACTCAACCGAAAGGCAGGAATGTTGTTATGGATTATCCTTTAAAGCCATAAAACTCAAAATTGATCCCATTTGCTTGCTTAATAATGATCTGATTTTACTGTCCACAAGTCATTGGTGCAAATTATTTGGGGCTGTGTATCACCAAGAATCTGACTATGATTCGTATCACGATACAGAAGTTGTGATAAGATATATAGTGATATTTCTTGTTTGTTTTTTAGGAAGAGGATTTAAAAAACTTTATAGGCTAATAATTTGCTCAGGTTTTGGTGATGCATATGGTGATGTGTTCTTTATTTAATCAGAACAGTGGGATCTCCTTTTGCATTTATTAGTTCCTGCAACCAACATCATATCACTATATGATATTTTCTTATTATCCTAATATCCCAAAGAAAACAAATGTTTGTCTTCTTTATTTTTCATCAAACAACTGTCCTATTCTACTGCTGTCAAAAAGCTCTCTTGTTTTTCAAAGATGCAATCACTGTTCTCAGAAAAATATTAATGTGAAAATAATATCAGACAATATTGATACAATATTGTGAGATTTTTTTCCCCCACCTCATTATGTAATAAGTAATACATTATTACTGTAATGATTTTTGTAATTTATTTCAAAACTTAAAATCTTAAGCTCAATGTAATATTGATTTTCACATAAAGTATGGGTTATTGAATACAGTAGCAACTTAAGTTAATACCAGCACATAATGTTGAAGTGCAACAATGTTTCTACCATATAATTATTTTTTAATGTAGGCTATAAAATTTGAAAACAAAACGTAATAAATAGCTTACTATTAAATAAGCTATTACATTAACGTTTACATTAAGTTTTTTTTTTTTTTTAACTGTAGTATTCTTCAGAAGCCAGATGGTGGCTTTCATAAGATGCGTTCTCATTCACAGACAGTGTGTTGTGTGTTGTTTGTTTTAAGGTTGAAGGACCTCTGTCATAGACCTGGGAATGTGTGTCCATAAGAACGTGAATGATTCTTTATCTTCAAGTCTCATGCAGGCAGGGACAAGCCTCAGGGCTCTCTTTCCATGGAAGAGATCCAGAGATGTAGAAAACAAGGAACTAACCTATACTAAATAAAGGGCAGAGAGGAATAGAGTCAGGGATGTCTGAGTGGCTTTATGTGAAAAGCTTACACGTTTAAGCTTTCTTTATGGGAATGCGTGTCTGGTTTCAACTTCTTGCCTCTTGCTTTCAGTGTAGTGCAACATCTGAGGATCTGAAGAATATGTAAAATTTAATTCACATATATGGTGTGTTTTGTGAAAGGATTTGAAATCCTCTTTGAATAATTTTTCCTCTTGAAATTGAAGTCTTTGATATATTCAGAATGGCATGCAATATAGCCTACAGTATGTAGTATTTATAATGCACAGGATGTGTTTTTGAAATGCATTCCCAGTTTCACAGACAAGGGATAGTCCTAGTCCCAGACTAAAATGGATCTTTAAACTGTCTTAACCGAAAGCAATTGTCTCAAGATACACACCAGTATTTAACAGCAACATTTACATTTTATGCAAATACAGAGAAGTATAACACATATCACTGTATTTAATAATAAATATAAAAACCAGAGATAAATTAATGCTGTGTTCACATGTTGTGAATAATAACATGATTATGAAATGGAAAATTAAATTATAAAAAAAATTTTTTAAGATGCACTTTCATTCACAGACTGTGTGTGTTTTGTGTCAGTGCTGCGCTGCGCTGAAGCGCTTTGGGAATACTTCTTTGTTTGTAATGCTCTCATTCATTATTGAAGTTTTGAACTTTAAACGATTTACCGAGTCTCCCTTCAGTGAAAACTGAATTGCAGTGCGGTGTGAAAGTGAAGAATATTCCAATAATATTCCAGTGTTCTCTGTAATAGTAATAATATTAATAATAATATTTTTGTGTAAATTAATACAGCAGAATTGTTCCTGCTCCATCTGCTCCTAACGTCACATCCACACTATAATAGAGGTGTAGGCTAATACTGCTGAGTGCAATACAACTTTGTACGTAATACTTCTGCTGGTATAATACCATGAGAGAAAAAAGCTACCATGACAACAAAAGAGACATTGTGACAAGTTACCCTAGTATCTGTATCTATGAATCTGTGGTATCTATACATATGTGATTTTACATGTGTAGAAACTACTTTTAGTTATTGAAACTGCTTTTAGTTGTTTTACGGTGGGTTGAATGGTTCTTACACAATGTAAACTCATAACTGACATGAATACAGAATAATCAAATGTTATAATGTTATGTAGCCTACTTTTTGAAATTTTACACTACTTTTACATACGGTACTTAAAAAATATATTGGTCAACATACAGTACATACTGTGCAGTAAGCATGACATTACTATGTTATTCTGGACATGGTCTGTCTTATATCTGAGTCTTTGTCTGTATTTCTTTGAGCTAGAGTTTGTGTAAATGGCACTTAACTATGTTTGTTAACTCTGTGTATGTCTGTCCCTGTGGTGTGTTTTGGCAGGGTGGTGAAAGAAGAGATATCAGACGACTCTGCAAAACTTCCCTGCTTTAATGGAAGAGTGGTTTCTTGGGTAGGAGATGGCTCTTTGCACATTCACTGCAAGCATAGCCTGTTACTGTACTATTATATTATTTTGTTATATTCACTTAAAATGTTTAAACAGTCTACACCAGGGTTCTAAATTGTATTTATCGGCACAAAATGACATAAATGCGAAGTGAAGTTATGCTAGTCACAATGTGTAAAGCACGTGATGAAATAATGAAACCAAGTACATATTTCAAGGCCAGTAAATTTTCACAATGCACTTGTCATTACATTGCATAAGAATGGTTCCCTTTCAAAAGCTACACTCAATGTTAGCTAAAGCACTTTGGGAATACTTCTTTGTATGACCAGCTGTGAATAATGTGTGTAACACGTCAATGAAATTGTCATTGAACTTGACAGCCTCAGACGGTGGCGACATTGGAATGTGTGCTCGTCAGAGGCTATAATTAGATGTGCCACAGGTGCATCCTCAGGTTTCTTTGTCTTCAGAACCATACTGTGTGTGTGACAAGCTCTCTTTCTGTCTCTCTGCTTAGGAGTTAGTTTTCACTAGGCAGTGGGCAGAATATTTTCTCTTTCTTCTCTCACTCTTCAAGGAATGCTGTGAGCTAATCAAGGAAGTGCTTGTGAGCACACACTACACAACCGTGAGGAGTCTAGACAGACCCCAGTGCGGCGGCGTGGGTATTCTCGTTCCCAAAGCGATTCAGCGCAGCATTGATTGTAGCTTTTGAAAGAGAACGTCTCGGGTTACTTGACTGTAACCCTGTTACCTGAGAAAGCGGGAATGAGGTGCTGCGCTTCATCAAGTTCAAGTTCATTTTATTTATATAGCACATTTTATAACAGCCACTGACTGACCAAAGTGATTTACAGAACTACAAAATTAAAAGAGAATAAGACCTGCATCACAGCACAACACAACACAGATAGGTGCAGCAAAGCTAAGAGCAGCCTAAAACAGGAATAGCAAAAACATTATGCGGCTTCATTGCCGCATTGAGGATGTCCCAGGACCGTTTTCAGACAAAGTGATACCTGTGGCACATCTAATTATAGCCTCTAATGAGCACGCATTCCAATGACGTCACCATCTGAGGCTGTCAAGTTCAATGTCAATTTCATTGACGTGTTCCACACATTATTCACAGCTGGTCATACAAAGAAGTATTCTCAAAGCTCTTCAGCTCAGTATCTCGTTCCCGCTTTCTCAGGGAACATGTTACAGTCAAGTAACCAGAGACATTTTTACAAATGATTTAGACAGCTAGATCTGTTTCATGAATGTGGTATGGTAAAAGTAAGTTTTGGACCCTGGTTTACACACAATATGTAGGCTACTCAACAAGAATAACAGTCTTTCTATTATAGTAGTGGCCTCAACATAATAACATATTTTTTAAGCCTGTGTATGAAATGTCACATGATATAATCTATAGTGTAAACCTGTCACAGGAGGTGTCACTCCTTTATTGTACTCTTTGTGATGTTGACACGCTTTGAATAAGGTTAGCGGTGCATGCCCATGTCTAAAGTTTCTGTTCTTGATTTTCTTTTTCTCGTATGCTCTCTTCTGTGTCTCATTCCATCACATCTATCTTCCTCATGTTTTACCTTTTTCTTTAGCTGGTTTTACACTTTTTTTTTTTGGAACCCCCTCTAAAGTTGGTTGAGCACCTGCTTTTCGATTTTTGGTTTCTTTAGCTGGTTTCCTCAGAAAGTGCTGCAGGGGAAGTTGCAGCACCTCCAGCTCCTGTTGCAGGACTGCGAACGGAACCGTCCCCTCCTCCGCCCCCCCTTCCCCCTCCACCCACAGAGCGTCCAGGTGGCATTGGTGACTCAAGACCTCCTTCATTCCAGTAAGGCACAAACTGATGCACGTAAAAACCTCTCAGATACCATAAGCAATAATAAGTAAATTACTAAAGTACTTATGCTGGAAGTTGCTGGTCACTGGTTTGATTGGCGGTTATTTTAATTTAATTTTAATTTATTTTTTTACTTTCACAACATATTCTCTTTCAGAGCAGGGAAAAATTACAGGCCACATTTAGGACACCTGTTTAGGACATGATGTAACTTTTGAAAAAGCTTAACAATGGGTTTTCAGTTTTAGCTTTTTTGAATATGTAGAAAATATACCAGGGTTAAGGTGTCACAAAAAGGGATTGTTAGGTCATTGCTAACATAATATGCTAAACCAGTATATATATATATATATATATATAAAAAACCATATGAGTAAGGAGTATTTTAGAGGAGTTTTGATGTTTTGGATGTGGGTTATTATTAGGTGGCTTCAGATCAATTGAAGCAGTACTTGTCTAATCACTCTCCCTCATCCTTTGTTTTCTATTTCTTTCTCTCAGCCCTAATGTGGCCAGCAGTGTGGAGACTCTGGATGAAGCAACTGAAACAGAGTCCGTCATGTCGTTTAGGAGAGAAAGACCCAGACGCAGAGAGAGTTTAGAGCAGCACGGTCAGAACAATGTTTATGTGTTTGAATATTTGCATATTAGGAAAAGGATAAAGCAAAGCCAGGCAGTTGGTTGTTATGTCAAACTAAACCTCAACAGGGTGATCAGTTTTTGCAATAACCACAGTCTGGTTGTAAATTCACCTTTTTGAGATCACAATAGATTACTTGCGCGATTCGTCTTGATCCGATCTGCGAGGACAGTCAGGAGTGAATCATGAGGTCACAATGAATGAATTTTCACGCATTGTATTTTAATATGAATCGTATTGAATCGTTCTGAATTTGCAAAAATCGTTCTTGAATCGAATAGAAAACCAGGATTTGAGCGCGCTGTTCCTATTACGACGCCAATGATAAAATGTTCGACCCATTTGACCCATATTTAAAACGCTATAAAGTCAAACTTGATCTAAAACAACCACATAAACTTAAAAAGGCTGATGAAAAGAGGAGAAATCATCATCGTTATTGAGTGTGAAATGTGTTCTATTCTAATGATCATTAGGAAAAGCCTTCAGATATTAAGAAATCAGCCAAAAATCATTAAGAGCCTGGTGAACTGTTAAAGGTGCATTGTGTAATATTTAGGAGGATCTGTTGACAGAAATGCAATATCATATACAAAACTATGTTTTCAATGGTGTATAAAGACCTTACTTAATAAACCGTTATGTTTTTATTACCTTAGAATGAGCAAATTCTATCTACATACACCGCGGGTCCCCTTTGAAATGCACCGACATGATTACAGTAGCCCTAAACGGACAAATGCGTTTCTTCACTATGTTGTTCTTCGTGCAAAGAAGCTAGCTAAAGTCAGTGAATAAAACACTGACACAGTGATGAACAAGTAACAATAATATTTGCATATCGTTTTACTGAATAATTAGGTAAACCTAATTTCTTAATTTATCTTTGTAAAGAAACCTCATTGCTTAACTGGCTACTCTCTGCTGTCTTAGACGACGACATCTCCTGTCGGCCACTGTAACCTCTGCTGGTTGCAATTCGCAACTTCACCACTAGATGTCGCTAGAAATTACACAGTGCACCTTTAAAGGGATACTCCACTTTTTTTGGAAATAGGCTCATTTTACAACTGTGGATCACGGCTGAACGCGTCTTCTCCACACTCACTTACAAACAAAAAATTTTTCGCCTATCGTGCGTCTACTCTACACCCGTACCACTAAAAAGACGGATTATATCCAAAACTTCAGTCATAAATTAGTATTAATATTGATAGCATCACTGGTAGCGTCGTTGCTAACTTACTGTCCATCTGTTAAAATGGCGAATATATCAGATGTAAGTAGTCTACCTTTTGGTGCAGGTGAGGACACATTTGAGCTGCACGCACTGCAGTCTGAGCTGGAAGCTGTTGAGAAACAGATCCACGACCTTTTAGTGAGACAAGCCGAGCTGAGAGACCGGCGTTTAGCTCTTGAAACATCACGCGCCGATGCACACAAATCAGTGATTAACGTTACTAACCCACTGACTCCGACCTCGTCTACTCCGTGCGTTTCTCAGCATCGGTCCCAAGCGCCTAGGTCGCGATCAGCCATGGTCTCGTTCACTCCGGCTCCAACAAGCCTTTTTCCACCTTAGAAACATTGCTAAGCTACGCAATATGCTATCAGTTTCTGATGCAGAAAAGTTAGTTCATGCATTCATGACCTTGAGACTAGATTACTGTAATGCTTTATTAGCTGGTTGTCCTGCATCCTTAATAAACAAGCTACAGTTAGTCCAAAATGCCGCCGCTAGAGTTCTTACTAGATCAAGAAAATTTGATCATATAACACCAATTCTATCATCACTACATTGGTTACCTATAAAGTTCCGTATTAATTACAAGGTATTGCTACTGACTTATAAAGCCCTAAACGGCTTAGCTCCAGTCTATTTAACGGATCTTCTATCGCCCTATAATCCATCGCGCTCTTTAAGATCACTAAATTCGAGGCTTTTGGTCATACCTAGGATATCTAGGTCCACCAAAGGAGGGAGAGCATTTTCACATTTAGCTCCAAAACTCTGGAATAGTCTTCCTGATACTGTTCGTTGCTCAGACTCGCTCTCCCAGTTTAAAACTAGATTAAAGACGCATCTCTTCAGCCAGGCATTCATATAATACTTTTAATCTTACAGTTAAATCCGACCTCTAGTTTATAAACGCCAGAGGAGAACTGGCCCCCGACTGAGCCTGGGTTCTCCCAAGGTTTTTTTTTCTCCATTAGGTCACCTGATGGAGTTTTTCGGTTCCTTGCCACTGTTGCCTTTGGCTTGCTCAGTTGGGGATATTTGGGGATATTTAATTTAATTAATCAATCAACAATACTATTGATCAGCATTACCAAACGTGGACGTTTTTCACTAGAGACAAACATTGATGTATTATTTTAATTTAATACTGTGAAGCTGCTTTGATACAATCTGTATTGTGAAAAGCGCTATATAAATAAACTTGACTTGGCTTGACTTGACAACTCCCCCAGAGTTAAACAGTTGAGTTTTACCGTTTTCGAATCCATTCAGCCGAACTCTGGGTCTGGCGGTACCACTTTTAGCATAGCTTAGCATAGATCATTGAATTGGACAAGACCATTAGCATCTCTCTCAAAAAAATGACCAAAGAGTTTAGATATTTTTATTATTTAAAACTTGACTCTTCTGTAGTTACATCGTGTACTAAGACCGACGGAAAATGAAAAGTTGCGATTTTCTAGGCTGATAGAGCAGAGAGTAGCCTATTTCTTTTCATTTGAATTATTTCGTTTAAAGGCATTTCAAGCTTTGTGTATTTGATGTATTTCTCATGTCTGTGAGGCATATGAGTTTCGGTTAAAGCTGCAGTCGGCAAGTCTGGCAGATTGAGTCGATTTAGCCAAAATTTTGAATGTTTACAACTCTCATGCCCCTCCCCCACTACCAGCGAGCACCCTCCCATCGAGTTCGTGCTCGTCAGTGCGTGTGCACCATGTTTTCTGTGAACGCGTCCGTCTCTTCAGCATCGATCAACACCATGGACTCGGAGGTAGGCTGCCCTGGCTAATCTACCCATAGATAGCAATAACCGAGGAATTGGAAGCTTGTTAGTAGATTTTCTCTCCGCCATCACGCGTCGTACAATCCAACACACCTGCGAACTTCAGGCATGTGCATGTGATATTGTAACGTGCGCGACTCAGCGTGAGGGGGGAGTGGGATCTGTGGCGTGTGCACGACCTGTGATTGACAGTCAGATCTCACACCCCCCAGCGCTGATTGGACCCAATGATCCGGGAGCGGTGGATTTTTGCAAAACAAATAACATGCTCCAGGTGGAGTTAGAAGCTCGGGTTTTTTTCTAAAACCACTTTATTTATGTTGTTCTGTCGGATTATAGTGTGGATTTCACTGAATATGATCCAAAAAATTTTGCAGACGGCAGCTTTAAGTTAGAATGAGATGCGCTCCAGTTAACGTACAATGCAAGTGACCGCGCCGACGCCTCCATGTCATGATTATATTGTCTGCTATATTCTTATTTATTAAATCCAGGCTATTGGTTGATGAAAAATTGATTAAAATTAAGATACAATTTATACAAAACGAAATTCACTTTAAAGAAAGGTTTTCTACAAAACAAAACTTAATGAAGTGGTCAAAATCATGTCTGACCCACTCCATGTCTCCGATATATTGCACATCCTATCTTACTCGTGCTGTTCACTTTTCATAATCAACATAGATGGAAAAAAATAACATTATAATATTTTAACAAATGTGAAACTAAATGCGCTTTTTTAATGGCTACAACAGTATAGGCCTACAGACTCTCTATTTGTACAAATTGCTGCACATTCATTTAATTCTGAATTTTGCACACACAAGTTGAAAGGCATTTGTTCAAATCAAGTTCACAGATAATTGTGCGTGCATTTATTAATCATTATGATACTAAAATCATAACAAAGTAGGCTATGCTATGTACAAAAAATCAGATGAGCCCAGAATATGAACACAACGTTTAATTACACGTTAAGCATTTTCCTCCCATAGAAAACCATTATAAAAACGCTTAATGTGGCTTAATGCAGATTAGAATGTCCCCTTATGTCGAAATAACGAGTTATTGTGTCGAAATAACGAGATATTATGTCGAAATAACATATATTATGTTGAAATAACTTATGTTGAAATAACTTATGTCGAAATAACGACTTATTATGTCGAAATAACGACTTATGTCGAAATAACGACTTATTATGTCGAAATAACGAGATATTATGTTGAAATAACGACTTAATATCTCGAAATAACAAGATAAGTTTTCTTTCTTTTTTTTTCTTCAAAATGCGGTTCAGGGCTTCCATAGAATACAGCCTGAATATAATTGCTTCCAGAAATTATTTTTGGGGGTGCTATCAGGGTGCTTTGGTCTTTCTTGGGGGTGCTGAAGCACCTGCTAGCCCCTCCCTAGCGCCGCCCATGGGACAGACACAAAAACGGTGCGTTTTTGCTCACCCTCAAAAAGTGACTACTTTAACATGCTATATACAAATATCTGTGGGTTATTTTGAGCTAAAACTTCACATACAATCTGGGGACATCAAATACTTATTTTACATCTTTTGAAAAGGGCATTATACCACCCCTTTAACTTTTACTTTTAAAACTGAACACAGTTCTTGTTTCAAATCAGTCCACTTTTCTTGCAAATTGATAGAATTGGTAGCAACCATCTTTTCCTCAATGGCATTAATTTCTTTTTCAATCCACTCTAATATTTTCATACACATTGTAGAATGAGAAACATATTGTTGTCAGAAACCTTTAATATGTATCCTCCCAATCTCCCACCACTGGATAATGTTCTCAAATCTTTCTTTTTCTTTTTTCCATGTTTTCCAACAACTTTTATTATTCAAGAGTGCCATGTGTCCGTGCTTGTTTGGACTTTTAGTTTGTGTTTTGATTGGTTCCTGTTTTCCTTTGTTCTTTTCCCACCACTCCTTTGTTTCTATGGTTACTGTCATTTAGTTCAGCTGTATCACCTGTGTTTAGTTAATCATCATCATCTGTATCACCTGTGTTCCATTAATCAGTGTCATCTGTGTTTGTATTTAAGTTCTGTCTGTTCAGTCAGTCTTTGTCCGATCTCCGTTACTTTTAGTGTGTGTTACTACCTGTTCCCTTTCAGTCGAGAACGTCAGACGTAGTCGACGTTGACTGAATGGGATCACGCTAGGGAGCCTGTTCTCTTTGAGCATGTTAGAATGAGCCAATGCAATTGGCGTGCGTGATTCGCATCACACACTCCGCCCGCAGGTATAAATACAGAAGTGGATGCACGCACTAGTTGCTTTTTGCTTCAGAGCCGTTCGTATGGTGTCTCTGAAGAGTATTGTTGTATTCAAAACGAGTGAGTGTGTTGATGTTCTTTTGGAAAAGACTCTCCCAGTGTTGGTGATTTCTACAGCGCAGTGCAGCGGTGGTTACGAGCTTTGAGCTCTCAACTGCTGTTCTAACAGCAACAAATTTCTTTGTGTGTTTTCGGTTGGTTGAGGGCGGAAAGGTGAGTGCTTCACTTGTTTCAGTTAGCTGAAATAAGTGTTGCTGCGGTCATTCCCTGTGTGCTCCGGCACTGGTGACGGGTCCCATTTTCTAAAAAAGCAACACAGGTGTGAGTGCGTCTTTTTCATGATGCCATTCCATCCGTGCTTTTCTGGGTGCGGTAAGGCTCTTTCCCCCTCTGACGGTCACGAGAGTTGCATCACGTGTCTGGGCTTACAGCACGCTTAGGCAGCTTTGGTGGATGACTCATGTTCTCATTGCGGGAACATGACCATCTCGCCGTTGAGGTCGAGACTCGCCTTCGTTCGCAAAGGTGCAGTCCCCATCCCCAGGCCCTGCTCTAGCCTTTCTTCTGGGTTACCTTCCCAGAGGAAGCCTCGAGTGCCGTCTGGGCTGGGTGACTGAGGATTACGGTGAGGGGTAATCCGCCCGGCAAAGCCCCGTGGATCCCTCCCTCCTCTCTCACGCCACAGCCGGTGGAGCTCCCAGATGAGCGCGCTGGTCCCTCCGTGGTGGACCGACCAGCCGTCTCTTTCGGGGCCCCTCCAGAGGACAGGATGTCTATCGCAGCATCGGAGGGGGAGCTGGGTTCTGGAGATGACGACTCGGCCATTCTTTCCTGAAGTGCATGAGGAGTTGACAAAGGCATGGATGGCACCTTTCTCTGCCAGAAACCGCCTGAGTTGCTCCTCCCCCCTCACTACCCTTGATGGAGGAGGGTTATGAGGTGATCCCTCCGGTGGAGCGGTCCGTTGCGATGCAGCTGTGTCCAGCGACCTCTACCTCATGGAGGGGGAATCCTCGTCTCCCCTCTAAGGCCTGTAAGTTCTCGTCTGCTCTGACAGGCAGGGCTTACAAAGCCTGTGGGCAAGCTGCTTCTTCTCTGCATGCCATGGCGTTGCTTCAGGTCCACCAGGCCCAGGCACTCATGAACATGCACGAGGGTAGCCCATGGGTGAGCTCCGCACTGCAACCGACCTTGCCCTCCATGGTACGAAGGTTGCAGCTCGCGCATTTGGTCTGGCGATGTCCACCCTTGTGGTCCAGGAGCGCCATCTCTGGCTCAACCTAGCAGATATGAGAGAAGCGGACAAGGTTCGATTCCTGGACTCTCCCATTTCTCAGGTTGGGTTATTCGGCGATGCGGTGGAGAGCTTCGCCCAGCAGTTCTCTGCCGCCCAGAAGCAGACGGAGGCTATCTGGCACATCCTGCCCTGATGACCTGCTGCTGCCTCCACCCGGTCATCGGCGGCAGATCCTCCGCCTGCTTGTCACTGAGGGCGCCCGTCTGCAGCCGCCTCCGCTCCCGCTGGACCACCGCAGCAGCCTCCACCCAGGTCTCAGCGTGGAGCCGGCCACAGAAGGGGCGCCCCGTCCGCTCCAGGCGCTGCCAAGCCAGGTGGCAAGCGACAGCGGAAACGCTGACCTGAGCGGACTACCCAGGGATGGAGAATTGCTCTAGGAGATGGTCACCTATCCACTCCCTTCACCCGGTGGAGGGCTCAGCTCCCCCTCCGATGTTTTTTGTTTTATGTGTGTGTGTCTGTTCCGCAGCTGGCTCCCTTAACCCCCTAGGGTCGGCGGTATCGCCGGTGATACCAGCTCGTTTTTTTTTTTATCAGTTCAAAAGAGATTAATTTTGCTCTGTTGACTTTGATATTACAAACACGTTTCATACATCAATCGATTCTGTTTAATGTGTATTATTTTTGTGTATACTCACAATAAAAACAAAGTGTTTTGCTTTTTGCCACATAAAGAAAAATAAACACGAAGCGAGTTCTGCCTTCTCTCTGTCAGTGAAGTCCATTCTGAAACGCGTCCGAAAATGAACAATAATCAGCGAATACTCAGTCAAACAGGCATACAGACACACAGGCATGAAGCTTGAATTCTCTTCTTTTAAATGAAGTAATTTATATAAAAAACAAATATTCTCAGTTCATGTAATCTGTAAGAAAAGAGCGAGATGTCAGTCGTTCTCATCTCATCTAATTATTTTTAATGTGACTCCGCCCACGGAGAGCGCACGCTATTCAAACGCAAATGACTGAGGCAATCCACGCAAACCTGTGAAGTGTGAACGCCCCCATATCAGCTCGAGAAAACACAAGTTTAATCAGATCATTGTAGCCTACTTGTTTACACAGTCTCGCAGTGCTGTGAGGAATAATAATAATGGAAAATGTACCTCAGAAGTGCGGGTATTTCGAGGAGCAAGGATCCGACTGAGCTGAGGAATACTGTAGTAAGTTTTTTTTTTTTCTTCTCAAGTGAATCGTGTTTCTGTGTGTGAATGAATGAACAGCAGAGATGCGCGCTGTTTACCACAGCTCGCAAAAAGACAGTTTAAACTTAAATCGCGTTTCTGTGTGTGAATGAATGATGATGTTTTAGCAAACTGTATTGCTAAACTGAGATGAGTAAAAATCGACTGAAATATGTTGAAATAAAATGTAGGCTATTTGTATAAGCAACGTATTAAACTGCAAATTAACATTTATATGCCCTAATATTTCATAAAAACAACGTTACAGTCAGGCGAAATATGAAAGACAACATTTTGTTGACTAGATTTGGGTACAGTTTTTACTGTAGAATATACTGCCACATCAAATAAGCTATTGTTTAGCAATTTTTGCTCATATGTTATATATATATATATATACATACATACATACATACATGCATATGTATGTGTATATATATATATATATATATATATATATATTAGGCTTGTTACACGGTGTTCAGTCGCAACACCGGTTTCATCACTTGCCCACCGCAGCACCGCAAAAAATTTTTTTAAAGCAATTACGCAGTATCCGTATTTTCTTTCACCAGTTGACTAGAGTTGTATGATCACGCTCAACCATTAAAGCGCGACAAAACAAGAGACCGCGCTGGAAGTCCTGCCTATTACACACACACACGGAAAAGACGCGCGTCAATATCGAGCAGGCACGGCGCCAGGATTCCAGTTTTGGATGGGCCAGACCAATTGTGGCTGGGCCTTAAATTAAAAACGTTAAATAAAAAAATAAAAAACGTTATCCAATCACTGCTTAACCTAATAAAAAAAAATGGACTAATATAGCCTACTGTTATATTATCTGTGCGTAGCCTATACATAATATAGATTTTAATATCTTGATGCTCTTTAAATATTTTGTTGCATTGTTAAAAGTTTCGGTGCATAGGACGGAGTGGACCTCTCCGCGATCGCTCTCCATGGTTCTGACCAAAGAAGAGCGCTTTGGAATCTTCATACGCATCATCATACTGGGCTGCGTTTCCCGATAACGCTGTCTCTTAGCGCACTACTAAGACTCTTAAGGTATAACTTAACTAAAGGTATACTACCACTAAAGGTATATCATTGCTAGGCGTCTTCAGGGCTATCATCCACTCACGAGGCAGAGGCGCTGGCGCCCTCCAAGCAACGGCGCTGTTTTTGGTAAAACATGATCTTGACGACTTCATTAAGTTTTGTTTTATAGAAAACTCTTTTAAAAATATTTTCGTTTTGTATAAATTGTATGTTAATTTTGATCAATGTTTTATCAATCAATTGCCCGTATTTAATAAGTAAGAAGCAAATATATAGCAGACAATGTAATAAGGCGCTTTTTTTTTTTTGGTTCCACAGTTTGAGCTGATTTCATTTTTTTATTAACCCTCTGGGGACCACAAACGCGCCCGCGCGTTTTGCTCGTTTTTTTTTTTTAGCAATGAAAATAAACACTAAATGCTCTGTTAATTTTGATCTTTCATTTTCGTGTAATACATCAATCGATCCTGTTCAGTTTCTGTTTTTTTTTCTGTATACTCACAATAAAAATAAAGTGTTTTGCTTTTTGACAAATAAAGAAAAATTAACATGATGCGATTTCTGCCTTCTCTCTGTCAGTAAACTCCCATTTGAAACGCGTTCGAAAATGATCTATAACTCCGCGAAAATTCAGTCAAACAGGCAAACAGACCCACGGGCATAAAGCTTGAGATCGCATCTTTTAAATGAAGTCATTTATATAAAAAACAAATATTCTCAGCTTCTGTAATCTGTATAAAAAGAGAGCGACTCCTGTCGAGCTCATTACGACCTAATTCACAGTAATGTGACCACTCCCCGGAGAGCGCGTGCTATTCAAACGCAAATTCTGAGAACTATTTCATAGCTGTGAAACGCCCACATCAGCTGTAAACAAAGCGCGTCGCGACTCCTCGCGAGTGAGACATTATAGCCTACCTTATGGAGAAAATATTCCTCAGAACAGTGCTGATGAGGAGCAATATCTCCTGAAATGAGGAGCAGATTCCGCTGAGGAGTGAGGTAGGCTGTTTTCTTTTCTCACGTGTGGAATAACGTTATGGAATAACGTTAGTGTAGGCCTATGTAAACCGCAAAAAGATGAATCGCATTTCTATAATATTACTCGCCTTTCTGTGAGATGAATGAAGGGGACATATTTGTAAAGACTGTTTAGCCTAAATATGAATCGCGCGTCTGTGTGTGAAAGAATAAACTGCTTTGCTATAGCCTACTGAGATGAGTAAAAATCGACTGGAATATGTTGAAATAAAATGTATTTGTATAAGCAACGTATAAAACTGCAAAAAAAATACTATTTTTGTCAAAAATAAATTCATAGACTAAGATGTTAGATGTTCCAATGTTGGCTATATTCAAACTAATGAATACATATGATAAAATGTAGGCCTATAATCTTTTTTTTTTTTTTTTTTTTACAAAGAAAGAGTACACTTGAAATATTGTTGAAATTGTAATTATTGTTGTAATTGTAACATTTTTAATAAAATAGCAAAACATATTTACAAGAGAGATGTAAGCGAAATCTTAAATGGTCAATATAAGTCTTCTTCTAAATACATCTTTTGTCCTTGCATTGTGGCTCAGTCAGTTTCACACCTGAGTGAATGGCTAATTATGCAGAGTGGGTGGGACATTCATAATCTAAGGTGTAAACTACTCCTCCCCCTCGCATATTGGCTTTCCAAGCAAAACCTGTTTTACACCATTTAAATCAATGTATTTTTTTTTTGTGAACGATAAAGCAAGACTATTTTTACATCATTTTGAAGCTAGAACTCAAAGGGACAACATCCATTAGTCAAAAGTCTTGTGGACACATATTTAATATGTGTTTTGTGGTCTTAATTCAGCAACTTTCATTTTAATTTTTTCCAATAACCACGCATAAACATTATTCTCTTAAAAATACAAACATCTACATACACGTTGCTCGCATATTATGGTAGCCCTGTTTGTGCTATATAGAGTGAATTTACACCTTTGCCATTAACATGTTTATAAATAACTGAAAAAAGCACAAATGTCAAGGCATGTCAGAACATCTCAAGGACCCCAAAAACAGCTTGGTCCCCAGAGGGTTAAGCATTGTGTAAGTTAGCCTATATTTGTTATTTTATATAGCATGGTGTATTCTTATTCTTTTTAATAAACGTTCTATGTTTAATATAAGCGTTTTTCATGAATAATAACGAACCCACCATTCAAACACTGTGGTTGAATCCGAAATCGCGCCTATACCCTCAAATAGGGCGTTATTGTTCTCAACATGATCTCAAGCAGTGAAAAATAGAGGACACTGACAACGCGCTGAAAGACAGGACCGATCAGGTAATATTTAATATAAATCAACTTTCAAATTTGGTCAGTCAAACAAAAATAAAATAGGCCTACCGTTTTTTGGCTCTTCAGATTGTCTCAGTTAAAGCCAAGTTCAAATCCACCGAAGTTAATCAATAACTCTTCTGACTGCTTTGCCGAAAAAAATGGTGGCATTTGATTGGTCAGATCGCATGTCAATAAAAACTCAATACGAATGATGAATTGACGCCATGTAAAAAAAAAAAAAAAAAAAAAATACATCACTCTAACTCCCCCCACCCCCACGATGAAACCGGTAATACCGGTGTTGTCACAAGTCGATTAACCGGTGGGAGAATATTACCACCGTCACATCTCTAATATATGTATATATATATATATATATATATATATATATATATATATATATATATATATATATATAAAATACTATTTTTGTCAAAAATAAAGTCAACTAAGATGTTAGCTGTTCCAATGTTGGCTATATTCAAACTAATGAATACATAATAAAATGTAGGCCTATAATCATTTTTTTTTACAAAGAAAGAGTACACTTGAAATATTGTTGAAATTGTAATTATTGTTGTAATTGTAACCTTTTTAATAAAATAGCAAAAGATATTTACAAGATAGATGTAAGCAAAATCTTAAATGGTCAATATAAGTCTTCTTCTAAATATATCTTTTGTCCTTGCTTTGTGGCTCAGTCAGTGTCACACCTGAATGAATGGCTCATTATGCAGAGTGGGTGGGACATTGTATTCTCAGGTGTAAACCACTCCTCGTTCACGCCCCCCTCGCATATTGGCTTTCCAAGCAAAACCTGTCTTACACAATTTAAATCAATGTATTGTTTTACGTGAACGATAAAGCAAGACTATTTTCACATAATTTTGAAGCCAGAACTCGAAGCGACAACATCCATTAGTCAAAAGTCTTGTGGACACATATTTAGTATGAGTTTTGTGGTCTTATTTCAGCAACTTTCTTTTTTTTTTTTTTTATATAACCACGCATAAACATTATTCTCTTAAAAATACAAACATCTACATACATGATGCTTACATATTATGGTAGCCCTGTTTGTGCTATATAGAGTGAATTTACACCTTTGCCATTATCATGTTTATAAATAACTGAAAAAAGCACAAATGTCAGGGCATGTCAAAACATCCCAAGGGCCCCAAAAACACCTTAGACCCCAGAGGGTTAAAAGTGGAGCCAGTGGTACCCACATATTCAAAGAAAGATCAATTTCTCTGTTCCTGGGCCCCAAGAGGGCTGGTCTGATGGCGTGTGACCCTGCAAAGCCTTACACCCTTCAACCCCTTCTTGTTCGCCAGCTGGCAGCTGGGTGCGGTTCAAGGACCCGGTCATCCGCCTTCTCACGCATCCCCTGCCACCTAGTGGTTTCAGGTAAGTGTTGCACTGCACACTCAGATCCCGCTTCGGGCCGCCTGCGGGCCTCTCGAGCCGGATCCCTGTCCTCCACCTCGTTGCCCCACCTCGGGTACATCTGTGGTCCCTGGCCCCTGATCCGGTTTCATGGAAGTTTAAAATACTTCCAACCGATGCCCAGCCTGGCCCCAATCGGCACCTTCAGACTCGGCTTACGATTCATTTCGCTCGGCTTCCGCCCAGGCTCAGTGATATTCGTCATACCTAGGTGTTGAGCAGAGATGCTCCTAAAGAATTAGTGAGATTCATCACACCTAGGTGTTGAGCAGAGCTCCTGTCCTGTGTGTGTGTACGTCACAGTCCTACTGGCGAAGGACGCAAGCTAGCCATTCCCTCCAGCCGATATGAAGTCTGGCTTCCAAGAGCCCGTACTTCATTGTACCCTTAATGTGGTGGGTTACGACCATCTTGGTGTCAACTGAAACGGGCCCTTTTTCGAAAGCCTCCGTTCACTTGTTAAACACAGAGTTGCATTTTCAATGCCCCGTCCCGTTCGACCTGAAAGACGTGTACTTCAGATCTCTATCCTTCCGCTCCACAGGTCTCCTGTGTTCTTGCATTCGAAGGTACGAAGTATCAGTACAAGGTCCTACCCTTCAAGTGCTCCATAGCCAGTTGGGTCTTCAGGTCAACTGGGAAAGAGTAATCTCACCCAAGGGACGAGAATCTCTTTTCTAGTGTGGAGATGGTCTCGGTCTAGCGCATCTCTCAAATAGAGGTGTGTCAGCTCAGTGCTACTAAAGAAGTGAGAAAGGGTCCCACTGAAACTTTCAGAGGCTCCTGGGGCATATGGTAGACTTAGCTTCACGGCCGAGTCCCGAGGTGGCCGTGGCAGAGCGACACGCTCCATGTGGTGAACACACTGGCCTGTCGCCAAACCCTCAGCCCATAAACAGACCTTTTGTTTCCCCGAGCCAATGGCTCCTCGAACAAGTGTCCACTAATGTCGGCTGAAGGGGCCATGTATAAAGGGCATGCAGTAGCAGAGGTCTGGGCGCCCTCTGACTGCATTGGCATTCATTGCCTCGAGTTGCTTGTCTTCTCGCTTCGAGACACCGCTGCTCAGCGAGCATGTACTGTTCTGACAACATTGCGGTCATCGAGCTGTGCTCCCCTCGCATGTTGCAACTCGCCCACCACCTCCTCCTTGGAGTCAGAAGCTTCTAAGGTCGCTTTATTCCACTTATTTCTGCTGGCTTGCTCAATCGTGCCGCTGACAAGCCTCACGACAGCCTCTGGTCCAGACAGTGGAGACTCCGTCCCCAGCTGGCCAGCTGTTTGGGACCACTTCGGGGCCGCACAGCCATGCCTGTTGCCCCTCTGGACTCGTCCCTCCGCCACAGCTGGCCCTGGAGCCCCTGCAGAAATGCATTCCCCAGTGAGCCTTCTTGCACTACGGTGCTAAAATAAGGAAGAGTTAGAACAGGTCTTGTTAGTTGCCCCTTATTGGCCAACCGACCTCTCCTCTCGACAGCCTTCCTGACTCCTTCCTCTGAGTACATTCTCAGGGATGGGGCATGATGGCACCCGCATCTAGACTTTGGAGAGTTCCAGGTCTGGTTCTAAGTAGAACGGGACGTGGATGTTCTCGTTACTACCGCAAGAAATATTATGCTTTAGAGACCATCACTTCTGTGAGCACCCTCTCAAGTGAGGCCCGCTCCCCTTAGAAGTGGAACCTATTTGTTGAAGTGAGTCTTCTCTCCGTGAGGAGATCCCGAAGGTGTTCGATCACTTCAGTGCTCCCTTCCTGCTAACGGTTGGAGTGAGGCTGTCTCCTCCACCTCAAAATGTTGTGACCTCTATATTGACGCACATCATGATGCAGTGGATACAAATCCAGGGGTAGTGCGACTTGATCGTCAGGTTTCTGAGGGGAGCAAGGAGAAATAACTGCCTTGCGTCCCCTCTTTACCCTCTTGGGACTTATCTCTGGTGCTACTGCACTGCAGAGACCTCCCTTGAGCCCTACAGGCAGTGAGTTAAAAATTCTGTTTTTAAAGAAACAGTTCTCCCGCTTGTTTGGTCTCTTTCCAGAGGGTAGGGACTTGCCCACATTTTCGGTCAACGAATCGTGCCTGGAATTTGGGCCGGCTAACTCTCATCACTCCTGAGACCCCGGCCTGAATATGTGCCCAAGGTTTCCTACCTCTCCTACGAGACCAGGTGGTGAGCCTGCAAGCGCTGCCCCAGAGGAGGCAGACCCAGCCCTGGCTTTTCTCTGTCCGACCGCTCAGTGCGGTTATGTGATCAGAATGCAAAGCCTAGACCTTAGACCAGCTCTGTCTGTTACAGAAACCAGCAGAAGGGAAGGCTGTTTCCAAGCAGAGGTTGGCCCACTACAAGTGGTTGCCTTCGTCTTGGTGAGAAAGTTTCCCAAGATGCATGTGCCCAACTGGGCGGTGAGCTCCTCCTAAGCGAGGGTATTGCTCCCTCCTAGGCGTTGACACAGAGTGCCTCGCTGAACAGATATTAAATAGAGTTGGGGGCTGGGCGACCCTATACACGTTCGCTAGAGAACTAGCCTATGTGTCGAACCATTGCTTCCCGTGGGCTCCCTTCACATGAAGCCAGTTTCACTGTAAGCATGGTTCGAAGTGTCGGCTTGCTGCGCCATTCCCCTCCTATGGACTGGATATGTGTGCAATTCTTGCTCCAGTTGAGTTCCCTCTTAAACCGAACCTTGTTGAGTTTCCTTGTTGACTCTCACACACACTCACTCACACTCTCACACTCACACTCTCTCACACACAAACACACACACACACACATACACATACACACACACACACACACACACACACACTCACTCACTCACTCACTCACTCTCAAACACACACTCTCACACACACACACACACACACACAAGTCTGTGTGCATTCAGGTTGAAGTCCCCACCGGAATAAAAAAACAGGTACACACACACACACAGATAACGTATAACAGATAACGGTGATACAGATGAACTGATAATGATGAAGACATGCGACAAGAAGACAGGCGGACAAGTCCAATGAAACAAACTAAATAGAACACAACTGTGACAGAATGACTGCTTAAGGCACAGACATCCTGATAGATATCTTTAGAAATAAATAATAAAAAATAGTAAAATTTAAATTTGCAAGAATGTATTATTGTTGAGCTGTGAAGTTGTCGTGTGTTAATATACCAATAATGTGTGTAATTTTTGTCTTTCAAGTCTGCCATATTATTATTTTTATTTATTTTTTTGTGGGGCGTGAATGGGTGTCCCTTATTTTGCCATACTCGCGGGACTTTCTAACATTTACAGATAAGGATATAACCATAAAATGTAAGTTATTTGCTGAGGAAAACACGTGTCAGTGGCATTAAACAGCACACGTGTCTGTAAAAGCACGACAGGGTAAGACCCAGTAAATTATTATGCTTTAGTTTGAAGCGTTTTCTAAATATAAAGCTTTCTCATGTTTCAGACAACTTGAATTATACAGTGGGGAGAACAAGTATTTGATATACTGCAGATTTTGCAGGTTTGCCCACTTACAAAGCATGTAGAAGTCATGTAAAAAATTTTTTATTGTAGGTACTCTTCAACTGTGAGTGATGGAATCTAAAACAAAAATCCAGAAAATCACATTGTATGATTTAAGTAATTAATTTGCTTTTTATTGCATGACATAAGTATTTGATACATCAGAAAAGCAGAACTTAATATTTGGTACAGAAACTTTTGTTTGCAATTACAGAGATCATACGTTTCCTGTAGTTCTTGACCAGGTTTGCACACACTGCAGCAGGGATTTTGGCCCACTCCTCCATACAGACCTTCTCCAGATCCTTCAGGTTTCGGGGCTGTCGCTGGGCAATATGGACTTTCAGCTCCCTCCAAAGATTTTCTATTGGGTTCAGGTCTGGAGACTGGCTAGGCCACTCCAGGACATTGAGATGCTTCTTACAGAGCCACTCCTTAGTTGCCCTGGCTGTGTGTTTTTCGGGTCGTTGTCATGCTGGAAGACCCAGCCACGACCCATCTTCAATGCTCTTACTGAGGGAAGGAGGTTGTTGGGCAAGATCTCGTGATACATGGCCCCATCCATCCTCCCTTCAATACGGTGCAGTCGTCCTGTCCCCTTTGCAGAAAAGCATCCCAGAAGAATGATCTGTCCACCTCCATGCTTCACGGTTGGGATGGTGTTCTTGGGGTTTTACTTATCCTTCTTCTTCCTCCAAACACGCCGTTTAGACCAAAAAGCTCTATTTTTGTCTCATCAGACCACATGACCTTCTCCCATTCCTCCTCTGGATCATCCAGATGGTCATTGGAAAACTTCAGACGGGCCTGGACATGCGCTGGCTTGAGCAGGGGGACCTTGCGTGCACTGCAGGATTTTAATCCATGCTGGCGTAGTGTGTTACTAATGGTTTTCTTTGAGACTGTGGTCCCAGCTTTCTTCAGGTCATTGACCAGGTCCTGCCGTGTAGTTCTGGGCTGATCCCTCACCTTCCTCATGATCATTGCTGCCCCACGAGGTGAGATCTTGCATGGTGCCCCAGACCGAGGGAGATTGACCGTCATCTTGAACTTCTTCCATTTTCTAATAATTGTGCCAATAGTTGTTGCCTTCTCACCAAGCTGCTTGCAAGGTCTACAATTTTATCCCTGATGTCCTTACACAGCTCTTAGGTCTTGGCCATTGAGGAGAGGTTGGAGTCTGTTTGATTAAGTGTGTGGACAGGTGTCTTTTATACAGGTAACAAGTTCAAACAGGTGCAGTTAATACAGGTAATGAGTGGAGAACAGGAGGGCTTCTTAAAGAAAAACTAACAGGTCTGTGAGAGCCGGAATTCTTACTGGTTGGTAGGTGATCAAATACTTCTGTCATGCAATAAAATGCAAATTAATTATTTAAAAATCATACAATGTGATTTTCTGGAGTTTTTGTTTTAGATTCTGTCTCTCACAATTGAAGTGTACCTATGATAAAAATTACAGACCTCTACATGCTTTGTAAGTAGGAAAACCTGCAAAATCTGCAGTGTATCAAATACTTGTTCTCCTCGCTGTATACCTTTCTCACAGCAGCTCACTCTGTGTCCTCCGCTATTTTCCATATGTGTTTTGTCCATAGAAATGGGTTATTCACTACTGTAAAGCACCGTGACTGGGTGATGGTTTCCGAGCACAGCGTGCAGACACAACTAACCGATAATCAAATTCGTTGACCACAAGCCGGCACCAACATCCATACCTGAGGGTGTGTTAGTGGAGTTTGATGGTATGGAGTGGAGCCCCGCTGGTTCCATCCAACTACCAAGCTTTTTCGTTGCTGCTGGTTCCGCCCAGCCTCAAGTCTACTTTGCTAGTCCAGGCCAGCCGCCCACTCCCTCCTTGTCTGACTTCACCTTCAAGCTCCGCGGCCCCACCTTCACTAGTCCCATCAAGCCCTCCTACTCTGGCACCGTCTGACTCTACCTTGACCTGTCGACCCATCATCTCCTCCTTGTCTCCATGCTCCCTCGGCTACACCATGGTATGTCATCCATCAGACTCCTCTGGGCTTCCTCATACCTCCGGCTCCTTCTTGGTCAGGCATCACCCTGGTTGCACCACAAGACTTCTGGGCCTCTGGCAATGCCTCATCCCTCCACCCCTTTGACCCCAACCCTGTCGGCTCCACCTTGGTGTCTCCTCCTGCCAACTCCTCCAGGCTCCTTGTCCACCGGAACCCCCTCCCTCCCTCCCTCCCTCCTCTGTTGGACTAGACACAAGTATGCGCCTTCCGAGAAAGGGGTGTAATGGCATGATTATGTTCCGTTTCGTTTTTATGGTTTTCCTGTGTTCTCGTTTCCTGTTAGTTGTCATGATTTCTAATTGAGTTGTGCACCTGTTTCCCATTCTGTTAATAATCCCTGTGTGTATTTAAGCCCTCAGTTCTTTCTGTTCTTTGTTTGGTGTCATCTTGGTTAAATGTATACAGCCCTTTTTAAGTCAATCCACAAGTTTTTTTCTTTTCAATTGGATTTAGGTCTGGGGTCTGACTGGTCTATTCCAAAACTTTTTTTTTTTTTTCTGAAGCCGTTCCGTTTTTGTGTTTGAGATTATTATTGTGCTGAAAGATAAAATTCATCTTCAGATGTTAATGGAGGCCTGCAGGTTTTGTGCCAAAATTATTAGTATTTGGTATTCGTAATTGCTTCTATCTTGACTACTGCCCCTGCCCCAGCTGAAGAGAAGCAGCCCTATAGCAGCATGATGTTTGCACCACCATGCTTTGTGGTTATGGTGTTGTTTGAGTCATGAGCAGTCTTGATTTGTGCTAAACGTACATGTGGCAAGCAGGTTAGGGACAAGAGCCGTGGGAACAGGCCAGGAACAAGTGCTGACGAACAGAACCTGCAATGTCTCTCCCCAACAGACAGGCACAGCAGGATTTTATTAGGTGCTGCTCAAATGGAATTCTGTATCCTAGTGAGGCTGTGTCTTTACAGTCCAGTCGTTTTGGAGGCTTTGTAGGCTATAGTCCTCCTCAGCAGTAAACACTAGAATGAGACGAGACAAGCGTGCATGCATGGCTGCGTCAAATTATAGTTTGAAAATATATTAAAAACTGCCCTTCTATTAACGCAGTACAGCTAATGACAGCAATTTGTGGTCTCCTACTGGTTTACATTGTGCACAGTTCAGCATTATGTGATTAATTTACAACAAAACAAACAAAAACATAATGCCTTTATCTCAAATAATTGCATTACGTAGTCAAACTGGACGAGCTCAGTGCTGATTTACTTTCTGCTAATTCTTTTTTGTGAATTGGTTTGTGTGCAAAGGATTGTTGGTGATTAGAGGACGCAAAGGATACACTTGATGCATCCTTCAAAACAGGCCGAATAAAAGATGCGAAACAAAGGCTGCCTTCAAAGGATCCTTTAAATTGAGACGTCCTTTGCTGGAGCTTGGTGACGTGGCAGCCAAGATATGCAATCTTACTAGGATGCAGCCTTCCAATTAAGAAGCATCTATCTTGTCTCTCTACTCACTGCAAAATGAAAACACCTGTTAGATCTCACTAACCAGAGGATTTTCCCTCGCCAATTGCGTCTCCTGTCATCGCTCCCAAACTGCAACGAATGCTAAACCACGCGCCCCCTTGCCACAAGACCTTTTAAACATTTATGAGCCAAAAGTTCAATTTAGTTTTATCTGACCATAAAATATTTTTCCACATGTTTTTTTTTTTTTTTTTTTTTTTTTAGTAATGGCTTGTGTCTAGCCACCCTATTTCATTGCCCAGCAGTGGCGGAGCTAGACTTTTAAAACAGGGGTGGCAAAGGGGTGGCAAGGTATTATTTAGGGGGGTCAATATACAAAGTGTTCAATTACACTAAAAATAAATTATTTTCCACAAAATGTATATAGATTAAATTAAAGTTGTTTATTTTCCAAAATGTACACAATTATATATGTATTAAGTATACAGCAAAAATAGAACAACAAGTATTCAAAGTGCTCCTTGGACTAATCAAGTCCAGTAGTAAACAAAAACTGAGGTAAACTTGGACCTGTCAAAACAAGGCAGGACAAGGCAGTTGTACACATTGAAATATGTACCACAAGAATAATAATAGAACAACAATACAAAAAACATAGAGCCCATAGAGCCCTAACACTGACTCTAATGATAAACTTCAATAGTTGTACCAGGTATGACCTGCATCTACCCAGTGGTATGGCACCACCAAGTTCACAAAAACAAACATTCAGAACAGCATAATTCTGAGATGAAGCAAAATGTTTTACAAAGTCCTCCATATTAATGGAATATGCCCTCCTTGACTCAACACGGAGTATGCCCAGGTGACTTAATCTATCATCTGCCATTGCTGTCCTGAGGTGGGTTTTTATTAATTTAAGGGCAGAGAAACTTCTTTCGCAGGATGCAGTGCTATCTGGAATCACAACCGAAATTTTACTAAGCCTAAAAAGTTCATGGAAAACCTCTTTGTAAGGTTCCAAAAACCCCACAAACTCAAGTAGAGAAGCTGGTCTCTCTCCACTTTTCTCCCTTCTTAAAAGAAGCCGTCTCGTTTGATGAAGCTCATGCTTAAGGTCTTCTAAATCTGACTCGAATGTTTTCCCCACAGCAAGCAGGGGTTCCTCTTTTAAGAATGATGGGCTTTTGGGGTCAAGAGACTGCACTCCTTCCATTATCTCAGTTTTTTTTCAGAAAAACGCCTATCTATTTCTGCTGTAAGACAGTCAAGTACCTGATAGAAAATACTTTTATTGAACTCTTCATTGTTTGCAAACTCAGAGTGCCTCTGTCCAACAGTGCTCATTACAAGTGAATTCAGAAATTTCAAATTGGTCTTTGGTCGTCTCTTGTTTTGTGCTTCTGTGCTAATGTTGCAGTAGTGCACAAGTTCTTCAATCTCCTTCCATAATTCACCAAATGTACAGTCACTTCTGTAGCTTTTTAATGTGTCTGTAAGGGAGCCAACTAGATCTATTGCCCTAACCAGATCAAGACTTCTGGATTGGAGCATGTCAGACAGGATTTTCACATCCCCAAACACTTTACAAAAAGTAACCAAAAGTCCTATAAACTGTAGGTCAATTTGAGCCAAAAGACCCTTTGCTTCTATTTTCCTATCTCCACTATTCTTCTCAAGTGAAATGTCTTGCAAGAGCCTCAAAACTGCTGGAAGCCTGTCTCTCATAGTCCTACATGCCATGTACCGGCAAGCCCACCTAACATCTGAAAGTCGCTGAAGTTCCCTAGGCTTTTCATGTGGGTACATTTCTTTTTGAACATCAAGCCACTTCATATGGACAGCAGAGCCAGACACAAACCTATAAATACTCTGCAGAAGAGCAAAAAACTCCTCAGCTTCAGGCACTGACTTCACCGCATCAACAAGAACAAGGTTCAGACAATGAGCACTACAATGCACATAAAATGCAAACCTGGCATTGCTTTTAATCCGTGCAGACACACCAGAATGGTTCCCGCTCATTACTGATGGACCGTCATAGCCTTGGCCAACAAGGTTGTTTCTGTAGTCAAGCCCATGCATCTCCAAACATCCAACTATCATTTTGGTTAGACCTTCTGCATCCAAGCTTTCTGCTGACTGAAAGTGCAAGAAACTTTCATGTACAGCACCGCTGTAATAGTATCGCAGCACTAAAGACATTTGTTCTTTTTTTTGCAAGTCTTTTGTTTCATCTGCCAATACACTGTACACTTCGCTTTCTTTTACTTCTGCAACAATTTGCTTTGCACCATATCTGCTAAAACCTGAAGCATCTCATTTTGGATTTGGTGGCTAGTGTACTTAGCATTGCCCTGTGCAGCAAGTCTTTCATCAATAAAGGGGTCATGCTTTGCAACGAGATTCAAAATGGCTAAGAAATTGCCTTCATTCTCAGACTCACCACCCTCCCTGTGGCCCCTCTGTGCAATGTTTTGAGTAGCAGTTAAGAGTAAGACCTCGGCAATTGTCTTGATGTAATTTTTATTTTTCTCAACTTTCTGTTTTCTATTCTCATTTAAGGCATCAAATATTGATTTCTCACTTTCCCTGCTTCTTTTGTATTCTGCCCAAGCATACATTGCATTTGCATGTTGGTCTGATCTTGAGTGACGTTTAAAACCAGAATCTTTAAATAATGCCTTTTTCCAGTTGGAAAACCCAAATTCAGATGTAAAGGAAGATTCCGTGGAACCTGGGAGGCAAAAGTGGCGGCAGGCAAAGCAGTAACTCGCATTTTGACTTATAGAGTACTCTAGCCATGGATTGTCCTTATACCAAAAGCTGTTGAATGACCTTGTAAATTTTCCAAAAGGGGTCCGTGGAAACCTGGCGAGACATGGCTGAACAGGTTCTTCATCCTTCGATCTTGAGATGTCTTTAACCCTCTAGGCGCCACGGTCAAGTTTACTCGACAAGATGCGGCACTGAATAAAACGGCCGATTTTGTCAAATAGGGTGTCAAATTTCGTTCGACCTCCCCTCCACTAGATTGCAGACATGTCATACTTCATCCCAGACAAAAAAAAGTCATGCTTCTATACAAAATCTTCGAGCTAGAGCGCATTGAATCAGTGCGAACAAAAGCGGAGCTAGTGTGCGAGCCATTTTATCAGAGCAATGTTGTCAGCGAGTATTTGCATTAGATTATTATTATTAATATTATTATTATTATTATTATTTAATGGCATCAATAAAGCTGGTGAAGTGTTGGGTCTTCTATTCGCGGACTCTGATGATGACGGTGATTCTGAAAGTGAAAGTAGCCCAACACCAAGCACAAACGGTGAAACCTTTGCACAATGTCAGTGGTGGGAACAATGTTTCCCGGGGTCGGAGTGTTCATCGTGAAGTTAGCAGGCGTGTTAGTATTGTGGGGAACGAGGCGGGAGATTTTTACCGGTCTAGCCAGCTTTGTCTTCTGACCGTGTGCCTCTCCGCAATCGCAGCGACAGTATTGTGGTGGAGGCTTTGTCTAATGCCACTGGGTATGTTAGACGAGGTCGAAGTATTCATAGGACAGTTAGGGGGTAACGTGGAGGCAGGGTGGGGAGTCGCAATGACAATGACAGTAGTCCGAGCTGTGCACACTCGGCGCGCGCGCAAGGCAGATCTGGCTGCGCCCGCGCTGCTCGTGTGTGACACGGGGCGGTGTGACACGGGGCAAAGGGGCTATTATGCATAGTCTATCACAAGCTGATGGGAATGCCGGCTTTGTGCGTCATATGAATAATATATATGTGCCCCATACATGGAATGAGAGTGCCTACTACAAATGGAAAATCTCTACAGCAAAAGGCCAACCGCTACATGCATTCGGTTTGTTTCTACCATTTATTAGTAATGATTTACACAGTTTGTTTACTACTTACTATTTACCTGAGCATTCAGTATTGTGCAATATAGCATACAGAAGGTGAGGGGCATTTTGGGGGGAAAGAAGTGCTGCATTTAATCATTTAAACGTGACTTTTCATGAAAATTATATAATCCATGATGGCCGCCACCATATGACGTCATAATATGCTAATTAGATGGGACAATGTAATCCCTACATAAACTTTGGGTCATCCTTAATGTTTCTCTAATTTACAGAAAGTCTCTATCTTTTATCACTTTTAAGATATAGCCTTTTGAAATTAAGATGTCAAAATCGAACGGTTTAGGAAAAAACCTCTGGCGCCTAAAGGGTTAAGTAAAAATGAAATGAAATAAATACCACAGACACTTTTTATTATACTAGATCAAGAAGTGAACAACACTAGTCTAGATCATGGCTATTATACTGTTAATGTTTTTGTACATGGCTAATGTACCTACCACTTGGTCCTTTTGGTGCACATGTGATGCTTGAGCTGGGTGTGGGGAGTTCAGTGCATTGTTCTTCTTTTTCTATTAGGACTGGCTCGCCGTCTTCCTCATCACTGGTAGAAATAACCGTCTCACTCTGGTCTTCTTCTGAAATTGAATTAATTATATAATTATCATTGGATATTATACCATAATACTTTGCACAAAAATCATCACACAATCTGAATTTAAGACACAATTTACTGCCTCTGCTCACTGCTCTGACCTGCTGGTGATACACTGTGTTCTTGTGTGTCATCATCTTTCTCTTCTTGACTTCCCTGTCCACCACCTACATATGGTTCACTACAACAGCTGACACTGGGACTGGGATCTGTTTGGCCCTGATCTGCACATGACTTTTGCTTCTTTAGAAAGAAGTTGGTGATATCGCTTTTTCTCTTCATTCTGCTGTCCCTATTCAAAGGAAAGCTTGGTTACACACCTCATGAAGAAACCAAAATTTGGAACAATTTGCTTGTTGTTATTTACCATGAGTACACTGTTACTAATAATACAAATACTAAAGTAATACATTACGACAAAATCTGAGTATATTGAGATCTAGCCTATTTGACAACACAAGGAAAATTGCTTAAAGACGTGTTATGTTAAGTGCTAATAAATTGTATGTCTACACAAACTTACTTCAGTACTTCAGTACATCTCTACAGTCACATCTACTATCTCCATGGTTTTATTAAGATTAGTTCAATATGCTGCATTACACGTGCCAATATGAATAAGCCTACCTAATGTCTGTGATTGTTGCTGAACATTTGCTAACGACATGTTTTAAGCATCTTCACGCAGGCGTGACAGTATTAGACAGTCAGTTTCACGAGACTAGTAATGCTCATTGAAGTATTAATGCTAAGCACTACAGTGCAACGTCTCCCTTACTTCCCATTAAAACAGTACTTCATTTAATTTAATACCAATAAAAGCCGTACATACCAGCAAAACGCTCTTCATCGATCCTGTGTGTGCTGCCGCGTTGTTTTGTTTTGGAAATTGGAGCCGTTTGGAGCACGTCACGAAGGAGCTGCGTGTCAGCTTAACCAATGAAAAGTGTAACAGCAACAGCACGCTGCACTCTTGTGCGTGCTGCGTAAGGATGCATTCACGTCCGCTGGGAGATTTGGGAAATGTTCGTAAAAATCAAACAGTGTAATGTTTTCAGCGGGGTGGCAACAGGGGTGGCAAGGACTTCGTCTGGGGTGGCAATTGCCACCCCAACTAGCCCTCTGGCTCCGCCACTGTTGCCCAGACAATATGAAGTATATAGGATAGTGTTGTCACTAGCAGCCTTCTTGATGAGGTTTCGTCTTGTTTTTGACTGGTGACCTGTTCTTTGGAATATCATTGTGGTGCCAATGTCTCCACTTGTTGATGATGGCCTTCACAGTATGTCATGGCATATCTAATGTTTTTGAAATACTTTTGTACCTGTCATGATTCCTGTCTTGTGTTCCCCTTGTCTTGTGTGCACTTTTTTTATTTCCTGTCCTGTGCCATGTGTTGTAGTCCTTTGTAGTTTTTCTTGTTTATTAGTCTCCCCAGGTGTTTCTGATTAGCCACGCCCCCTTGTTATCTTGTTTAGCTTGTTAGTCTCTGTATTTAAACCCTGTTTCTTGTTTCAGTGTTTGTGGGTTCTTCACTTTGTAGCTTCCTCCTTTGATTCAACCCTCCATTGTTACAGAAGAACCCACCAACACAAATGGATCTAGCAGCAGCTTTGGGGAGTCTCCAGCCAAGAAGGTGGCCACGCCTGATTCTGGTTCCCAGGATGGCCGCCGCCACGTCGCCTGAGAGTCTTCAGCCAAGAAGGTGGCCACGCCTGTTTCTGGTTCCCAGGATGGCAGCCGCCATGTCGCCTGAGAGTTTGTCTCCGACCAAGATGGCCGCCGCCATGCCTGAGAGATTGTCTACGGCAAAGATGGCCGCCGCCACGCCTGAGAGATCGTCTCCGGCAAAGATGGCCGCTGCCACGCCTGAACTTGAGCCCTCAGCAGAGATGGCCGCCTCCACGCTTCCTGAGCCTCTGTTCCTGAGACCGCGTCTGTTCCTGAGTCTGAGCCTGTTCCTGAATCTGAGCTTCTTCACGTCATGCCTGCCGATCCGGAGACTGTTCTCGTCACGTCTGCCGAGCCAGAGACTGTTCACGTCACGTCTGCCAAGCCAGTGTCTCCGGCCAAATGGCCGCCGCCGAGCCAGTGTCCCTGGACAAAATGGCTGCCGCCGAGCCCGTTGTCTTCGGACAAGATGGCCGCCGCCGAGCCAGTGTCTCCGGACAAGATGGCCACCGCCGATCCAGTGTCTCCGGACAAGATGGACGCCGCCACGCTGTCTGTTCCCGATCCGTGTCTGTTCCTGTTGCCAAGCCGGTGTCTGTTCCTGTTCCTGAGCCGGGCAGTGTGTCCCTTGATAGGTCCATGGAGGCCGCGCTGCCATGGCCTCCGGAGCTGTCTGGTCCGCCCTGGCCACCCGAACTGTCTGGTCCACTCTGGCAACCTGAACTGCCTGCTCCGCCCTGGCCGCCTGCACTGCCTGCTCCGCCCTGGCCGCCTGCACTGCCTGCTCCGCCCTGGCCGCCTGCACTGCCTGCTCCGCCCTGGCCACCTGCACTGCCTGCTCCGCCCTGGCCTCCCGTCCGACCGCAGTCTCCAGGCCCTCTTCCGCTCCATGGGCCTGGTCCTCCATCCCGCCCCCGGGCCCGCCTCTGCTCCACCACCCTCCTGGACTGTTTCCTGAGGAGCATCTGGAATCCGCTCCTTAAGTGGGGGGCTATGTCATGATTCCTGTCTTGTGTTCCCCTTGTCTTGTGTGGACTTTTATTTCCTGTCCTGTGCCATGTTTTGTAGTCCTTTGTAGTTTTTCTTGTTTATTAGTCTCCCCCGGTGTTTCTGATTAGCCACGCCCCCTTGTTATCTTGTTTAGCTTGTTAGACTGTATTTAAATCCTGCGTCTTGTTTCAGTGTTTGTGGGTTCTTGACTTTGTAATGTTGTTTGTTCTGTTCCTGTATCCTGTTCCCTAGTCTAAGTCTGTCTGTCTAGTTTTGAGTTTATCTAATAAAGCTGCTGCACGTGGATCCTGCTTCCTCCTTTGATACAACCCTGCTTCGTTACATAACATTTCTTTTGTACCTGATTGGCAACTCCTGACAATGAGATCCCACACATCCTTTGTAATTTTTTTTTTTTTTTTTTTGTAGGCAATGGGTTCAGCAATATAAAAGGCTAGGCAAGGCAAGTTTAACTATATAGCACGTTTCATACACAATGGTAATTCAAAGTGCTTTACATAGAATAAATTAAAATAATCAAAAGAAATAAGAATAATTAAAACAGTTTAGAATGAAAAATAAAATAAATTAAAGCTGCAAGCAGCGATGAAAGGGCCCTCGCACTCGTGCCATCGTCGGCATCAACGTGTTAAACATGACACTTCCTGTTGCCAGTAGGTGGCGCTATTACTATAACTGAATTTGAGCATGGACATGTGTTCAGGCCATGATTCTTATCAAATGTGTGAAGTTTGGGGCAGATTGGGACATTCCATGCCTGAGTTACAGCAAATTCCTATTTAATTGCAGTAATAGCATGCTTTAGCACTTAGCTAAGTGTTTGCTAGCATGTTTTAGCATGTTTCTAGTATGTTGTTAGCATGTTTAGCACTTGCTGGCACTTTTTTATATGTTATTAGGAGTCCACAACAGTGTTAAACATGTCACTTCCTGTTGTCAGCAGGTGGCGCTATGACTATAAATGAATATGAGCATGGTCATGTGTTCAGGACAGAATGCTTATCAAACATGTGAAGTTTGGGGCAGATTGGACATTCCATGCCTGAGTTATAGCAACTTCCTGTTTCATGGCGAAATATCGAAATTTGTCAGGCCGCCGAGGACCCGCCCTTTGACGAAAACTCAAGATCTTCGCAATTTAACGTCGCAAAGGCCTTAAGATTACACTCACCAAATTTGAAGATGATCAGATTAAAACTGTAGGAGGAGTTCGTTAAAGTACGAGGCCTGAAAATGGCAAAAACTGCACAAAAATCTGAGAGGAAGTTCAAAATGGCTGACTTCCTGTTGGGTTTAGGGCTACGCTCCAAGATACTTTTTTGTAGGTATTAGGTCATTACATATATGTACCGAATTTCGTACACGTACGTGGAACACAGCGGGAGGCGCACTCCGTTGAACTTTTATAGGTGGCGCTATCAAGCCATTTTGCCCCGCCCAATTCTGAAACCTATATCAGATGTAAATTTTCGCCAGTTCTGACACATGTGCAAAGTTTCGTGAGTTTTCGAGCATGTTTAGGCCCTCAAAAATGCGATTAAATGCGGAGAATAATAATAATAATTAAAGCTGCAAGCAGCGATGAAAGGGCCCTCGCACCCGTGCCATCGTCACTCGGTGGCTTTAGGAAGACAGAGCATGGTTGGGCAATGTGCATTTAAGGAGGTATATATAGTAGTTGCTAGCATGTTTAGTATGTTTCTAGCATGCTTAGTACACAATAGTTATGTGGTTAGTTCTGCATTACTGTGTTAACCATGTCAGTTTTTGTTGCCAGTAGGTGGGGCTATGTCTATATCTGAATATCGCTATTTAGATGTGTTCAGTGCAGGACTTTTATCAAACATGTTAAGTTTGGGGCAGATTGGACATTGTATACTTGAGTTACAACAACTTCCTTTAGCATTTCTAGCATGTTTTAGAACTTAGCTATGTGTTGCTAGCATGGTTCTTGCATGTTACATATTAAGTTTGGGGCAGATTGGACATTCCATGCCTGTGTTACAGCAAATTCCTATTTAATTGCAGCAATAGCATGCTTTAGCACTTAGCTAAGTGTTTGCTAGCATGTTTCTAGTATGTTGTTAGCATGTTTAGCACTTGCTGGCACTTTTTTATATGTTATCAGGAGTCCACAACAGTGTTTAACATGTCACTTCCTGTTGCCAGCAGGTGGCGCTATGACTGTAACTGAATATGTGCATGGTCATGTGTTCAGGACAAAACGCTTATCAAAAGTGTGAAGTTTGGCGCAGATTGGACATTGCCTTCTTGAGTAACAACAACATCCTGTTTCATTGAATTAGCATGCTTTAGCACTTAGCTAAGTATTGCTAGCATGTTTTAACATGTTTCTAGCATGTTTAGAAGTCAATGGCATTTTTAACATGTTGCTAGAACAGCATCAACGTGTTAAACATGTTACTTCCTGTTGCCAATAGGTGGCGCTATTACTATAACTGAATATTCTCATGTAGATGTGTTCAGGCCATGACTCTTATCAAACGTGTGAAGTTTGGGGCAGATTGGACTTCCATGCCTGAGTTACAGCAAATTCCTATTTAATTGCAGTAATAGCATGCTTTAGCACTTAGCTAAGTGTTTGCTAGCATATTTTAGCATGTTTCTAGTATGTTGTTAGCATGTTTAGCACTTGCTGGCACTTTTTTATATGTTATCAGGAGTCCATAACAGTGTTAAACATGCCACTTCCTGTTGCCAGCAGGCGGCACTATGACTGTAACTGAATATGAGCATGGTCATGTGTTTAGGACAGAACGTTTATCAAAAGTGTGAAGTTTGGCGCAGATTAGACATTGCCTTCTTGAGTAACAACAACATCCTGTTTCATTGAATTAGCATGCTTTAGCACTTAGCTAAGTATTGCTAGCATGTTTTAACATGTTTCTAGCATGTTTAGAAGTCAATGGCATTTTTAACATGTTGCTAGAACAGCATCAACGTGTTAAACATGTCACTTCCTGTTGCCAGTAGGTGGCGCTATTACTATAACTGAATTTGAGCATGGACATGTGTTCAGGCCATGATTCTTATCAAATGTGTGAAGTTTGGGGCAGATTGGACATTCCATGCCTGAGTTACAGCAAATTCCTATTTAATTGCAGTAATAGCATGCTTTAGCACTTAGCTAAGTGTTTGCTAGCATGTTTTAACATGTTTCTAGTATGTTGTTAGCATGTTTAGCACTTGCTGGCACTTTTTTATATGTTATTAGGAGTCCACAACAGTGTTAAACATGTCACTTCCTGTTGCCAGCAGGTGGCGCTATGACTATAAATGAATATGAGCATGGTCATGTGTTCAGGACAGAATGCTTATCAAACGTGTGAAGTTTGGGGCAGATTGGACATTCCATGCCTGAGTTATAGCAACTTCCTGTTTCATGGCGAAACATCGAAATTTGTCAGGCCGCCGAGGACCCGCCCTTCGATGAAAACTCAAGATCTTCGCAATTTAACGTCGCAAAGGTTAGTTACCTAAAGGCACCGGGGTGGCGGTGCCGCCAGCTTTGGCCCTTCATCGCTGCTCGCAGCTATATTTATATATATATATATATATATATATATATATATATCTTTAATGTATTTTTATCATGTTGAAAAAGTTTGGTGTGAATAAAATAAACCACTTAGGAGGAGTAATTAAAAACTCAGAGTCTGACATATCCAAAAAATCCACATTCAAACCAAAATATCTGACTTCCTGTTGCTCGGAGCTAATGACTGTAAATTAGAAAGTTGTCCGGCTCGATGAGACCAATATGCGTACTGATTTTTGTAACTGTGGATAAAAGTAACCCCCCACTTTTGTCAAAAGCATTTTGAAAGTGACACACTTCCTGCTACCAGTTGGTGGCGCTATAACTTTGACTCACAATAGTTACATCCATCTGACCGGCCTCTTACCATGAACACACTGCTGAAGTTTCATCAAGATCAGTTAATGTATGCAGAAGTTATAACACTTCGTGTTTCTCTTTTCTCGCCATAAATTCGTTTCCTCGCCACGGCCAAACCGTTCGAGATATCAAAAATCCATCCGCAATTTAGAATCCTCAATGTCTTGACTTCATGCTGACCGAGTTTGGAGGCGAGTGGATGAATTCTCTAGGAGGAGTACATCAAATTCCACAGCATGCGTTTTTCAAACAACCCATAATAGCAGACTTCCTGTTGGGCGGAGCTAATAATTTAGAGTGCGGAAGTTGTTCGGCCCGATGAGATCTATATGTGTACCGAGTTTTATATTAATTCATGCAAGCGTGTTTGATATATGGACCAAGTTTTCAGACCCCGTTCAAGGGGGCGCTGTCGAGGCCCCCTGCCACGCCCAGGTACCAGCTTCAGCCCGGCCCTGGTGGCCGCAGGTTCTGACCTGTGTGCAAAGTTTCAAGAGTTTTCGAGCACGTTAAGGGCCCCAAAAGACCCTGAAACCTTGAAAAAAAATTATAAAAGCAACTTTCTCCTAACAGACAAATCCCCCACACCCCCCCCCCCCCCCCCACACACACACACAGAGACACAGATACAGAGAGAGAGAGAGAGAGAGAGAGAATTCTCCAAAAAATCACATTCAAACCAAAATATCTGACTTCCTGTTGGTCGGAGCTAATAACTCTAAATTAGAAAGTTGTCCGGCTCAATGAGAACAATATACATACCGATTTTTGTGATTCTAGGAAAAACTAAGCCCCCATTTTTGACTAAAGGTGGCGCTACTGAGCCCCTCACCACGCCCATTTCTGAAACTTTGCACATGTCTACTGGCTAATAAATGTGATGTGTCTGTCGAGTTTCATGCATTTTCAAGCATGTGAAGACTCTCAAAAGCATCCGAAAAGAATATTAAAGTTTGATGCGTTGCCACGGCAACAGTATCTAAGATATCAATAATCCTTTCACAGGTCTACATCTGCCGTGTGTCTACATTATACACATAAAGTTTGAAGCAAATCGGATAAAAATAAGAGGGTGATTTCAAAGCATTTTGAAAGTGACACACTTCCTGCTGCCAGTCGGTGGCGCTATAACTTTGACTCACAATAGTCACATCCATGTGATCGGCCTCTTACAACGAACACACTGCTGAAGTTTCATCAAGATCAGTCAATTTATGCAGAAGTTATAACACACTTCCTGTTTCCATTATTCACCATAAATTCGTTTCCTCACCACGGCCAAACCGTTCGAGATATCAAAAATCCCCTGGCAATTTTTCATCCTCAATGTCTTGACTTCATGCTGACCGAGTTTGGAGGCGATTGGATGAATTCCCTAGGAGGAGTATTTCACATTCCATTGTATGCGTTTTCCAAACAACGTATAATAACCGACTTCCTGTTGGGCTTTTGTAAAACTTAGAGCACGAAAGTTGTTCGGCCCGATGAGATCTATATGTGTACTGAGTTTCATATTATTACATGCAAGCGTGTTTGATATATGGACCAAGATTTCGGATCCCATTCCAGGGGGCGCTGTCGAGCCCCCCTGCCACGCCCGGGTACCAGCTTCAGCCCGGCCCTGATGGCCGCGGGTTCTGACCTGTGTGCAAAGTTTCAAGAGTTTTCGAGCATGTTAAGGGCCCCAAAAGTGCCCGAGAAGTAGAAAAAAATAATAATAATAATAACAAATAATCCTACCGAAAACAATAGGGCTCTGCGCCCTTTCAGGGCTTGGGCCCTAATAATAAATATAGCTGCGAGCAGCGATGTCGGGCCCAAGCCGGTGGCACCGCAACCCCGGCGCCTTTCGTTACCTACCTACTGTCTTTTATTTATATATATATATATAAAAGACAGAAAATATTACTTGTCTTACCTTATTCTGATTTTATGATACACTCAAAATATTCCACATCCTTGATTAACGTTGATTAACCCGTTGATTAACTGGTGGTAAAATATTGTCACCGTCACATACCTAGTATATTTTTATATAGATACAATAGGCCTACCTGATTTTGAACACAAGAGGGCAGTATAGCACTATGAATGACATAATTTATTTATTTTTTGGACTAAAAAAACATTCTGGATGTTTTTTAACTTAAACAATTATTAAATTGAAAAAAACAACAACAATGAAATGGGTTTAGTTCTGACATTTCTATAATTTTATATAGAAATAAATGGTGTATAATTACATTTTTAGAAGATAGGAGGTTTTTAGTGTTTCCTTTTTTGACATTACTTTAATCCCTCGCCATAGCAAAACCGTTTGAGATATTTATTATCTGTTTACAATATAGCATCTTTAATGTATTTTCATCATGTTGAAAAAGTTTGGTGGGAATAAAATAAACCACTTAAGAGGAGTGGGTAAAAATTCAGAGGCTGATTTTGCAAAGAAATCCACATTCAAACCAAAATATCTGACTTCCTGTTGCTCGGAGCTAATGACTGTAAATTAGAAAGTTGTCCGGCTCGATGAGACCAATATACGTACTGATTTTTGTAACTGTTGGTAAAACTAACTCCCCCACTTTTGTCAAAAGCATTTTGAAATTGACACACTTCCTGCTGCCAGTTGGTGGCGCTATAACTTTGACTCATAATAGTTACATCCATCTGATCGGCCTCTTACCACGAACACACTGCTGAAGTTTCATCAAGATCAGTTAATGTATGCAGAAGTTATAACACTTCGTGTTTCTCTTTTCTCGCCATAAATTTGTTTCCTCGCCACGGCCAAACCGTTCGAGATATCAAAAATCCGTCCGCAATTTAGCATCCTCAATGTCTTGACTTCATGCACACCGAGTTTGGTGGGGATTGAATTAATTCTCTAGGAGGAGTGTTTCAAATTCCACAGCAAGCGTTCTCCAAACAACCCATAATAGCTGACTTCCTGTTGGGCTGGCATATAACTTAAGAGTGCGAAAGTTGTTCGGCCCAATGAGATCAATATGTGTGCTGAGTTTCATATTAATTCATGCAAGCTAGTTTGATCTATGGACCAAGTTTTTGGACCCCATTCAAGGGGGCGCTGTCGAGGCCCCCTGCCACGCCCGGGTACCAGCTTCAGCCCGGCCCTGATGGCCGCGGGTTCTGACCTGTGTGCAAAATTTCAAGAGTTTTCAAGCATGTTAAGGGCCCCAAAAGTGCCCGAAAGGTTGACGACATAATAATAATAATAATAAATATAGCTGCGAGCAGCGATTACGGGCCCAAGCCGGTGGCACCGCAAGCCCGGTGTGTATATATATATATATATATATATATATATATATATATATATATATATATATAATGTATTTTTATCATGTTGAAAAAGTTTGGTGTGAATAAAATAAACCACTTAGGAGGAGTAGCTAAAAACTCAAGAGTCTGACATATCCAAAAAATCCACATTCAAACCAAAATATCTGACTTCCTGTTGCTCGGAGCTAATGACTGTAAATTAGAAAGTTGTCCGGCTCGATGAGACCAATATGCGTACTGATTTTTGTAACTGTGGGTAAAGGTAACCCCCCCACTTTTGTCAAAAGCATTTTGAAAGTGACACACTTCCTGCTACCAGTTGGTGGCGCTATAACTTTGACTCACAATAGTTACATCCATCTGACCGGCCTCTTACCACGAACACACTGCTGAAGTTTCATCAAGATCAGTTAATGTATGCAGAAGTTATAACACTTCGTGTTTCTCTTTTCTCGCCATAAATTCGTGTCCTCGCCATGGCCAAACCGTTTGAGATATCAAAAATCCATCCGCAATTTAGAATCCTCAATGTCTTGACTTCATGCTGACCGAGTTTGGAGGCGAGTGGATGAATTCTGTAGGAGAAGTACATCAAATTCCACAGCATGCGTTTTTCAAACAACCCATAATAGCCGACTTCCTGTTGGGCGGAGCTAATAACTTAGAGTGCGGAAGTTGTTCAGCCCCATGAGATCTATATGTGTACCGAGTTTCATATTAATTCATGCAAGAGTTTTTGATAAGAGTTTTGGTGGCGCTACTGAGCCCCTCACCACGCCCATTTCTGAAACTTTTAATGTATGCAGAAGTTATAACACACTTCCTGTTTCCATTATTCGCCATAAATTCGTTTCCTCGCCACGGCCAAACCGTTCGAGATATCAAAAATCCCCTGGCAATTTTTCATCCTCAATGCCTTGACTTCATGCACACCGAGTTTGGTGGCGATCGGGTGAATTCCCTAGGAGAAGTGTTTCAAATACCAGACCATGCGTTTCCAAACAACCCTTAATAGCTGACTTCCTGTTGGACTGGCGTAAAAAGTAAAAGTACGAAAGTTGTTCGGCCCGATGACATCTATATATGTACCGAGTTTCATATTATTACATGCAAGCGTGTCTGATTTATGGACCAAGTTTTCGGACCCCGTTCAAGGGGGCGCTGTTGAGCCCCCCTGCCACGCCCGGGTACCAGCTTCAGCCCGGCCCTGATGGCCGCGGGTTCTGACCTGTGTGCAAAGTTTCAAAAGTTTTCGAGCACGTTAAGGGTCTCAAAAGTGCCCGAAAGGTTGACAGAAAAATAATAATAATAATAATTAAAGCTGCAAGCAGCGATGAAAGGGCCCTCGCACCCGTGCCATCAACACTCGGTGGCTTTAGGAAGACAGAGCATGGTTGGGAAATGTACATTTAAGGAGGTATATATAGTAAGAGTATGTCAAAGTCAGTTACAAAATGTTTTGTATAATGGTGATAATAGCATGCTTCATGACTCAGCTAAGTGTTGCTAGCATGTTTAGTCTGTTTCTAGCATGCTTAGTACACAATAATTATGTGGTTAGTACTGCATTACTGTGTTAACCATGTCAGTTTCTGTTGCCAGTAGGTGGCGTTATGACTATAACTGAATATGAGCATGGATGTGTGTTCAGGACAGAACTCTTATCAAACGTGTGAAGTTTGGTGCAAATTGGACATTGCCTTCTTGAGTAACAACAAAGTCATGTTTCATTGAATTAGCATTCTTTAGCACTTAGCTAAGCATTGTTAGCATGTTTTAACATGTTTCTAGCATGTTTAGAACTCAATGGCATTTTTAACATGTTGCTAGAACGGCATCAACGTGTTAAACATGTCACTTCCTGTTGCCAGTAGGTGGCGCTATTACTATAACTGAACATTCTCATGTAGATGTGTTCAGGCCATGACTCTTATCAAAAGTGTGAAGTTTGGGGCAGATTGGACATTCCATGCCTGAGTTACAGCAAATTCCTATTTAATTGCAATAATAGCATGATTTAGCACTTAGCTAAGAGTTTGCTAGCATGTTTTAACATGTTTCTAGTATGTTGTTAGCATGTTTAACACTTGCAGGCATTTTTTTATATGTTATTAGGAGTCAAGAACAGTGTTAAACTTCACTTCCTGTTGCCAGCAGGTGGCGCTATGACTATAACTAAATATTAGCATGGACATGTGTTAAAGAGATAACTCTTATCAAACGTGTGAAGTTTGGGGTAGATTGTACATTGCCTTCTTGAGTAACAACAAAGTCCTGTTTCATTGAATTAGCATGCTTTAGCACTTAGCTAAGTATTGCTAGCATGTTTTAACATGTTTCTAGCATGTTTAGAACTCAATGGCATTTTTAACATGTTGCTAGAACGGCATCAACGTGTTAAACATGTCACTTCCTGTTGCCAGTAGGTGGCGCTATTACTATAACTGAATATTCTCATGTAGATGTGTTCAGGACAGAACGCTTATCAAAAGTGTGAAGTTTGGGGCAGATTGGACATTCCATGCCTGAGTTACAGCAAATTCCTATTTAATTGCAATAATAGCATGCTTTAGCACTTAGCTAAGAGTTTGCTAGCATGTTTTAGCATGCTTCTAGTATGTTGTTAGCATGTTTAGCACTTGCTGGCACTTTTTTATATGTTATTAGGAGTCCATAACAGTGTTAAACGTCACTTCCTGTTGCCAGCAGGTGGCGCTATGACTATAACTGAATATGAGCATGGTCATGTGTTCAGGACAGAACTCTTATCAAACGTGTGAAGTTTGGGGCAGATTGGACATTCCATGCCTGAGTTACAGCAACTTCCTGTTTCATGGCGAAACATCGAAATTTGTCAGGCCGCCGAGGACCAGCCCTTCGACGAAAACTCAAGATCTTCGCAATTTAACGTCGCAAAGGCCTTAAGATTACACTCACCAAATTTGAAGATGATCAGATTAAAACTGTAGGAGGAGTTCGTTAAAGTACGAGGCCTGAAAATGGCAAAAACTGCACAAAAATCTGAGAGGAAGTTCAAAATGGCTGACTTCCTGTTGTGTTTAGGGCTACGCTCCAAGAGACTTTTTTGTAGGTATTAGGTCATTACATATATGTACCGAATTTCGTACACGTACGTGGAACACAGCGGGAGGCGCACTCCGTTGAACTTTTATAGGTGGCGCTATCAAGCCATTTTGACTTCATGCTGACCGAGTTTGGAGGTGATTGGATGAATTCTCTAGGAGGAGTACATCAAATTCCACAGCATGCGTTTTTCAAACAACCCATAATAGCCGACTTCCTGTTGGGCGGAGCTAATAACTTAGAGTGCGGAAGTTGTTCGGCCTGGTGAGATCTATATGTGTACCGAGTTTCATATTAATTCATGCAAGCGTGTTTGAAATATGGACCAAGTTTTCGGACCCCGTTCAAGGGGGTTCTGTCGAGCCCCCCTGCCACGCCCAGGTACCAGCTTCAGCCCGGCCCTGATGGCCGCAGGTTCTGACCTGTGTGCAAAGTTTCAAGAGTTTTCGAGCACGTTAAGGGCCCCAAAAGACCCTGAAACCTTGAAAAACAATTATAAAAGCAACTTTCTCCTAACAGACAAATCCCCCACACCCTACACACACACACAGAGACACAGATACAGAGAGAGAGAGAGAGAGAGAGAGAGAATTCTCCAAAAAATCACATTCAAACCAAAATATCTGACTTCCTGTTGGTCGGAGCTAATAACTCTAAATTAGAAAGTTGTCCGGCTCGATGAGAAAAATATACATACCGATTTTTGTGATTCTAGGAAAAACTAAGCCCCCATTTTTGACTAAAGGTGGCGCTACTGAGCCATTCCACCACGCCCGTTTCTGAAACTTTGCACATGTCTACTGGCTAATAAATGTGATGTGTCTGTCGAGATTCATCCAATTTCAAGCATGCTAAGAGTCTCAAAAGCATCAAAAAAGAATATTAAAGTTCGATGCGTTGCCATGGCAACAGTATCTAAGATTTCAATAATCCTTTCACAGGTCTACATCTGCCGTGTGTCTACCAGTGTTAATTTTGGCAGCCATTTTTGATTTAGTCTTAGTTTTCATCTTGAGACGAAAATACTTATTGGCCTTAGTCACATTTTAGTTATTTTGTCTTTAATAGTTTTAGTCTAGTTTTAGTTGACGAAAAATCATTTGGTTTTTTGTCAACTTTTAGTCAAACTGCAGTTACCGACATTCATTTTGGTAGCTATTTATATGTAGTCTTTAGACAAAAAATGTCCTACATTTTTATCTCTAGGCCAATTCAATTAAGCTTATGAGAAATGTAAATTAAGGTAACAGGCTGTATTGACATTGCACTCTTTAGCAGTAGCACTTGTGCAATTCTACATACCCCTTTTCCTTAGTTCAGTGGTTTTTAGAGTGCCCTACCCCCTGGTACCCCCTCTCTTCCACTTAGACTGCAGTCACACTTTTTCCATTAAGGGACAATATTTTTTTATATATATTTTTAAATTAAACAATGTTCAATAAATATGCAATGATGGTAAAAACTTAGTGATACCGGTACTTTTAAAATATTAAATTAAAGCCAGTAGTAAGTCACTGTCTTGAATGAGTGAGTCATGGAGTCATTCATTCAGTAAGGAAGCAAGCTGCTATTTTTATGAACGGGTCATTGAATCTCACGATTCATTCTAAGCCACAGATTCGTTCACGAATCACCGCTGTGTGCTGCAGTTCTGCTGTGGCATTCGTTGCAAAATAGAGCAATAAGCCTATGACAATACTGTTTTAAATGTAGTAAATCATTTAATGTTACCCTTCTGTTTGTTGAACTGTTGTATAAAATCAATGTCACATTTGATTTGAAATCGTGTGGATATTCAGGAAACATTGCATTCTTGCTCGTATAATATGATCGACATTAAAAACACTGGATATCAGCCTATATTTTGATCGCAGATTTAGTAGCACAGATAGCGCAAACGGCTCGTGGCAGAACACAGACCGACTGAAAGTCACTTTAATTTAAGTAGAAAATCTCAAATGAAGATCGCTAAACTCCAGCTTACTCGTCTGTGTTGTTTTCAGATCATCCGCGCTTCTTCAGCAGTGTAGAGAGAGCGCGCGCGTGCATGGTTGCCAGATACTATTGAGAAGACCGGGTAGAAAACGTGTTCTTTTAACAGAAAAGCTCTGTCTGGGGATTTAATTATTAAAATCTGGCAACCGTAAGCATGAACGCTCGTAAAAACAGTCAATGTGTTGTCGTCTCCTTTATTTGACACAAACAAGTGGTTTTGGTTAAGTTTAAAAAATGTTTAAACACATTTCAGTCTCGTCTTTTTTCGTCAACGATATTGCATGTGTTGATATAGTCACAGTTATCGTTTAATGACGTGGGTGTCGTCTCTCATCGTCTTGTCTTAGTCAGGGGAAAAAAGGTCGTCAACGAACATTTTTCGTCATAGTTTTCGTTAACGAAATTAACACTGGTGTCTACATTATACACATAAAGTTTGAAGCAAATCGGGTAAAAATAAGAGAGTGATTTCAAAGCATTTTGAAAGTGACACACTTCCTGCTGCCAGTTGGTGGCGCTATAATTTTGACTCACAATAGTCACATCCATGTGATCGGCCTTTTACCACGAACACACTGCTGAAGTTTCATCAAGATCAGTTAATGTATGCAGGAGTTATAAGACACTTCCTGTTTTCATTATTCGCCATAAATTCGTTTCCTCGCCACGGCCAAACCGTTCGAGATATCAAAAATCCGTCCGCAATTTAGCATCCTCAATGTCTTGACTTCATGCTGACCGAGTTTGGAGGCGATTGGATCAATTCCCTAGGAGGAGTACATTAAATTCCACAGCATGCGTTTCCAAACAACCCATAATAGCCGACTTCCTGTTGGGCTGGCGTAAAACTTAGAGCACGAAAGTTGTTCGGCCCGATGAGATCTATATGTGTTCTGAGTTTCATATTATTACATGCAAGTGTGTTTGATTTATGGACAAGTGTTCGGATCCCGTTCCAGGGGGCGCTGTCGAGCCCCCCTGCCACGCCCGGGTACCAGCTTCAGCCGGGCCCTGATGGCCGCGGGTTCTGACCCGTGTGCAAAGTTTCAAGAGTTTTCGAGCATGTTAAGGGCCCCAAAAGTGCCTGGAACCTTGACAAAATAATAATAATAATAATAAATATAGCTGCGAGCAGCGATTACGGGCCCAAGCCGGTGGCACCGCAGCCCCGGGGCCTTTAGTTACCTAAAGGCACCGGGGTGGCGGTGCCGCCGGCTTTGGCCCTTCATCGCTGCTCGCAGCTATATTTATATATATATATATATATATATATATATATATATATATATATATATATATATATATATATACACACATATATACACATATACATATATATATATATATATACACACACACACATATACATATATACACATATACATATATAAATATATAAAAGACAGCAAATATTACTTGACTTACGTTATTCTGATTTTATGATGCACTCAAAATATTCCACAACAAATCCTTTAAATTTAATGTAAAAAAAAAAACGAAAGTAAGCAGTGTTGGGCTCACGTAACCCTCTCATTAGAATCAAAATGTTTCAACATTTGCCATGTGTTTGGATGCTAAACTATTCTTTATTATAGGCTTTGTACTTCACTCGTGTTCCAATATCGACGGAAAAAATCATCCTCTTCACACGCGCAAAAATGTACTTGGAAACATCACAGTGGAGCAGTGCTTACTGTGAATGTACGAATTGTACTACTGACTATTAAGAGCAGTGTAATTTTTATATGTTAGGTTGACTATTTTATTATTATATTTTATTAAGTCTACAATGAACAGGCTGCGATGTCAAGATTGCAATGCTGGAATGTGTGTGTGTGTGTGTTCATGTTTTTCTATCCCGGTGGGGACTTCAACCTGAATGCACACAGACTCATGGGGCCTCGTGTCACAGTGGGGACCTAAATAGAGGTCCCCATGGGTAAACAAGCTTATAAATCATACAGAATGAGTTTTTTTGGAAATGTAAAAATGCAGAAAGTTTTCTGTGATGGGTAGGTTTAGGGGTAGGGTTAGTGTAAGGAGATAGAATATACAGTTTGCACAGTATAAAAACCATTAAGTCTATGGAGAGTCCCCACAAAGATAGTAAACCGTGTGTGTGTGTGTGTATGGCGTGGGCGCGATTGAACAGTGGACACATAAAAACATAGTCCGTCATTATACAGGACGACATTCAAACTGCAAAGTGTTAACTTATATTTGTGTACAGTCGCAATAAAACACAACATCGTGCTTTTGTAAAATAATTTCAAGCAATCCACCCCCTGAAAGGAGCTAATTTTAAAATTAAACTAAAATGCTCACGACTGTACGGGCATTCATAACGGTGCACGTCCACGGCGAGGAACGAGCAGAACAGAGTAAACGTTTTTCAGTTAATTCCTACTTCCATAGGAATTCATTTGAAACGCTCGCTCAACCACTATCAATATCAGTGCAGACGAACATATTTTACTTTCGGTTTTAAGTTGGCAATTCAAAAGCCCCCAGGCGGTGTCACACGTTGATTAACCGGTGGTAAAATATTCTCACCGTCATATACTTAGTATATTTTTAGATACAATAGGCCTACCTGATTTTGAACACAAGAGGGCAGTATAGCCCTATGTATGACTTGATTTTATGGGACTAAATAGTACAATTACTATTTTTAAACTTATAAATAATTCTTAAATTTAAAAAAAAGAATAAAATGGGTTTAGTTGTGATATTTGTATACTTTTATATAGAAATAAATGGTGTATAATTACATTTTTGAAGATATGAGGCTTTTAGTGTTTCCTTTTTGTACATTACTTTAATCCCTCGCCATAGCAAAACCGTTTGAGATATTCAATATCCGTTCACAATTTAGCATCTTTAATGTATTTTCATCATTTTGAAAAAGTTTGGTGTGAATAAAATAAACCACTTAGCAGGAGTGGGTAAAAATGCAGAGGCTGAATTTGCAAATAAATCCACATTCAAACCAAAATATCTGACTTCCTGTTGGTCCAAGCTAATGACTGTAAATTAGAAAGTTGTCCAGCTCGATGAGACCAATATACTTACTGATTTTTGTAATTGTGGGTAAACCTAACCCCCCCACTTTTGTCAAAAACATTTAGAAAGTGACACACTTCCTGCTGCCAGTTGGTGGCGCTATAACTTTGACTCACAATAGTTACATCCATCTGATCGGCCTCTTACCATGAACACACTGCTGAAGTTTCATCAAGATCAGTTAATGTATGCAGAAGTTATACCACTTCGTGTTTCTCTTTTCTCGCCATAAATGCGTTTCCTCACCACGACCAAACCGTTCGAGATATCAAAAATCCGTCCGCAATTTAGAATCCTCAATGTCTTGACTTCATGCACACCGAGTTTGGTGACAATTTAATTAATTTTCTAGGAGGACTGTTTCAAATTCCACAGCAAGCGTTCTCCAAACAACCCATAATAGCTGACTTCCTGTTGGGCTGGCGTGAAACTTGACAGAGGGAAAGTTGTTCGGCCCGATGAGATCTATATGTGTACCGAGTTTCATATTAATTCATGCAAGCGTGTTTGATATATGGACCATGATTTCAGACCCCATTCAAGGGGGCGCTGTTGAGCCCCCCTGCCACACCCGTTTCTGAAACTTTTCACATGTCTACTGGCTAATAAGTGTTATGTGTCTGTCGAGTTTTATCCAATTTCAAGCATGCTAAGAGTCTCAAACGCATCCGAAAAGAATATTAAAGTTTGATGCGTTGCCACGGCAACAGTATCTAAGATATCAATAATCCTTTCACAGGTCTACATCTGCCGTGTTTCTACATTATACACATAAAGTTTGAAGCAAATCGGGTAAAAATAAGAGAGTGATTTCAAAGCATTTTGAAAGTGACACACTTCCTGCTGCCAGTTGGTGGCGCTATAACTTTGACTCACAATAGTCACATCCTTGTGTTCGGCCTCTTACAACGAATACACTGCTAAAGTTTCATCAAGATCAGATAATGTATGCTGAAGTTATAATACACTTCCTGTGTCCCTTATTCGCCCTAAATTTGTTTCCTCGCCACGGCCAAACCGTTTGAGATATCAAAAATCCGTCCGCAATTTCGCATCCTCAATGTCTTGACTTCATGCTGACCGAGTTTGGTTGCGATTGGACGAATTCTCTAAGAGGAGTACATCAAATTCCAGAGGATGCGTTTTTCAAACAATCCATAATAGCTGACTTCCTGTTGGGCGGAGCTAATAACATAGAGTGCGGAAGTTGTTCGGCCTGATGAGATCTATATGTGTACCGAGTTTCATACTAATACGTTCTTGTATGTGTCCAAGATTTCAGATTGTGTTCTAGGGGGCGCTATTGAGCCCCCCTGCCACGCCCCGGGTACCAGCTTAAGCCCGGCCCTGATGGCCGCGGGTTCTGACCTGTGTGCAAAGTTTCAAGAGTTTTCGAGCACGTTAAGGGCCCCAAAAGTGCCAGAGAAGTAGAAAAAAATAATAATAATAAACAATAATCCTACCGAAAACAATAGGGCCTTCGCCCTTTCAGGGCTTGGGCCCTAATTAAAGCTGCAAGCAGCGATGAAAGGGCCCTCGCACCCGTGCCATCGTCACTCGGTGGCTTTAGGAAGACAGAGCATGGTTGGGCAATGTGCATTTAAGTAGGTATATATAGTAGTTGCTAGCATGTTTAGTATGTTTCTAGCATGCTTAGTACACAATAGTTATGTGGTTAGTTCTGCATTACTGTGTTAACCATGTCAGTTTTTGTTGCCAGTAGGTGGGGCTATGTCTATATCTGAATATCGCTATTTAGATGTGTTCAGTGCAGGACTTTTATCAAACATGTGAAGTTTGGGGCAGATTGGACATTGTATACTTGAGTTACAACAACTTCCTTTAGCATTTCTAGCATGTTTTAGAACTTAGCTATGTGTTGCTAGCATGGTTCTTGCATGTTACATATTAAGTTTGGGGCAGATTGGACATTCCATGCCTGTGTTACAGCAAATTCCTATTTAATTGCAGCAATAGCATGCTTTAGCACTTAGCTAAGTGTTTGCTAGCATGTTTTAGCATGTTTCTAGTATGTTGTTAGCATGTTTAGCACTTGCTGGCACTTTTTTATATGTTATCAGGAGTCCACAACAGTGTTTAACATGTCACTTCCTGTTGCCAGCAGGTGGCGCTATGACTGTAACTGAATATGTGCATGGTCATGTGTTCAGGACAAAACGCTTATCAAAAGTGTGAAGTTTGGCGCAGATTGGACATTGCCTTCTTGAGTAACAACAACATCCTGTTTCATTGAATTAGCATGCTTTAGCACTTAGCTAAGTATTGCTAGCATGTTTTAACATGTTTCTAGCATGTTTAGAAGTCAATGGCATTTTTAACATGTTGCTAGAACAGCATCAATGTGTTAAACATGTTACTTCCTGTTGCCAATAGGTGGCGCTATTACTATAACTGAATATTCTCATGTAGATGTGTTCAGGCCATGACTCTTATCAAACGTGTGAAGTTTGGGGCAGATTGGACATTCCATGCCTGAGTTACAGCAAATTCCTATTTAATTGCAGTAATAGCATGCTTTAGCACTTAGCTAAGTGTTTGCTAGCATGTTTTAGCATGTTTCTAGTATGTTGTTAGCATGTTTAGCACTTGCTGGCACTTTTTTCTATGTTATTAGGAGTCCACAACAGTGTTAAACATGTCACTTCCTGTTGCCAGCAGGTGGCGCTATGACTGTAACTGAATATAAGCATGGTCATGTGTTCAGGACAGAACGCTTATCAAAAGTGTGAAGTTTGGGGCAGATTGGACATTCCATGCCTGAGTTACAGCAAATTCATATTTAATTGCAGTAATATCATTCTTTAGCACTTAGCTAAGTGTTTGCTAGTATGTTTTAGCATGTCTCTAGTATGTTGGTAGGATGTTTAGCACCTACTGGCATTTTTTTATATGTTTTTAGGAGTCAAGAACAGTGTTAAACGTCACTTCCTTTTGCCAGCAGGTGGTGCTATGACTATAACTAAATATGAGCATGGACATGTGTTCAAGAGATAACTCTTATCAAACGTGTGAAGTTTGGGGTAGATTGTACATTGCCTTCTTGAGTAACAACAAAGTCCTGTTTCATTGAATTAGCATGCTTTAGCACTTAGCTAAGTATTGCTAGCATGCTTTAATATGTTTCTAGCATGTTTAGAACTCAATGGCATTTTTAACATGTTGCTAGAACAGCATCAACGTGTTAAACATGTCACTTCCTGTTGCCAGTAGGTGGCGCTATTACTATAACTGAATTTGAGCATAGACATGTGTTCAGGCCATGATTCTTATCAAACGTGTGAAGTTTGGGGCAGATTGGACATTCCATGCCTGAGTTACAGCAAATTCCTATTTAATTGCAGTAATAGCATGCTTTAGCACTTAGCTAAGTGTTTGCTAGCATGTTTCTAGTATGTTGCTAACCTGTTTAGCACTTGCTGGCTCTTTTTTATATGTTATTAGGAGACCACAACAGTGTTAAACATGTCACTTCCTGTTGACAGCAGGTGGCGCTATTACTATAACTGAATATTCTCATGTAGATGTGTTCAGGCCATGACTCTTATCAAACGTGTGAAGTTTGGGGCAGATTGGACATTCCATGCCTGTGTTACAGCAAATTCCTATTTAATTGCAGCAATAGCATGCTTTAGCACTTAGCTAAGAGTTTGCTAGCATGTTTTAGCATGCTTCTAGTATGTTGTTAGCATGTTTAACACTTGCTGGCACTTTTTTATATGTTATTAGGAGTCCATAACAGTGTTAACCATTTCACTTCCTGTTGCCAGCAGGTGGCGCTATGACTATAACTGAATATGAGCATGGTCATGTGTTCAGGACAGAACTCTTATCAAACGTGTGAAGTTTGGGGCAGATTGGACATTCCATGCCTGAGTTACAGCAACTTCCTGTTTCATGGCGAAACATCGAAATTTGTCAGGCCGCCGAGGACCCGCCCTTCGACGAAAACTCAAGATCTTCGCAATTTAACGTCGCAAAGGCCTTAAGATTACACTCACCAAATTTGAAGATGATCAGATTAAAACTGTAGGAGGAGTTCGTTAAAGTACGAGGCCTGAAAATGGCAAAAACTGCACAAAAATCTGAGAGGAAGTTCAAAATGGCTGACTTCCTGTTGTGTTTAGGGCTATGCTCCAAGAGACTTTTTTGTAGGTATTAGGTCATTACATGTATGTACCGAATTTCGTGCACGTACGTGGAACGTTGCGGGAGGCGCACTCCGTTGAACTTTTATAGGTGGCGCTATCGAGCCATTTTGCCCCGTCCAATTCTGAAACCTATATCAGATGTAAATTTTCGCCAGTTCTGACGCGTGTGCAAAGTTTTGTGAGTTTTCGAGCATGTTTAGGCCCTCAAAAATGCAATTAAATGCGGAGAAGAATAATAATAATAAATATAGCTGCAAGCAGCAATTATCGGGGCCAAGCGCAAGCAGATGACAGGATATGCCAACATGGCTGAAGGTGTCAGACCAACTGCAACAATGAGCAATTAAATACATTTAAAGAGGATTTTAGGTGAAATGGCTGAAAAATCACATAAATTGTCATTCAAAATATGATTTAATGGATTATCACTTTCGACCAATAGGTGGCGCAGTTACAAAACTGATGTAATGTGGTCAGAGTGAAGTGACAATGACACATACAAAGTTTGGTGTCAATATGTCAAGGCATTGCAGAGATAAAGCCTGAATAGTGCTTTTAGCATCATGCCTCAACTTTGCTGCTACGCTATACGAAAACAGTTTCGTCTATCGACACGAAATCCATAACTTTTAGTCAGCACAGTCTGGAGATGATACGATTCGATTTTGGTGAAAATTGGATAAACGGTCTAGGAGGAGTTCGAAAAAGTAGGTTTTGACTGAAAATCAAGATGGTGGACAGGAAGTTCGGCCAAATAAGAAAAACCTGGTATCTATGTTTTCGGCTTGACCCAAGGAATCTATTAAGACCAGTGGCATTTCAAAAGCCAGATTTATTCAAAAGTTATTAGCCTTTTTGGAAATTTTGTCATAACATTTGATCACTAGGTGGCGCTGTCTCGAAATATTTTGGGTACCTTCAGGGGATGGTGCTGATGGCACATTCTGAGTTTCGTAATATTACACCAATGCATTTGTTTACTATAGCATTTTAATTCACAAAACTGTATTGAAGTCAATGGGAATTTCATGTTTTGTTCTGTTATATCGCCACCAAGAGACTCAGTCCCACCATTTTTTTTATGTGTCTAAATGCTAAATATGAAACTAAATGCTCTTATTTAATGGCTACAACAAATATAGTAGGCCAACATACTCTCTATTTGTACAAATTGCTGCACATTCAAGTTAATTCTCGAATTAATTTTCAAATTATTGAAAACAATAAACATACCACTTAAAATATATATATAGTTGTACTGCAGTTTTTTCTAAGTAGCGTTAAAAGAAACACTTTCTGCGAAGAGGGTCCGTTTATGTTGGAAACAACTCCCATTCATAAAATCCTTCAGTTTTCGCGTGTTGTTTGTGCACCTGACAACGGTACACGTTGAGCCACAAGGAGCCATTGCTTATCTGTCAGCATTACTACTTGTCAGTAATCAGTTTCACCCGTTTGTACCGCGACGCGAGTATCCCTTGTGTGCAAGCTTCATTAAGCGTTACGCTAAACCGGAACTGAGATACCGGCAACAGGAAGTATGGAGTGTCATGGCGACGCCCATTAAGACTCGCAGGAAAGTTGTGGATAACACACTTCCTGTTTATCTTTTCTCGCTATAAATTAGTTTCATCGCCACGGCCAAACCGTTCGAGATATCAAAAATCCGTCCGCAATTTAGCATCCTCAATGTCTTGACTTCATGCTGACCGAGTTTGGTGGGGATCGGATCAATTCCCTAGGAGGAGTACATTAAATTCCACAGCATGCGTTTTTCAAACAACCCATAATAGCTGACTTCCTGTTGGGCAGAGCTAATAACTTAGAGTGCGAAAGTTGTTCGGCCCGATGAGATCTATATGTGTACCGAGTTTCATACTAATACGTTCTTGTATGTGTCCAAGATTTAAGATTGTGTTCTAGGGGGCGCTGTCGAGCCCCCCTGCCACGCCCGAGTACCAGCTTCAGCCCGGCCCTAATGGCCGCGGGTTCTGACCTGTGTGCAAAGTTTCATGAGTTTTTGAGTCTGTTAAGGGTCCCAAAAGCCCCCGAACCCTTGAACAACAATAATAATAAATATAGCTGCGAGCAGCGATTGCGGGCCCAAGCCGGTGGCACCGCCACCCTGGTGCCTTTAGTTACACTAAAGCCACGGGGGTGGCGGTGTCACCGCCTTGGGCCCTCCATCGCTGCTCGCAGCTATATTTATATATATATATATATATATGGCGAGGCGAGGAACGGGCAGAGAAGAGCGAACGTTTTTGGACATTCATCATATTGCATCGGTTTTCATTTCTTGTCCTCAAACCGAGCACTAATCTGTTTATTTTTAAGTCACACATTCTCCATTGATTAAAAAAGACAATCAAATGTATTTTTTAATGGTAGTATTATTTTATACAGAAATAAATTATTTATAATTCAGAGGAGAATAAAGTTAGTGTTAATTAAAATTGTAAAGAAAACAAATATATTGATCTAAAATCTACTATCATTTGCTGCAAATAGGCTGACTATTTATATTTATTATTATATTTTATTACGGCTGTAATGAACCGGCTGCGATGTCAAGATTGCAATGCTGGAATGCACAGTGTGTGTGTGTGTGTGTGTGTGTGTGTGAGGCGTGGGCGCGATCGAACAGTGGAAACATAAAAACATAGGCTACTCCGTCGTTTTGTTCATACAGGACATCATTTAAACTGCAATGTGTTTAATTATATTTATGTACACTCGCAATAAAACACAACATTGTGCTTTTGTAAAAAAACATTCAAGCAATCCCACCCCCGAAATGGCGCTATTTTTTAAATGAAACTAAAATGCTCACGGCTGCACGGGCAATAACGCGTCTACAGCGAGGAACGAGCAGAACAGAGTGAATGTTTTTTAGTTCATTCCTACTGGACGTCCGTATTTCACTTTCGCTTTTAAAGGGATACTCCACTTTAAAATGAAAATTCTGTCATCATATACTCACCCTCATGTTGTTTTAATCCTTTATGAATTTCTTTCTTATGCTGAACAGAAAGGAAGATATTTAGGAGAATGTCAGTAACCAGACAGTTTCTGATCCCATTGACTTCCATAGTAGGAAAAAATGTATACTATGGAAGTCAGTGAGACCAGAAACTGTCTGGTTACTGACATTCTTCTAAATATCTTCCTTTCTGTTCAGCAGAAGAAAGAAATTCATAAAGGATTGAAACAACATGAGGGTGAGTATATGATGACAGAATTTTCTATTTAAAGTGGAGTATCCCTTTAAGTTAGCGATTTAAAAGCCCCCGCCGCGGTGTCACACATCGATTAACCAGTGGGAAAAAATTCTCAGTCACATCGCTAATATATTTATATATAAATACAATATACAATGGGCCTACCTGATTTTGAACACAAGAGGGCAGTATAGCCCTATGTATGACCTTTTTTTTTACTAAATAGCGCATTCTGGCTGATTTTAAACTTATACATAATTCTTGAATTGAAAAAACTGAATAAACCCAAAACTAATTCTGTTTCGGTTTAGTTCTGATATTTGTATAATTTTGTATAAAAATAAATGGTGTATATTAAATTTTTAAAAGATATGAGATGTTTTCTGATTCCTTTTTTGACATTATTTTAATCCCTCGCCATATCAAAACTGTTTGAGATATTCAATATCCGTTCACAATTTAGCATCTTTAATGTATTTACATCATGTTGAAAAAGTTTGGTGTGAATAAAATAAAACACTTAGCAGGAGTGGGTAAAAATGCAGAGGCTGAATTTGCAAATAAATCCACATTCAAACCAAAATATCTGACTTCCTGTTGGTCAGAGCTAATAACTGTAAATTAGAAAGTTGTCCGGCTCGATGAGACCAATATACGTACTGATTTTTGTAATTGTGGGTAAAACTAACCCCCCCACTTTTGTCAAAAACATTTTGAAAGTGACACACTTCCTGCTGCCAGTTGGTGGCGCTATAACTTTGACTCACAATAGTCACATCCATCTGATCGGCCTCTTACCACGAACACACTGCTGAAGTTTCATCAAGATCAATTAATGTGTGCAGAAGTTATAACACTTTGTGTTTCTCTTTTCTCGCCATAAATTCGTGTCCTCGCCACGGCCAAACCGTTTGAGATATCAAAAATCCGTCCGCAATTTAGCATCCTCAATGTCTTGACTTCATGCACACCGAGTTTGGTGGCAATTTAATTAATTCTCTAGGAGAAGTGTTTCAAATTCCACAGCAAGCGTTCTCCAAACAACCCATAATTGCCGACTTCCTGTTGGGCTGGCGTAAAACTTAGAGCACGAAAGTTGTTCGGCCCGATGAGATCTATATGTGTACCGAGTTTCATATCATTACATGCAAGTGTGTTTGATTTATGGACAAGTGTTCGGATCCCGTTCCAGGGGGCGCTGTTGAGCCCCCCTGCCACGCCCGGGTACCAGCTTCAGCCCGGCCCTGATGGCCGCGGGTTCTGACCTGTGTGCAAAGTTTCAAGAGTTTTCGAGCACGTTAAAGGCCCCAAAAGCCCCTGAAACCTTGAAAAACAGGAAATTTAAACAAATCTCACTCAAAAGACAAATCCCCCCACCCCTCACACACACAGAGACGCAGAGGCAGAGAGAGAGAGGGAGAGAATTCTCCAAAAAATCACATTCAAACCAAAATATCTCACTTCCTGTTGGTCACAGCTTATGACTATAAATTAGAAAGTTGTCCGGCTTGATGAGAACAATATACATAACGATTTTTGTGACTCTACTTAAAACTAAGCACCCATTTTTGACTAAAGGTGGCGCTACTGAGCCCCTCACCACGCCCGTTTCTGAAACTTTGCACATGTCTACTGGCTAATAAATGTGATGTGTCTGTCGAGTTTCATCCAATTTCAAGTATGTTAAGAGTCTCAAAAGCATCTGAAAAGAATATTAAAGTTTGATGCGTTGCCACGGCAACAGTATCTAAGATATCAATAATCCTTTCACAGGTCTACATCTGCCGTGTGTCTACATTATACACATAAAGTTTGAAGCAAATCGGGTAAACATAAGAGGGTGACTTCAAAGAATTTTGAAAGTGACAAACTTCCTGCTGCCAGTTGGTGGCGCTATAACTTTGACTCACAATAGTCACATCAATGTGATCGGCCTCTGAAAACGAACACACTGCTGAAGTTTTATCAAGATCAGTTAATGTATGCAGAAGTTATAACACACTTCCTGTTTCTCTTTTTTCGCCATAAATTCGTTTCCTCGCCACGGCCAAACCGTTCGAGATATCAAAAATCCGTCCGCAATTTAGCATCTTCAATGTCTTGACTTCACGCTGACTGAGTTTGGTGGGGATCGGATGAATTCTGTAGGCGGAGTACATTAAATTCCACAGCATGCGTTTTTCAAACAACGCATAATAGCTGACTTCCTGTTGGGCGGAGCTAAAAACATAGAGTGCGGAAGTTGTTCGGCCCGATGAGATCTATAAGTATACCGAGTTTCATATTAATTCATCCAAGCGTGTTTGATATATGGACCAAGTTTTCGGACCCCATTCAAGGGGGCGCTGTTGAGCCCCCCTGCCACGCCCGGGTACCAGCTTCAGCCCGGCCCTGATGGCCGCGGGTTCTGACCTGTGTGCAAAGTTTCAAGAGTTTTCGAGCATGTTAAGGCCCCCAAAAGTGCCCGAGAAGTAGAAAAAAAATAATAATAAAAATAATCCTAACGAAAACAATAGGGCCTTCGCCCTTTCAGGGCTTGGGCCCTAATAATAATAATAATCCTAACGAAAACAATAGGGCCTTCGCCCTTTCAGGGCTTGGGCCCTAAATATAGCTGCGAGCAGCGATTGCGGGCCCAAGCCGGTGGCACCGCCACCCTGGTGCCTTTAGTTACACTAAAGGCACCGGGGTGGCGGTGTCACCGGCTTGGGCCCTCCATCGCTGCTCGCAGCTATATTTATTTATTTATATATATATATATATATATATATATATATATATATATATATATATAAATATAAATGTAACAAGAAATATATATATATATATATATATATATATATATATATATATATATATAAGACAGAAAATATTACTTGTCTTACCTTATTCTGATTTTATGATACACTCAAAATGTTCCACAACAAATCCTTTAAATGTAATGTAAAAATAAAAACAAAAGTAAGCAGTGTTGGGCTCACGTTACCCTCTCATTAGAATGAAAATGTTTCAACATTTGCCATGTATTTGGATGCTAAACCATTCTTTATTATAGGCTTTGTACTTCATTTGTGTTCCAATATCGACGGAAAAAATCATCCTCCTCATACGCGCAAAAATTTGCTTGGAAACATCACAGTGGAGCGGTGCTTACCATGAATGGTACAAATTGTACTACTGACTATTTAAACAGAGCAGTGTAATTTTTATATGTTAGGTTGACTATTTTATTAATATATTTTATTAAGACTATAATGAACAGGTTGTGATGTCAAGATTGCAATGCTGGAATGTGTGTGTGTGTGTGTGTGTGTGTGTGTGTGTGTGTGTGTGGCGCAGTCGTGGGCGCGTTCGAACAGTAGAGACATAAAAACATAAGCTATTCCGTCATTTTTTTCATACAGGACATTATTCAAACTGCAAAGTGTTAACTTATATTTGTGTACAGTCGCAATAAAACACAACATTGTGCTTTTGTAAAATAAATTCAAGCAATCCGCCCCCGAAAGGCGCTAATTGTAAAATTTAACTAAAATCACTGCATTCTTTGAAAACGCTCGCTCAGCTCCGCACCATTATCAATGTCTGTGCAGACGAACATATTTTACTTTCATTTTTAAGTAAGCGATTCAAAAGCCCCCAGCGGTGTCACACGTCTATTAACCGGTGGTAAAATATTCTCACTGTCACATACCTAGTATATTTTTATATAGATACAATAGGCCTACCTGATTTTTATTTTTTTATTTTTTTATTATTTAGTATTTTTAAACTTAGAATAAAATTAGAATAAAATTATTTTTAAAAAAAGAATAAAATGGGTTTAGTTGTGACATTTGTACAGTTTTATATAGAAATAAATGGTGTATAATTACATTTTTAGAATATATGAGGCTTTTAGTGTTTCCTTTGTGGACATTACTTTAATCCCTCACTATAGCAAAACCGTTTGAGATGTTTATTATCCGTTCACAATTTAGCATCTTTAATGTATTTTCATCATGTTGAAAAAGTTTGGTGTGAATAAAATAAACCACTTAGGAAGAATAGCTAAAAACGAAAAGTCTGAAATATCCCAAAAATCCACATTCAACCCAAAATATCTGACACCCTGTTGGTCATAGCTAATAACTGTAAATTAGAAAGTTGTCCGGCTCGATGAGACTAATATATGTACTGATTTTTGTAACTGTTGGTAAAACTAACCCCCCCCCACTTTTGTCAAAAGCATGTTGAAAGTGACACACTTCCTGCTGCCAGTTGGTGGCGCTATAACTTTGACTCACAATAGTTACATCCATCTGATCGGCCTCTTACCACGAACACACTGTTGAAGTTTCATCAAGATCAGTTAATGTATGCAGAAGTTATAACACTTCGTGTTTCTCTTTTCTCGCCATAAATTAGTTTCCTCGCCACGGCCAAACCGTTCGAGATATCAAAAATCCGTCCACAATTTAGCATCCTCAATGTCTTGACTTCATGCTGACCGAGTTTGGAGGTGAATGGATGAATTTCCTAGGAGGAGTACATCAAATTCCACAGCATGCGTTTCCAAACAACCCATAATAGCTGACTTCCTGTTGGGCTGGCGTAAAACTTAGAGCACGAAAGTTGTTCGGCCCGATGAGATCCATATGTGTACCGAGTTTCATATTATTACATGCAAGCGTGTCTGATTTATGGACAAGTGTTCGGATCCCGTTCCAGGGGGCGCTGTCGAGCCCCCCTGCCACGCCCGGGTACCAGCTTCAGCCCAGTCCTGATGGCCGAAGGTTCTGACCTGTGTGCAAAGTTTCAAGAGTTTTCGAGCACGTTAAGAGCCCCAAAAGCCCCTGAAACCTTGAAAAACAATTATAAAAGCAGATTTCTCCTAACAGACAAATTCCCCACACACACAGAGACACAGGTACAGAGAGAGAGAGAGAATTCTCCAAAAAATCACATTCAAACCAAAATATCTGACTTCCTGTTGGTCAGAGCTTATAACTGTAAATTAGAAAGTTGTCCGGCTCGATGAGAACAATATACATACCGATTTTTGTAATTCTAGGAAAAACTAAGCCCCCATTTTTGACTAAAGGTGGCGCTACTGAGCCCTTCACCACGCCCACTTCTGAAACTTTGCACATGTCTACTGGATAATAAATGTGATGTGTCTGTCGAGTTTCATGCATTTTCAAGCATGTGAAGAGTCTCAAAAGCATCCGAAAAGAATATTGAAGTTTGATGCGTTGCCACGGCAACGGTATCTAAGATATCAATAATCCTTTCACAGGTCTACATCTGCCGTGTGTCTACATTATACACATAAAGTTTGAAGCAAATCGGGTAAAAATAAGAGAGTGATTTCAAAGCATTTTGAAAGTGACACACTTCCTGCTGCCAGTTGGTGGCACTATAACTTTGACTCACAATAGTCACATCCATGTGATCGGCCTCTTACAACAAACACACTGCTGAAGTTTCATCAAGATCAGTTAATGTATGCAGAAGTTATAACACACTTCCTGTTTCCATTATTCGCCATAAATTCGTTTCCTCGCCACGGCCAAACCATTCGAGATATCAAAAATCCGTCCGCAATTTAGCATCCTCAATGTCTTGACTTCATGCTGACCGAGTTTGGAGGAGATTGGATGATTTCTCTAGGAGGAGTACATCAAATTCCACAGCATGCGTTTCCAAACAACCCATAATAGCCGACTTCCTGTTGGGCTGGCATAAAACTTAGAGCACGAAAGTTGTTCGGCCCGATGAGATCTATATGTGTACCGAGTTTCATATTATTACATGCAAGTGTGTTTGATTTATGGACAAGTGTTCGTATCCCGTTCCAGGGGGCGCTGTCGAGCCCCCCTGCCACGCCCGGGTACCAGCTTCAGCCCAGCCCTGATGGCCGCGGGTTCTGACCTGTGTGCAAAGTTTCAAGAGTTTTCGAGCACGTTAAGGGCCCCAAAAGTGCCCGAGAAGTAGAAAAAATAAAATAATAATAATAATAAAAAATATAGCTGCGAGCAGCGATTACGGGGCCAAGCCGGTGGCACCGCAGCCCCGGGGCCTTTAGTTACCTAAAGGCACCGGGGTGGCGGTACCGCCGGCTTTGGCCCTTCATCGCTGCTCGCAGCTATATTTATATATATATATATATATATATATATATATATATATATACACACACATATACATATATACACATATACATATATAAATATATAAAAGACAGCAAATATTACTTGACTTACCTTATTCTGATTTTATGATGCACTCAAAATATTCCACAACAAATCCTTTAAATTTAATGTAAAAAAAAAAACGAAAGTAAGCAGTGTTGGGCTCACGTAACCCTCTCATTAGAATCAAAATGTTTCAACATTTGCCATGTATTTGGATGCTAAACTATTCTTTATTATAGGCTTTGTACTTCACTCGTGTTCCAATATCAACGGAAAAAATCATCCTCTTCACACGCGCAAAAATGTACTTGGAAACATCACAGTGGAGCAGTGCTTACTGTGAATGTACGAATTGTACTACTGACTATTAAGAGCAGTGTAATTTTTATGTTAGGTTGACTATTTTATTATTATATTTTATTAAGTCTACAATGAACAGGCTGCGATGTCAAGATTGCAATGCTGGAATGTGTGTGTGTGTGTTCATGTTTTTCTATCCCGGTGGGGACTTCAACCTGAATGCACACAGACTCATGGGGACTCGTGTCACAGTGGGGACCTAAATAGAGGTCCCCATGGGTAAACAAGCTTATAAATCATACAGAATGAGTTTTTTTGGAAATGTAAAAATGCAGAAAGTTTTCTGTGATGAGTAGGTTTAGGGGTAGGGTTAGTGTAAGGAGATAGAATATACAGTTTGTACAGTATAAAAACCATTAAGTCTATGGAGAGTCCCCACAAAGATACGATTGAACAGTGATTCACGATTGAACAGTGGACACATAAAAACAAAGTCCGTCATTATACAGGACGACATTCAAACTGCAAAGTGTTAACTTATATTTGTGTACAGTCGCAATAAAACACAACATTGTGCTTTTGTAAAATAATTTCAAGCAATCCACCCCCTGAAAGGCGCTAATTTTAAAATTAAACTAAAATGCTCACGACTGCACGGGCATTCATAACGGTGCACGTCCACGGCGAGGAACGAGCAGAACAGAGTAAACGTTTTTCAGTTTACTTCCATAGGAATTCATTTGAAACGCTCGCTCAACCACTATCAATATCAGTGCAGACGAACATATTTTACTTTCGCTTTTAAGTTGGCAATTCAAAAGCCCCCAGGCGGTGTCACACGTTGATTAACCGGTGGTAAAATATTCTCACCGTCATATACCTAGTATATTTTTAGATAGATACAATAGGCCTACCTGATTTTGAACACAAGAGGGCAGTATAGCCCTATGTATGACTTGATTTTATGGGACTAAATAGTACAATTACTATTTTTAAACTTATAAATAATTCTTAAATTTAAAAAAAGAGAATAAAATGGGTTTAGTTGTGATTTTTGTATACTTTTATATAGAAATAAATGGTGTATAATTACATTTTTGAAGATATGAGGCTTTTAGTGTTTCCTTTTTGTACATTACTTTAATCCCTCGCCATAGCAAAACCGTTTGAGATATTCAATATCCGTTCACAATTTAGCATCTTTAATGTATTTTCATCATGTTGAAAAAGTTTGGTGTGAATAAAATAAACCACTTAGCAGGAGTGGGTAAAAATGCAGAGGCTGAATTTGCAAATAAATCCACATTCAAAATATCTGACTTCCTGTTGGTCCAAGCTAATGACTGTAAATTAGAAAGTTGTCCAGCTCGATGAGACCAATATACTTACTGATTTTTGTAATTGTGGGTAAACCTAACCCCCCCACTTTTGTCAAAAACATTTAGAAAGTGACACACTTCCTGCTGCCAGTTGGTGGCGCTATAACTTTGACTCACAATAGTTACATCCATCTGATCGGCCTCTTACCACAAACACACTGCTGAAGTTTCATCAAGATCAGTTAATGTATGCAGAAGTTATACCACTTCGTGTTTCTCTTTTCTCGCCATAAATGCGTTTCCTCACCACGACCAAACCGTTCGAGATAACAAAAATCCGTCCGCAATTTAGAATCCTCAATGTCTTGACTTCATGCACACCGAGTTTGGTGACAATTTAATTAATTTTCTAGGAGGAGTGTTTCAAATTCCACAGCAAGCGTTCTCCAAACAACCCATAATAGCTGACTTCCTGTTGGGCTGGCGTGAAACTTGACAGAGGGAAAGTTGTTCGGCCCGATGAGATCTATATGTGTACCGAGTTTCATATTAATTCATGCAAGCGTGTTTGATATATGGACCATGTTTTCAGACCCCATTCAAGGGGGCGCTGTTGAGCCCCCCTGCCACGCCCGTTTCTGAAACTTTTCACATGTCTAATGGCTAATAAGTGTTATGTGTCTGTCGAGTTTTATCCAATTTCAAGCATGCTAAGAGTCTCAAACGCATCCGAAAAGAATATTAAAGTTTGATGCGTTGCCACGGCAACAGTATCTAAGATATCAATAATCCTTTCACAGGTCTACATCTGCCGTGTTTCTACATTATACACATAAAGTTTGAAGCAAATCGGGTAAAAATAAGAGAGTGATTTCAAAGCATTTTGAAAGTGACACACTTCCTGCTGCCAGTTGGTGGCGCTATAACTTTGACTCACAATAGTCACATCCTTGTGTTCGGCCTCTTACAACGAATACACTGCTGAAGTTTCATCAAGATCAGATAATGTATGCTGAAGTTATAATACACTTCCTGTGTCCCTTATTCGCCATAAATTTGTTTCCTCGCCACGGCCAAACCGTTTGAGATATCAAAAATCCGTCCGCAATTTAGCATCCTCAATGTCTTGACTTCATGCTGACCGAGTTTGGTTGCGATTGGACGAATTATCTAGGAGGAGTACATCAAATTCCAGAGGATGCGTTTTTCAAACAATCCATAATAGCTGACTTCCTGTTGGGCGGAGCTAATAATATAGAGTGCGGAAGTTGTTCGGCCTGATGAGATCTATATGTGTACCGAGTTTCATACTAATACGTTCTTGTATGTGTCCAAGATTTCAGATTGTGTTCTAGGGGGCGCTATTGAGCCCCCCTGCCACGCCCCGGGTACCAGCTTCAGCCCGGCCCTGATGGCCGCGGGTTCTGACCTGTGTGCAAAGTTTCAAGAGTTTTCGAGCACATTAAGGGCCCCAAAAGTGCCATAGAAGTAGAAAAAAATAATAATAATAAACAATAATCCTACCGAAAACAATAGGGCCTTCGCCCTTTCAGGGCTTGGGCCCTAATAATCCTAACGAAAACAATAGGGCCTTCGCCCTTTCAGGGCTTGGGCCCTAATAATAATAATAATAAATAATCCTACCGGAAACAATAGGGCCTTCGCCCTTTCAGGGCTTGGGCCCTAATAATCCTACCGGAAACAATAGGGCCTTCGCCCTTTCAGGGCTTGGGCCCTAATAATAATAATCCTACCGAAAACAATAGGGCCTTCGCCCTTTCAGGGCTTGGGCCCTAATAATAATAATAATAATCCTACCGAAAACAATAGGGCCTTCGCCCATTCAGGGCTTGGGCCCTAATAATAATAATAATAATAATAATCCTACCGAAAACAATAGGGCCTTCGCCCTTTCAGGGCTTGGGCCCTAATAATAATAATCCTACCGAAAACAATAGGGCCTTCGCCCTTTCAGGGCTTGGGCCCTAATTAAAAACACCACACCCCTACTCACACATACCTACATACAAATCCAAACCCACATTCATATACACCAGACCTAGTTTAGTCATAATTCTGAGATATGAAATAATCTTCTGTTACAATAATACAATTTGGTCATGATACTGTAAGCAAGAATTTATAGTGGAATAACAATTTACCATTTGCAATGCATTTTAATTCATGATCAAATGCCTTTTTAAAAGGACTTTAAACTGATGTTTACTGTGTACATTAACAATGTCTCTGGGCAAAGTGTTCCAAACGGACATGGCTCTATACAACATAGTCCTCTTTCCATAATTTGTTTTTACTTTGGGTAGTATAAACCTACCCTCTGTAGCATGTCTAGTGGCATAATGGTGCTCATCAGAACTAAAGCATAGCCTACGATAAAGTACTTTTGGTAATTTAGTTAAAATAATGTTCCTTGTTAAATTTAGCAAGGAAACTGTAATCTTTCTTTTACCTTTAGCCAGGACAGTGTGTTATGCATCCAGTTCACATTAGTTCTGAATGGACACTGAAGTACACATCGCGCTGCTCTATTTTGGACCATTTGTAAATCTATTCTATGTGTCACAGCAGCACATGACCAAACCTCTGAGCAATAGTCCAACTGTGACAAAACGTGATTTTTGTCTCACCATAAAAAGACCATTGCACATCCTGCGCACAACTATACTGATATGCTTGGACCATGATAAGTGGTTGTTGACTTCGATACCCAGAAGCCTCGTCTGTAGTACCTGCTCAACATACATATCTTTAATTACTAGATTCAATTTGGGTTCACTCAACAACATGTGTCTGGTACCAAAAACAATACTTTTTGTCTTGCCAACATTTAAGACTAACTTATTATTTGTAACCCACTCTACTACAGACTTCAGTTCTTCCAATAACACAATTTCAAGGTCTTCAATTTTTTCTTGAGATGAATAGATAGTCGAGTCATCAGCGTACATAGCTATTTTTACTTTCTTTAAGACTAATGGCAAGTCATTTGTATAGAAAACAGGAGTGGTCCTAGGCAACTTCCCTGTGGTACACCACAGTCAACTGCTCTTTCATGTGAAAAACTTCCATTGAAAAATCAGTTTGCCTCCTATTTCCTAAATAACTCTGAAACCAAATTGTTGCTGTTGAGCTGAAACCATAACAGTGCAATTTGCTTAATAGAAGTTTGTGATCAATCAAATCGAAAGCAGAGCTAAAATCTAACAGTACAGCTCCTACCAACTTTTTATTATCTAATGCTGTTAGCCAATCATTTGTCATTTGAGCCATAGCAGTGGTGGTCGAATGACCTGCTCTATAGGCATGTTGAAATTCTGTATTTAAATTATGATCAGAAAAATATTTCTGAATTTGTTCAACAACAATCTTCTCCATAGTTTTACTTAACGCAGGCAACAGACTAATCGGTCTACAGTTGGGTCCACAGAAAGTTGAAGATGTATTTTTTGGTAATGGTACAATTTTGTCTGTTTTCCAAGCCTGAGGATAAACCCCTTTATTTAGACTCAAATTTAAAATATGAGTAATAGGGACAGCAGCAATTAAACTAGCAACAAATTTAAACAACTTAGAATCAATATTGTCCATACCAGAAGGTTTTTCCTTACATTCCAATAGTAATTCTACCTTTTGCACTGTAACATTACCAAACTGAAAATTGCAGTTATTTTCCTGCATAATGCTGTTCCTTATTAAGACCTCTGCTTTTATATTTCCAGTTTGCTCCATATCACCCCTTAGTTTATTGATGTTATCACAAAAATAATTATTTAAATGATTGTCAATATCCATTGACTTTGTAATGAAATAACCCTCTGATTCAATAAATGCTGGGATAGAATTAGCTTTCCTTCCCAACATATTGTTTAAGACATTCAAATAATTTCTTATTGTCATACTTCTCATTTATAATCAAATTTTTATAATACAATTTATTTTTCTTTGTTTAATTTAGTTACATAATTTCTCAACTTTCGATATACTTGCCAATCTGATTCATAACTAGAAATATTTGCCACTTTTCTAGCCTCATCCCTCTCTAGCATACATTCCTTAAGTTCATTATCAATCCACCCTGCTCTAACTTTCCTCACTGTTCTCTTTTTTAAAGGGGCATGTTTATCACTTATATCTAAAAACAACTTATTAAATGCTTAAACAGCATCATCAGGATTGTCACTCATCAGGACCTCATCCCAACAGATACTACGGACATCCCTTATAAAGTCATCTTCAATAAACTGTTTGTATGACCTTTTTACAATTATACTATGTCCACCCTTAGGAACTTTAGTTTTCCTCATCACTACTATTAAATTATGATCACTACAGCCAACTGGAAATGATATAGCTCTGCTACAGAAATCACCAGAGTTTGTAAACATATGGTCAATTAGAGTAGATGTTGTAGATCCATCACTCCTACAGCATATTCGAGTAGGATTGGTCACAAGTTGTTCCAAGCCACATGCCTCTGTTACAGAGTAAAGCTTGTTTCTTGAAGAACACTGTAATGATTTCCAATCTATATTAAGGTCTCCCATAATATATACTTCGTTTTGACTATCACACACATTCTCTATCATGGCACATACATTCTCTAAATATGCAGAATTGGCATTGGGTGGACGGTAACAACAGCAGACTAATAAGGGCCTTAAATGTGGGATATGAACTTGAAGCCATAAAGCTTCAATCTCAGATGTCATTAAATCCATTCTTAGTTTAACTGGTATATGCTCCTGTATGTATATAGCAACACCACCACCCCGTACATTTCTGTTTTCCTATATATGCTGTACCCTTGGATATGCAATAACGAATCTTCAATTGTGGAATCTAAATGAGTCTCAGTAATTCCTAGTATGTGTAAATGACCCTCTAATAGAATGTTTGATATGTCAATTACTTTATTTACGCTTACTGGCTTCCCTGTTTACTGCGCCCCGTTACTTAGAACACTCACCCAGTGATCAGCGTCTACGAATTCATCACGTGACCAACAATGCATAACCAAAATAGTTCTTGTCATCACAAGGAACTAACAGTGATTCTGTAAGCGACTGAGCCAATGTCGTTTTCCAATAGACTCTAGTCAGCATTCTCCTGATCGTACGTCTTGAGGAACAGCTTCACCTTCGCTGGATCCTCAAAGAAATTGTGCACATGGCCTCTGGATATTTTTATGGTTGCTGGGTAGAGTAGGAAAGCCTGGAAACCAGCATGCCGAGCCTTTTACATGACAGGATAACATGACCTACGCTGGACCCGTGTTGTCAGGCTATAATCAACTGTGAAGCGAATATCCTTTCCGCTAATCACAAGTGGTGAGTCCCTTGCTGCCTTCAAAATCCTTGCTCTGTCAGTGTATCTGAGGCACGTAAAAATTATGACCCTCGGTTTTGAAGCCACATTTCCCCAGGGGGGTCCTACCCGATGTGCTCTCATGATCTCCGGTGGCGCATCTTTCAGTGTAGGAAACCATAATGGTAGTTGAGTCATGACATATTGTAAGGCATTTGAATTTTGCCTTCCCTCACAAAGGCCATGGACAACAATGTTATTTCTTCTGCTCCGATCTTCTAGGTCAGCTAACTTTGTCTCTACTGTTGTCATTGTTTCTGATAAGGCTGTTGATGTCTGTTCCACACTTGCGATGCGTGCCATTGATTTTATGTTTGCCTCCCGAAGGACTTTTGTTTCCTCTTTAAGTTCTGAGAAGTCAGCTCGAAGTGAGTCCAAACGTTGCTCCAACCGATCAAATCCTTCCTTTGATGCTGCTTCTGCTTTAGAGAAGTATTTCTCAAGTGCCGTCTCGATGAGTGAAGTTAGCGTTTCTGTAGACGCCATTGTGTTATCCGTCTCTGCGGCAGGTCGTGGAATTACTTTGGTTTGACGTGGCATATGCAATGTCAAAAAATACCTAAAGCATTCAAAAAACAGTCTCCAAAATATGCCTTTTACCGCAGTTTACTTGAATCAGTTTAACACATGGACTACGTGCTATGCCAAATCATGCAGGAGGGGAATCCAAACCCAGCTACCTCCGAGCAGCCATCTTGGATCCAATCGTTTATTATCTTTATGAGCGCTGTCTCTGTGCTGATGCGGTTGGAAACCAGATTGAAAATTGTCAGTATCCATTCAAGCTTAAGAATTTGTTCAGCTGATTGAAGACAACTTTTTCAATGATCTTGCCTATGAAAGGAAGATTTGAGATCGGTCTATATTTAAGCATCGCTATATTTAAGCATTAAGGGCGCAGGTTGATGTTTTAAGGTGCTGTACGGTTTCTTCCAAAATTTTGTTATCAATTTCTTTGAAATCAGACATAGTAACTACTTTTTCAGGTTGTGGTCTGATCTGTCTGACCCCAGCGCAACTCAAGGATGTGCTGATCACCTTTCTGAAGAAGGAAGCAAACTCACTGTATTTGCTGTCTGAGAGCAATTCATTGGGAATGTGACTTGGGGGGTTTGTCAGTCTCTCTACGGTAGCAAAAAGAGTGCATGTGTTTTTTAAGTTACTATTTATAATATTCGAGAAGAAAGTCTGTCTAGCTTTGCCTAGTTCCATATTGAAAGCATGGATGCTGTCTTTGTAGATGTTATAATGGACTACAAGTTTTGTCTTCCGCCACATGCCACTTTTCTTCCTGACTTTCACAGGAGCAATTTCATCAATTACACTTTTAACGTTTGAGTTAAAATAATCAAGGAGAAAATCAACAGAGTCAGCAGATATGCTTGGTGTTAAAGATATATCCTTCATAAATAGTACACTAGTGTTCTCATTTAAGCATCTTTTCTTGACAGACACAGATCTAGCTTCAATGGCAGGAGAGATCAATACATCAAAGAACATACAGAAATTATCAGACAGTGCTACATCCTTATAACAATCGATGAAATGTTTAGACCCTTACTGATAAGTAAATCTAGAGTGTGTCTACGATTGTGTGTGGGTCCATGTACATGGCATGCCGAGTCAGATCAAAAGTTTTTAAAACAGTTTTGATTTCTTTTGCCATATTGGTTTCTGCATTATCTATGTGAATGTTAAAATCTCCAGCAATGGCAAAACAGTCAAACTCTGAGGTAATTGTTGATAACAGTTCTGTAAAGTCCTCAGCAAAGGCTCGAGAGTATTTTGGAGGCCTGTAAATAATGATGAGTAAAATGCATGGAGCACCTTTTAACACAATACCCAGATATTCAAAAGATGGGTAATTCCCAAATGATATTTGCTTACATTGATAGACATCTTTAAAAAGAGCAGCTACACCTCCACCTCTCCTACCCACTCTGCAGACACTCATAAAAGTAAAGTTAGGAGGGGATGTTTCATTGAGGACTGTTGCACTGCAGCTGTCTTCTAGCCATGTTTCATTTAGAAACATAAAATCCAGGTTGTTTGTGGTTATTGAGTCGTTGGCAAGAAGTGATTTATTTTTAAGTGAGCGGATGTTTAAAAGTGCATTTGAGAAAGTTACTGTTATCATAGCGGGGACCCGACACATATCACTGAGAGCTGGTATCAGTTGTTTTTGGTTCACCTCGAGCAGAGCGTTTTTTGGTTGATATCTGGGGGCTCGCAGCAATAGAGTGGGATAGTTTGGTTCAAGCATACACCAGTTCTTCCATTTTCTCTGAGAAGCACAGAAGTGGAGATGCTGGAGAGAGGAATAACATGTCTGGTGAGAGGGGCTGTTGCTGTGATATGTTGTCCTGGCTTCCCTGGCTGTTTTCCAGAAAGTCGTCCTTGGGTGCTGAATCTTGAACCAAGTTTGTTTGGGTGGTGGCCATCCTGTTGAAACAGTTGTCTCTGACTCCAGAAAAGATTGAAGTTGTCAATGAAGTTTACTCCTTTTATATTGCAGGTTTTTTGCAGTCATGTATTAAGCCCAAGCAACCATGAAAACCTGTTTGTTCCTCTTGCTGGGAGTGGTCCACTGATGAATGTCTGAACTTTCAGTCTTTTAAGTGTTTCAAAAAGTTAATTGAAATCCTTCTTAAGGAGTTCTGACTGCTCTGAAGTTCCCTGTTTACATCAGAAGTTGTTGCTCTTGGAAGGCAGCACGTAGTTGTATATCTGCTGCTAATGTTTCTGATTATAGAGTCGCCCACTATCAGAGTCCTGTGCTCAGCTGCGCTCTGAGCCTAGTGCCACTGTCTGCTCGACCTTGAGCGCCAGTTTGCATCAGTGTTAGTGTTATTCCTCATCTACATCCATTAATACTTCAAATCTGTTCTCAATATGTATAGGCGGTGGTAGGAAACAAGTGTTTGCAATCCTTGTCAGAGTCGTTTCTGGGGTAGAGAATTCTACTGCTACAATATGTGATGCTCGTGACAATCTGATGTCTCGAGTGCCTTTGGGTCTCGCTCCCTGTGTTTGTATGTCGATCAGTTAAGGCTTGTTTCTCTACACTCAGAATGGCCTGACTCACCGGCTGTATGCTGAGGGCATCCATGACGAAGCTCTGTTGTGTGTTCCGTCTGGTTTGGTGATCCCGCAAGTAACTTTGTTTCAAGAACTGCAATCCTTTGTAAAAGTCTGTGGAGCAAGTAGATTCTTGAACCAGAAGAGGCATTTTCTCTCTTGTCCTTTTGAATGTAGGCAGTTGTGTTTTCCCTTCCACAGAATGTTAGCTGATGGCTTTCAGTGGGAGGCTGGTCAGATAAAAGAATCCTGCTTTTTGTAGTAATCCAATCTTTGTCGTTTGAGCACTGTGTTGATTTGCTGAAGTTAAAATTAGGTGATAAAAGGAGATAAAATATAAAAATGCTAAGATGCTAAAATCACAGAAAAAGCTGATTTTAATTCAGAGTTAATCAGCATCATTAAAATGATGATGATCAAAGTATTATGATTACTTTTCAGTAAAAGTTGAATGTGAATGTGATTGGTTTATTCCAAACCAAGTACCTTGCCCCATAATGTCACTTTCATTTATATAGTGCTTTTAACAATATAGTTCGTTTCAAAGCAACTTTACAGTGATAATAGGAAATTAAAGTAACAGAGATTGTTTTGGCTTTACAGCATCTCTGGAATAAAGTTATTGTCCAGCTAAAGTTAGTTTTGATTGATTCACTTCCGTCGCAACGAACATTAGTTATTAACTTAGGGGCCGCTTACACGACACCCTTCTAACAGAAAACCCTTAAGTTCTCTCTGCGCAAACTTTAAAAACGTGAACCTGTAAGAACGCTGATGGCGTGCACATGCGTATTACGTGTTTAGTCTATAGGTATGCGTGTTTGAATATATATGTGCGCAGGCATGTAGTCCTCCTTTATAAACCAACCCTCAACAAACTACTTGTCTGGCCTTAAAATTTATAATACAGAATTTTTATCACTTCCGCGTATCCATGTGAAATGGAATTATCCCTACAACGTTTTATCTGTACAGAGGTAAAGGGTGAAGGAGGCCTTCACAGGGGAGAGACTAGTTGACACTTCAGGACTGCGTTGTCGTCGTGTCCAGGCGCAGGTCCTTCATCAGATCTGGATCCGGCCTGCATCCGGCGGTAAACCTTGGGATAAACAGAGAGACTAATATTAGCTTAGATGCCATTCTTCTTATGATGTAACAAGTACATCAGGATTTATGGGAAGTGTTCCCGGTTCCGGCTGACCTAATCTATGCAGCCTAACATTGAATTATAGAAGTCTATTAGGGCTGTTTTCGACTAAGGATTTTCATAGTCGAATCTGATTCGTTAGATTTTGCCGTAGTCGACTAATAGTCAAACCTTTTTTTTTTTTTTTTTTTTTTTTTTTAAGATAGCAGCTAGATTTTTTCCATTTCAAACAAAAGAGCTAAAAAAAAACTAAAAAAAAACATGGTGTGTAACAAATACCTTTTATTCATTTAAAGCCAGATGAACAAAACATATCACACATATCAAACATCAGAAAAGTTCACATAAAATAGGAACAAATTGGCTTCAAAAACAACAACGTGCCAAAACATGCCTTTATCTCTCACTTAGGAACCTATTTCTTGGCTTTTAATTCACAGTTCACACTCGGGAATCGGGATAAAATAAATAAATAAAATTGAACTTAGGCAACAGCCTGGCACTAGTCCAAAATGTCATAAACATTTTTCAAAATACAATAAGCCTGCCTGAATAAATAAAAACAATTACACAACAACGAAAATAAACATAGGCCTAATATAAGTCATAATCGAATGGGCTTCAGAAAGTGCACATGCAGCAAAAAAAAAAAAAAAAGAAAAAGGAAAGGATGTCTTCGTTGCTGAGACGCTTCGCGCGCAGCCTTCAGCTTAAGTTCACATTGTCCCAAAAGAAAAAGAAAAAAAAATCACTTCTTCACATATGAAAAGTGTTCTACTGCACCTGTGGTTGTCTGATTCTTCTGAAGTTATTATCAATCTACCCGTTATTATCAATCTAAATTAATCTCGTTTTTAATTTAACTTAATTTCGTTTTTCTTTATTTAAATTTCGTTTTTCTTTATTTAAATTTCGTTTTGTCTTTACTTAAATTTCGTTTTTTCTTTATTTAAATTTTAAATTTTGTTTTTTCTTTATTTAATTTTTTTTTTCTTTATTTAAATTTCGTTTTTTCTTTCTTTAAATTTTAAATTTTGTTTTCTGTATTTAAATTTTGTTTTTCTTTATTTAAATCTACCCTTTACTGTGTCGGTAATTTGTTAGTCAGAAAAATATAGACTACCTTAAAGTATTGCTTAATTTAACAGGCCTGTGTGTGTGCGTTTTATATCACTAGTGCAGCGTGCGTTAATAAGCCCTGCCCGCGTGAGGCGTGCCGCTTCCTGCTCGCGTTGTTCTGTAGTTTACTAAAAGTTTATTAATTCTGAACGTGTCGCGTCTCGCGAGTCCATCTATATTGCACCAAATGCGACACTGCACTCCCTTGTGAAGTCGATTGGATGAACGGTTCTCGAAATAATCAAAATGCAAACGGACATACAGACACTTATAGAGATTCCTGCCTTTATTAGAGAGAAGCATATGTTCAGCACCCTCTCGAAGCTTTGAATATTCGATGTTCATTACTACCGAAGCATCGAAGCTCAAAAAATGGTATGCGGACCAGCCCTAGGGGCGGCACAATTGTTTTTCGCCTAGAGCGGCAGAATTGCACTCGCCGGCCCTGACTGCTGCTCATTGGTTACATAACACTTCCCTACTATTCGACTATGAGGTTCATAGTCGAATCAGACCTCTCCGAATCGAATCGTCGAATCCTCGACTATTAGAAGTCAGCCCTAAAGTCTATAATTTGTTATGTGTATGCTAGGTCAAAGAGATGTGTTTTTAGTCTAGATTTGAACTGACAGAGTGTGTCTGCTTCCCAGACAATGTTAGGAAGACTGTTCCAAAGTTTTGTTGCTAAATAAGAAAAGGATCTACCACCAGCAGTCCATTTTGATATTCTAGGTCAGGGCTATTCAATTAGTTTCATTCGACGGCCGCATTATCAAATCGAAAAGTTGAGGTGGGCCGGTGGGTTGGTTTGGGGGTTTATCTTATTTATTGAAACATAACAGTTTCAATAAATAAGTTAAAGTAACCCTAAAAAAGTGTGGTATTTACTTGGAAATGTGGTACCCAACAGTAGCCTATGCAAATATATAAAACCATAATAAATAAAAACTTGATAATTTACAGCTGTGTACAACTATTTTCCTTGGAACAAATAAATTATTTATACAAACTTATAGCAGTTGGTGAGAAATAATAATTATTTTATTTATAATTGTTATGCTTAAATGAAAATATTCTGACAGTGAGAATTGTTAACCACAGGCTACTCACTCCCAATGTATAAAAAATGCCTAAACACAAGTTAAAAACTATATGCACCTTTACAAAGAAACTGACATAATTTCATAACAAGCATTAATTATATATTCCTCTACCCACCTAATAAAACTAATGCAATATAAATCACTATATTTACTATTATACTATATAATATTATAGTATATATATTTATTATTTATTACTACATAGTATTCAATAAAAATATTGCACATTTCTGCCCAACCATGGTAAATTACTACAGTAAATTCATGGTAAATGTTTGTAAGGGTGATTAGGGGATTTAAAGTCTTCTAATTTCGTTCATGCCACAATGTTTCTCCTGATTTCCTCATCAGTCTTGTTGGGAATGTTGAGGCTGTTTCATCCGATTTAATACTAATTAAATCATCGAGTGATTTGTGGTTTGTAACAGAGAGGTTTCTGTCGAACTGAAACGCTTCGCACTGGTTGTCGCAACGCTGTTTAACCCTCTGGGGACCAAGCTGTTTTTGGGGTCCTTGAGATGTTCTGACATGCCTTGACATTTGTGCTTTTTTCAGTTATTTATAAACATGTTAATGGCAAAGGTGTAAATTCACTCTATATAGCACAAACAGGGCTACCATAATATGCGAGCAACGTGTATGTAGATGTTTGTATTTTTAAGAGAATAATGTTTATGCGTGGTTATTGGAAAAAATTAAAATGAAAGTTGCTGAATTAAGACCACAAAACACATATTAAATATGTGTCCACAAGACTTTTGACTAATGGATGTTGTCCCTTTGAGTTCTAGCTTCAAAATGATGTAAAAATAGTCTTGCTTTATCATTCACAAAAAAAAAATACATTGATTTAAATGGTGTAAAACAGGTTTTGCTTGGAAAGCCAATATGCGAGGGGGAGGAGTAGTTTACACCTTAGATTATGAATGTCCCACCCACTCTGCATAATTAGCCATTCACTCAGGTGTGAAACTGACTGAGCCACAATGCAAGGACAAAAGATGTATTTAGAAGAAGACTTATATTGACCATTTAAGATTTCGCTTACATCTCTCTTGTAAATATGTTTTGCTATTTTATTAAAAATGTTACAATTACAACAATAATTACAATTTCAACAATATTTCAAGTGTACTCTTTCTTTGTAAAAAAAAAAAAAAAAAAAAAGATTATAGGCCTACATATTATCATATGTATTCATTAGTTTGAATATAGCCAACATTGGAACATCTAACATCTTAGTCTATGAATTTATTTTTGACAAAAATAGTATTTTTTTTGCAGTTTAATACGTTGCTTATACAAATACATTTTATTTCAACATATTCCAGTCGATTTTTACTCATCTCAGTAGGCTATAGCAAAGCAGTTTATTCTTTCACACACAGACGCGCGATTCATATTTAGGCTAAACAGTCTTTACAAATATGTCCCCTTCATTCATCTCACAGAAAGGCGAGTAATATTATAGAAATGCGATTCATCTTTTTGCGGTTTACATAGGCCTACACTAACGTTATTCCATAACGTTATTCCACACGTGAGAAAAGAAAACAGCCTACCTCACTCCTCAGCGGAATCTGCTCCTCATTTCAGGAGATATTGCTCCTCATCAGCACTGTTCTGAGGAATATTTTCTCCATAAGGTAGGCTATAATGTCTCACTCGCGAGGAGTCGCGACGCGCTTTGTTTACAGCTGATGTGGGCGTTTCACAGCTATGAAATAGTTCTCAGAATTTGCGTTTGAATAGCACGCGCTCTCCGGGGAGTGGTCACATTACTGTGAATTAGGTCGTAATGAGCTCGACAGGAGTCGCTCTCTTTTTATACGGATTACAGAAGCTGAGAATATTTGTTTTTTATATAAATTACTTCATTTAAAAGATGCGATCTCAAGCTTTATGCCCGTGGGTCTGTTTGCCTGTTTGACTGAATTTTCGCGGAGTTATAGATCATTTTCGAACGCGTTTCAAATGGGAGTTTACTGACAGAGAGAAGGCAGAAATCGCATCATGTTAATTTTTCTTTATTTGTCAAAAAGCAAAACACTTTATTTTTATTGTGAGTATACAGAAAAAAAATAGAAACTGAACAGGATCGATTGATGTATTACACGAAAATGAAAGATCAAAATTAACAGAGCATTTAGTGTTTATTTTCATTGCTAAAAAAAAAAAACGAGCAAAACGCGCGGGCACGTTTTTGGGGCCCTTGAGATGTTCTGACATGCCCTGACATTTGTGCTTTTTTCAGTTGCTTATAAACATATTAATGGCAAAGGTGTAAATTCACTCTATATAGCACAAACAGGGCTACCATAATATGTGAGCCACGTGTATGTACATGTTTTCATTTAAAGTTTCTAAAAAACTAAAGTTTCTGAAATAAGGCCACAAAACACATAGTAAATATGTGTCAATAAGACTTTTGACTAATGGATGTCGTCGCCTAGAGTTTTTTCTTCAAAATGATGTGAAAATCATCCTGCCTAATCATTCACATAAAACGATACATTGATTTAAGTTTTGTGAAACACTTCTAGTTTGGAAAGCCAATATGCGGATGGGGCGTAAACGATCATGCATATTTAGTAGTTCACACCTGATGCGCTGAAGGGCCGCTGTGCCTTGGTGAAACGGTGTTTGTACATGAAGAGCTCTTTTCCAAAACGCCATAAACCTAAAAAGCTGCCTCAAAGATCCACCAAAAGTAATGATTATGAATATGTAAAATATTGCAATAAGACATTTTAAATGTTTATTAACTTCTGGCAAAGATGAAGTTGACGATAGGCTATTGACTCGCGATCTTCGCAGTAGGCTAGTGAACGCACTGGAGAAATGCACATTTATTAGGCTACATAGTTTTTTGTTTTGGATGGTTTTGTTTAGAACCAGCTTTCTGTAAATATATTTCACATTTTTTAGACATGTGAGGTGAGTAGGCTACGGTCTGGTTAATGATGATCTCCAGTTCAAGCACCTTATGTTGTGATTGCTAGCCTATATTTACTTTTTATGTATTAAATCCAGGAAATTTGTTAATGAAAAAATTATTAAAATTAAGATACAATTAATACAAAACGAAATTCGTTTTAAAGAAAGGATTTGTACTTTCTGTTTTGAGGTCTCTGTGAAAGTTTGAAAGTCTTTTAGTGCTGCTTTCAGAGCGCTCGCGTCCATAATGGAGAACTGTCACGTAATATTGTTTTTTCCTCATAAATGCGAACACGAAAAATAAAAGACAAAAGACTTTTAAGTAAAACTTACTCTGAAATTGTGTCCTCGGCGGAATTCGCTCTTCAAAATGCTGCCGTTCGTCGTCTGAGTTACAATCTTCCTCTGAGGAAAAGGTGCATTCTTCCTCGCTGTCCAGAATCATCTGAAGGGCGTCTTTACCGGAGAAGCGTGCCATACTCAAAACGCGATGAACTATCAGTAAGTCTGATGAAGAAACTGTGTTTTTATGGCATTGATCGGGGGGCATATGCGATGCATACTAGATCACCTAAACTATTTACCATGTGAATAGCGCCGGGGGCGGGGCGGCCGCAGCTTATTATAGAGATAATGAGGCAGAAGGAAAAACGGTATCTCTCCTTGCTTTCAAACGGATTACATGAGTTGAAAACATTTGTTTTTTATATAAATTACTTCATTTAAAAGAAGAGATTTCAAGCTCCATAAAGACTTATCTCACGTGTCTGTGTGAGAAGTATTCGCTGAGTTACAGTTCATTTTCGAACGCGTTTCAGAATGGACTACACTGACAGAGAGAAGGCAGAACTCGCTTTGTGTTTATTTTTCTTTATTTGGCGAAAAGCACCACACTTTGTTTTTATTGTGAGTATACACAAAAATAATACACATTTAACAGAATCGATTGATGTACGAAACTCCTATGAAAAATCAAAGTCAACAGAGTATTTATGAGTTTCTTTTACACTGATAAAAAAAAAGCGAGCTGGTATCGCCGGCGATACCGCCGACCTCAGGGGGTTAATATAGTGTCCGGGACCGGGAGTAAACGCAACTCCGTGCTGGGCCGTGTTGAAACAACTAGTGAAACAACTGAAAACAGCGCTATTTGTTGTTATACTGTACTGAACGAGAAACCGCTTCAGATGATTCAGGTGACGGAGCAGTCCGAATGAATCCGAATAGTTTTAGACCGTTATGCAAGCACGTTTAGAATCGAACCAAAAGAATGATTCATTCACGAATGATTGGTATCGCTGGTTCAGTCGACATAAATTCGGGACACATATAATAACTCCTGAAATATTCGCATGTAAAACGTTTCTCAGGTCAATTGGAGCGAGTATCAAACTGAATTAGCCGCACCGCCAGGAAAAGAGGAGGAGGGAGGTTTGGTGCCGTCGGCCCGCGGGCCGCCAATTGAATAGCCCTGTTCTAGGTATTATCAACTGGCCGGAATTTTGAGATTGCAATAGACGTGAAGGACTATAATGCGTTAAGAGCTCACTCAAGTACTGCAGAGCTAAACCATTTAGTGCTTTGTAAGTAATGAGCAATATTTTAAAATGTATACAATTTTTAATAGGGAGCCAATGCAGTGTTGACAGAACGGGGATAATATGGTCATACTTCCTGGTTCTGGTGAGAACTCTAGCTGCTGCGTTGTGGACCAGCTGTAGTTTTTTTTATTTAGTGTGCAGGGCAACCACCCATTAGAGCATTACAATAATCTAGCCTTGATCTCATGAACGCATGAACTAATTGTTCCGCATTTGTCAATGAGAGCATATGACGTAATTTAGATATATTTTTAAGATGGAAAAATGCGGTTTTACAGATACTAGACACGTGACTTACAAATGAAAGATTGGTATCAAAGAGCACACCCAGGTTCCTAACCGACGACGAAGACTGTAGTAGACGGTTGCATAGTTATAATTTGTTAATAAAGAAGTTCATAAAGACATTACTGCTGCGCTGCTTGGAAACGTCTGGGGTTGAAGATTTATTTTTCGTTAATTTAGCCAGTTTCACATAAATATCTAGGGTTTCGTTTATTTTCTTCTAATAGGGTTGAAAAATAAACAGATCTAGCAGCTTTTAAGGCCTCTCTGTAGGCAATCGTGCTCTCTTTCCATGAAATGCAAAAAAAACTCTAGTTTTGCACTCACAATTAACCTTAATTAAAGTTTGGATGCGTGTCTCTAGTTCTGAAATCTTCTCCATCAGCCTGACTGTCTCCCTGCATTTATCACATGTAAATCCTTCATTGCTGACAGAGAATGCTATACTATACATGTAACATGAAGTGCAAGTGACAATAAGGTAATAATAGGAGAAGACATTACTCACCATGTTTGTTGACTGATCCTACTCACCACAGTTGTTTGATTTATAAAAGGTGCGGGCACACGCAAGAGAAAACACGGCAAGCACGGATGGCAGGTTAACAGGCTAGCGAGATACTAGCGTGTTGTGCTAGTGATAACGATTTAGATAAAAGCTAGCGATGTCAGATTAATGTGATAGGCAATATTAGACCATATCTAATATATGTTGATGAGCTAGTTAAATTTAGCAAATAAGAACAACAAGGAATGATATTAAATAGAGATTCAAAACAGAAGGCTATACAGAGCTTACAGACACTGACCAGCAGCAAGGCAGACAGGAGCAATCGTTCAAGGCAATGAGCAAGAGTGCATTCGCCACCCTGGTGTGCACAATGCCCTGGGTGTGCACACTAATGCAATTATTTTTTACATTCATTTTTTTGGTTTCAGTAACTGGGAATGTGTATAGTTTTTTATACCCACTGTAAATGTGTACATTTATTTCATTCATAATGAATTCATTATTCATTTACATAATGCCAAGGAAATGCAGTGAATGAGTTCTGATGACACTGGGTTGCAATATAAATGTGCTAATAAATCTAGATATAACCAGATTGTTGTTTTAGAAATTACCTGGTTGCTTTATTGATTCTCCAGGGTCTCGTGTGAATGGTCAAACACGGTTAGAACGGCACATGGCCGGCTATGAAAGCTCCTCCACCATGATGAGCAGTGAACTGGACACCACCAGCTTCTGTGACTCAGATGAGGATGACACCATGAGCAGGTACACATTGTGTAACTGGAAAAAGTAATACCTACGATCTGTTTTCAAGAGGATTTAGAATTCAGATATTGACAGCAGCTTTCTGTCAGGCCTGAAAAAGACACCTAAAAAGTGATCTCTTACAAATTTATTTTAGGATTTGTGTTAGTTTGAAAACATTAACAGTTAGAGTTTATGCTCGTAAATGTTGAATTGGATTTGATATTTAGGTTTGTGCACAGTCTCTATCTTCTTCAAAGGATATAATAATGTCTGCCAACTACATGATATTGGCATGATTTTATAAATGAATGGTGTGGAACATATAACTAGTTTTTTATTTGTTTGGTTTTCATCTTTTACATGTTTTAATGTCTTGTTCAATTTTCTATGCAGGTTTAGTAGTTCTACAGAACAGAGTACAGCCTCCAGATTGTTAAAGAGACACCGCAGGCGTAGGAAACAGCGGCCACCGAGACTAGAACGGGTAAAGCAGCATCAACTCTTAAAATCTTCACTGTTTACTGTTTTGTGAAATATTAACAGTGTTTTCTTTTTTTAATTTCTTTTTTTATTGACAAACCTTCTCAGAGGTTCTCAGTTGTATTTGTCAGTATATAAATATAATAAACAGAAAATGTATGCACTCTGTTACTTAACTGTCATAGTGCCAATTCAGGTTACTTGTATATTCAAGAATGTAATATCATTACATTATATTGTCATTTGCTGCCTCAAATTGATTTTATTTATGGTGTTATTTTAGGCATCATCATTCAGCAGTGTGACTGACTCCACAATGTCACTCAACATCATCACTGTTACTCTCAACATGGGTGAGTTCAATGTGTAACAATGTTTGGTATTTCAAAAATAATTATGCGTCTTAGTTTTTATCTAAAACTTTTCATAATGTAATAAAATATACATAGACTAGCTGTATCTAGCATGGATTTTATGTAATTTTCTCGCTCTGTCTCTACAAGATAAATATAATTTCTTGGGCATCAGTATTGTTGGTCAGAGTAATGAGAGGGGAGATGGAGGCATCTACATCGGCTCCATTATGAAGGGAGGAGCTGTGGCGGCGGATGGGCGAATAGAGCCTGGAGACATGTTGCTGCAGGTGCTGCACTTTCTCTCCATTTATCTGTTCATTCTGATGTTTGTCATTTTGATGTTCATTATAAAGTCTCTTTCCATCTGCAGGTGAATGATATAAACTTTGAGAACATGAGTAATGATGATGCTGTGAAGGTGCTAAGAGACATTGTACACAAACCTGGGTGCGTCTTACAAACGTCTCTTGAGTTATGTCCTAAATGTTTTGTGGTATAACATCACGTTTAAACATTGCATTGAGTTTGTTTATGTGTGTTTGGCTGCAGACCCATCATCCTGACTGTGGCTAAGTGCTGGGACCCTTCACCTCAGGGATACTTCACACTGCCCCGCAGTGAGTAACTCTGAATTATAAAAGTATTGATTGAGATGTAAAGAGGTTGAGAGATCTAAACTTGATTGATGATTGAGAGATCTAAACTTCTTTCTTGAACTAAACTTTACTTCTGTTATTTTTAGATGAGCCGATCCGACCCATTGACCCTGCTGTGTGGGTAACTCACTCTGTGGCCATGAGTGGTGGAGCATACCCTCCTTACCCTCCCAGCACCATCACTTCCAGCTCATCTGTTACAGAGACTGATAGTAATCCCTTGTCTTTCACTCTCTTTCTCACTTTTTCTCTAAATCCTTATCTTTAATATCCATTACATCAACCACTTCTTTCTTTGACCTATGAAAGTCGTTGACTGCGTTTACAAACACACAATAAAATAATACCCAAATAAACACCCCTTATTGTGAAAGAGCTGTTTAAGACACAAAAGCGGTGTTTGTGTTTACATGCACTAGTCAAGTCACCTTTATTTATATAGCGCTTTATACAATAGATTGTTTCAAAGCAGCTTTACAGTGATAACAGGAAAGTGATGCATTTCGGCTGTTGTTCAGCTAAAGTCAGTTCAGTGTTGATTCAGTTGTTAGCTGTGTTAGCTATTGTAGTTTTCAATTAAAAGCTATACATCCAAGTGCAACACTGGTGGTGGTTGAGGAGAGATCCCCTGATATGATTGTAAAGCACATACAGTGAGGAAAATAAGTATTTGAACACCCTGCTATTTTGCAAGTTCTCCCACTTAGAAATCATGGAGGGGTCTGAAATTGTCATCGTAGGTGCATGTCCACTGTGAGAGACATAATCTAAAAAAAAAAATCCAGAAATCACAATGTATGATTTTTTAACTATTTATTTGTATGATACAGCTGCAAATAAGTATTTGAACACCTGAGAAAATCAATGTTAATATTTGGTACAGTAGCCTTTGTTTGCAATTACAGAGGTCAAACGTTTCCTGTAGTTTTTCACCAGGTTTGCACACACTGCAGGAGGGATTTTGGCCCACTCCTCCACACAGATCTTCTCTAGATCAGTCAGGTTTCTGGGCTGTCGCTGAGAAACACGGAGTTTGAGCTCCCTCCAAAGATTCTCTATTGGGTTTAGGTCTGGAGACTGGCTAGGCCACGCCAGAACCTTGATATGCTTCTTACAGAGCCACTCCTTGGTTATCCTGGCTGTGTGCTTCGGGTCATTGTCATGTTGGAAGACCCAGCCTCGACCCATCTTCAATGCTCTAACTGAGGGAAGGAGGTTGTTCCCCAAAATCTCGCAATACATGGCCCCGGTCATCCTCTCCTTAATACAGTGCAGTCGCCCTGTCCCATGTGCAGAAAAACACCCCCAAAGCATGATGCTACCACCCCCATGCTTCACAGTAGGGATGGTGTTCTTGGGATGGTACTCATCATTCTTCCTCCTCCAAACACGTTTAGTGGAATTATGACCAAAAAGTTCTATTTTGGTCTCATCTGACCACATGACTTTCTCCCATGACTCCTCTGGATCATCCAAATGGTCATTGGCAAACTTAAGACGGGCCTTGACATGTGCTGGTTTAAGCAGGGGAACCTTCCGTGCCATGCATGATTTCAAACCATGACGTCTTAGTGTATTACCAACAGTAACCTTGGAAACGGTGGTCCCAGCTCTTTTCAGGTCATTGACCAGCTCCTCCCGTGTAGTTCTGGGCTGATTTCTCACCTTTCTTAGGATCATTGAGACCCCACGAGGTGAGATCTTGCATGGAGCCCCAGTCCGAGGGAGATTGACAGTCATGTTTAGCTTCTTCCATTTTCTAATGATTGCTCCAACAGTGGACCTTTTTTCACCAAGCTGCTTGGCAATTTCCCCGTAGCCCTTTCCAGCCTTGTGGAGGAGTACAATTTTGTCTCTAGTGTCTTTGGACAGCTCTTTGGTCTTGGCCATGTTAGTAGTTGGATTCTTACTGATTGTATGGGGTGGACAGGTGTCTTTATGCAGCTAACAACCTCAAACAGGTGCATCTAATTTAGGATAATAAATGGAGTGGAGGTGGACAATTTAAAGGCAGACTAACAGGTCTTTGAGGGTCAGAATTCTAGCTGATAGACAGGTGTTCAAATACTTATTTGCAGCTGTATCATACAAATAAATAGTTAAAAAATCATACATTGTGATTTCTGGATTTGTTTTTTTAGATTATGTCTCTCACAGTGGACATGCACCTACGATGACAATTTCAGACCCCTCCATGATTTCTAAGTGGGAGAACTTGCAAAATAGCAGGGTGTTCAAATACTTATTTTCCTCACTGTATACAAATCACAGTTAGCTAAAAATTTATTAATTTAAATAATGTAATAATTTAAGGCAGAAACAATGAGCTCATTGAAGTAAAGAATACTTGTTTGTTAACAAATGATTATGACAAAATTGTAGCATTGGTGCATGTTGATTTAGAGTTAGCGTCATCTGAAGTCTTTGCGGGAGTTGCCGCCGTCTCTTCACTGGTGTTGGGGCATCTGAAGTCTTCATAATAGGCTGGATCCAAACTGGAGCTGACATACTCTCTAGTTACCTCAGGATGGGCATCCCGAGATAAAACACAGAAGCAAATAGAATATAATTAGCGTAGCTGCTGTTCATAACATTAAGCAAGGATAATCATGAGCATTTGATCTGATATAACTGGATTATAAGGTTATGAGATGCATTAAATGAATGGTAGGCTAAAGTGATGCGTCTTTAATCTACATTTAAACTGGGAGATCGAATCTGAGCCCTAATCCAGAGTTTAGGAGCCAAATGTGAAAACGCTCTCCCACCTTTAGTGGATTTAGATATCCTAGGTACTACCAGAAGCCCAGAGTTTTTTTTAACTTAAAGAGCCTGATGGATTGTAAGGCGATAGAAGATCAGTTAAATACACAGGAGCTAAGCCATTTAGGGCCTTATAGGTCAGTAGCAATACTTTGTAATTGATACGTAACTTAACAAGTAACCAGTGTAGAGATGATAAAATTGGTGTTATTTGATCATATTTTCTTGACCTGGTAAGAACTCTTGCAGCTGCATTTTGTATTAATTGTAGCTTGTTTATTGAGGATGAAGGACAACCAGCTAGTAATGCATTACAGTAATCTTGTCTAGAGGTCATGAATGCATGAACTAGCTTTTCTGCATCAGAAACAGATAGCATGTTCAGGAGTCTGTTTTTGTAACATATGAAATATGATTTTCGAAAGACAAGTTGCTGTCTCTCGCCTGCTGCTTTTGCTCGCTCGAACACTTTTATTTTTAGCAGTCGAGGGGCGGGACTTACTGTTTTAATAACCTCAAATGTCATTGGTTACTTCCCATTTTCCGGAAGTCAGTTGTGATTGGACGCCTGTCCAATGACCCGTAATTCACTTGACTTCAGACATGATATTTGTTTTATTTATTTATATTAATGTGTAATGTGATTTAATGCATTGGTAATATAGAATAGATTCTTACCAGATACTTTATTAACAGAAAGTCATTCTAGTGATTGCGTTGTGTTGTTTAGAGATATTTACTGACTGTAATGATGCATTCCCATGGTTATTAGCATTGTAAATCTACCAAAATTCTTATACATTTTTACATTTTATATTTATAACACTATGATTTATGATTATGATTTATGACAAATATGATTATTTGTGTTATTGGCATTAAAATATCTAAAAGAAATTGAAGAAAAATGGGAATGCAAAGTCAAATTTGCTGTAGTTCACCACTACATTACCACTATACTCCCATTCACCACTATTAACGTTTACCCAACCAAAATTATATTGGATCTGAGAACCTCAGAAATGTAAAAAGTGTCCATTAAATAGTTGTATATATAACAAGGACTTTGGATGAAAGATAAATTACTTGTTTATATCAATAAGCAAGATTTTTTGTGTAAGCTTTTCATTATCATCCTATGTATTACTATTATGTCAATTTTGAGTGGTTCATTATATTTTCTATTAAATGTAAAAGGGGTTTTGGCAGCATGAATGCATTTTTTTATTTTTTTATTTTTTGATATTTTATGTTCAGATGGGGTGTAATCATTCATGCTGTGTACTGTACTTGCCTCATACTTTCTCTTATTAGGTTATTCGCTTACAAAAAGTTAGATGATTAAGATCACTATATAATGTTGTAATATCTACTTTGCTGGGTTTAAGCTGGGTTTAATAATTTGCTGGGTTTAATTTTGTTCCTCTGTATTCTGTAGCAAATTCTGAAAAGGCATTTGTAAGCTACAATTAATGCTGTGTACTGTATCTTAACTTGAGAAGCCAGAACCCCTTTTACGTTTAATAGAAAATATAATGAACCATTTATATTACGTAAAAATTTATACGAATTTTGGTAGATTTACAATGCTAATAACCATGGAAATGCGTCATTACAGTCTGTAAATATCTCTTAACAACACAATGCAATCACTAGTAAGACTTGCTGTTAATAAAGTATCTGGTAAGAATCTATTCTATATTAACAATGCATTAAATCACATTACACATTAATATAAATAAATAAAACAAATTAAGTGATGTCTCATGTCTGAAGTCAAGGACAGGCGTCCAATGACATTGTAACCAATGACATTTGAGGTTATTAAAACAGTAAGTCCCACCCCTCGACTCCCAAAAATAAAAGTGTTCGAGCGAGCAAAAGCAGCAGGCGAGAGGAGATCAAGTGCGAGAGCGTGGGGAATGATCATGCACGCGGTTTGAATGAGCTCGCAAGTTCCCGTTTCCTCGTGTGTAGATCTGTTATCCTCTCGCGAATGTCATTTACTGCGCGCGCCAGCATCAGTTGTGCGCTCCGTTAATTTTGTCATTGATTTTCCGCCATACTCCCAGGTCGTGAAGGATGAAGTAACAGTACATCCTTCTAAATGCAAATTGTATTCTTAGAGATTCTGTGTACATGATTTTGGTCCAATGAGACAGTTAAACTCAGTCTTAGCTGAATTTAATAGAAGAAAATTACAGGTCATCAAATATTTTATATCTTTAATACTGTACACTCTGTCAACTTAGATCATTTAGAGATTTCATCTGGTCGTGATGAAATATATAACTGAGTATCATCGGCATAATAGAGGATACTAATTCCATTTTTTCTTATAATATAACCATGTGGCAGCATATATATTGAAAATAGCAGAGGGCCTAACACAGATCCTTGCCGCACTCCATAATTAACTGACATTATCTTAGATTTTTCCCCATTTAAATAGACAAAATGGAAACAGTCTGATAGGCACAATCTAAACCACCTTAAAGGTGCTCTAAATGATGTTGGGTGACGTCACTTCTTGTTGACGTTTAAAGTATTGTCAAACAAAACAGAGGCTAGCTCCTCCCTCCCTCCTCCTCATCCACGCACTAACCCTCCAAACCACACCCCAAATCCTTCTTGTCGGTTATTGGCTGGAACAGTTTGTTATGTTTCGTGGTGAGGGTTAGCCCAGTTTGTTTTTCTTGCCGTTTGTGGAGCCTGGGGTGTCTACAGAGACCGCGTTTTTTTTACAGTGTGTTCAGGGGACAAGCAGCTAGCGGATGGTGAGGAGATGTTTGCTGTATACGTGACAAAAAAATGTTTTGACCTAAAAAATGTGTGACATCGCTCAAGCACCTAATCTCTGTCCCTGAATACCAGTGTAATTTTGTAGTCGATCTATAGTGTCGAACGCTCACCAAGATCAAGTAAAACTAATATTAAGATACAGCCTTAGTCAGAAGCTAGAAGTAAATAATTTGTAATTTTAATGAGCGCAGTGCTGTCTGTGCTATGACGGGGCCTGAATCCAGTTTAAAAATTTTCATACATATCATTATTTTGCAAAAAAGAGCACAACTGAGCAGACACAACTTTTGCTAGTATTTTAGTCATAAATGGAAGATTTGAAATGGGTCTGTAATTTGCTAATTAATTTGGAACAAATTGTGATTTCTTTAATGAGAGGCTTAGTAACTGCCAGCTTGAATGATCTTGGAACATGACCTAGAGATAAAGACGAGTTAATAATATTGAGAAGAGGCTCTTCTGCTACAGGTAACAACTCTTTCAGTAATTTAGTGGGTATTGGATCTGATAGAAAATTTTGTTAGTTTAGATGCAATGATAAGTTTATTTAGCTCTTCCTGTCCTAGTTGTAAAGCACTGCAATTGTTCTTGAGGGGCGATAATTGAGGCTGAAACATTAGACGCTGTCAAAGGTAGTACATATTTCTGATGCTTTCGATTTTCTTTGTGAAGAAATTCATAAAGACATTACTACTAAACTGTAATGGAATCATTTGTTCAGGTGATGTCTGTTTATTGTTAATCTAGCCACTGTACTAAATAAAACATTTTTTGTTTTGGTTATTTTCTATTAGTTTGCGGAGATGCTCGGCCCTGGATGCTTTTAGAGCCTTTTTATAACAGAAGTGCTGTCTTTCCACGCGATTCTAAAGACCTTTTAATGAGTTTGTTTCTCAATTACGCAATAATTAAATTACGCTCTTGATTACTAGTTTCTCTCTTGATAGCGTGTGTAGCACTGTTGTACCATGGTGCATTACTTTTCTTTCTAACCCATTTTAATCTGATCGGTACAACAGTTTCTAATGTACTAGAGTTTTTCCACTTTTATTGTGACCTTTTAATTAAATTATTCAATTAAATGGGCTGTTTTTGCTGTTGTGCCTTTAAGACATGTTTGAAAACACCTCATCGTCTGTAAAATGAGCAACCGCAATTTGCTGCGCTAATTCCTGGGCTGCAGGTTTATCATATCTTTACGTAGCTACTAGAGATCAGCTCTAACGTCACCTGAATCCACTATTAAAAATAAATCATCAACCCGCCACCCACACAAATCTCTGTTTTTCTCTGATTTAGATATCTGCACCTGATCACATTACTCGTCACGTTACAGATGTCCTAATTCTCAGTGTTAATGGTGATATGGTATCATATTACCCTGAAGTAGGCAGCTTTTAAACATTTATTTAAAGTAAAAATTCTTTGGCAAAATTGCATTTGTTTAATAACCTAAACACAGGCTTTACTCCCTTCAAACTTAAATTGGAATGTCACTGTTTCGTCACTGCAACTTCCCGAACATACACACAATAAATTAAACATGTTTATCCCAAGCAAAGGCTGGATATAGGCTGTTATTAGTTTGTCCTATACATACACAGCCATGCTTCACAGCTGTGGTTAACTACTTCGGTAACGCTTTACAATAAGGTTACAATAATGAACTGCACTTATACAGCATTTATTAATCTTTGTTAATGTTAATTTCAACATTTACTAATCCTTTATTAAAATCGTGTTAGTTAATGCACTGAACTAACATGAACAAACAATGAACAGCTTTATTTTTATTAACTAACATTAACACAGATTTACAAATACAGTAACACATGTATTGCTCATGGTTTGTTCATGTTAGTTAATGCATTAACTAATGTTAACTAATGAACCTTATTGTAAAGTGTTACCACTACTTCACTAAAATACTCCCACAATGTACTTTTCTTTCCTTCCTTTTGTTTGGTCTTTAATTCTACTTTTTTAAATTCCTCTCTGAACTGTTTTGCCCCCATTGCTGCAACCCCGCAACTGTGTAGCTTAGAGTCTGCAAATAAGTGCCTGATGAAAAGTTAAGCTTCAATCATGTTAATATTCCATTATGTTGGAAAACACAATTAAGCTTGTGGATTTTTAGTTAAAGCAGTTTAAAGCTGATCTTTTGTAGGTTTTTTTCCCCCTTAGTTTTATATAATGACGTCTAGGTGCTCTAGGCATATGTTTTCCTTGATTGTTTTTTCTTTTTTTTTTGAAGAGAAATACGCTGTTGTTGAAAACAAAATTAAAAGTGTGACTCACATTCGTTGCATTTTACTGTAAAATGAGAGTTCCGTGTCAACAAATTATAATGATTTTTCTCATCCACCGGCGACCCAACAAATCTCATTTTAACATCATGAAAACCACAGATTTCAGAATTAGTTGTTTTTGCTGCTTAGTTTTAATAAATGGTCTTTGTGGACTGCAGAGGAAATTTTTAAAAGATCTAATTAGTTTTCATATCCCTTTTAAATCTCCATTTTCACCATGTTGTCTCCTATTACAGTCAGAATCTAGAAGGATGTGGCATCACTTCTCAGCCTTTACAATCTTTATCTTTTCCTGTAGGGTTTGATGAGTTCTCGCTCTCCTTGCATTCTGATATGACGTCGATTGCTAAAGCCATGGCCTCTCCTGACTCTGGCCTGGAAGTCAGAGACAGGATGTGGCTAAAGATCACCATCCCGAATGCATTCCTGGGTGAGTCTAACCAAAGACCAAGAGAGGGAGATTTATAATTACATATACATTTATGCATTTAGCAGATACTTTAATCCAAAGTGGTTTACAAATGAGAAATAAAAGAAATAAGAGATTTAGGAGTAAGTAACATGAGAAGTTGTGTTATGTTATGTTATGTTATGTTATGTTATGTTATGTTGATACAATTTTCCAAGACTGTTCAAAGGTGTACAGGCAAGAATACAAATGAAAGTAAGAAACAATGAAAGTATAGAGAAAATTATTATTATTAATTTATGTATAGAAGGTTGCCTGAGGAAATGAGACTTTAGGTAATATGAGCAGACAAGGAGAATATTAGCTCATTTAGCTCATGCTTAATCAAATAGAAAGTGGAATTTGTGTCATATATATATATAGTGTGTGTGTGTATATGTACATGTATATGTATAATGTATGTATCATATATACATATAGCTAAAATGTGTCCAAACCCAAAGATCTACACCCTACGTTTTTGTCCAACAAGCTTTTAAATTAAAAACATTCTTTATTTATTTATTCTTACTTTGCTCTGTGTTTCTGAATTGACAGGATTTAAGAAAAATGACCAGACACAAAATTTTGTAGTGTTTGCTGAATCTTTTGAGAGCTTTTTAGAGTCAAAAATCAGGTAGTAATTATCAATTTGGACCAAATGCAGGATATTTTCTTTGACATTGTTCTCTTACGAGAGGTTGCTTACGCTACGGGTAAAGTCATCTTTTCTTGAGATCTGAAGCCAAAAATTATCCTTAATTTTGTATTTATTGTCAACGCAGTGCGGCAGCCAGCAGACCATAGCAGGCTGTATCAGCGTGCTCATTGGCTGACCTACACAACTGCAGCAGCCTACCGGTGAGCCCTGCGTGACGTCGCGCCCTCCACGCGTCACAGCCGGCCAGAATGGGTGCGGCTTAGCGTATATAAGGAAGAGCTCAACAGGCTGAACTCTGATTTTCATTTCTTCAGCGAAGCTCTTTGCATCGCTGGATCTTGAGAGCCGCCGCCGTCGAAACAAGCGACCAGCAAGCCCAGGAAGCGCCTGAGGAAGCCGGCCATCTTTGCCGTCTTCAGCCATCCCTGCCTGCTACGCCATCTGGCGACATATCCTTTTCCTGCCTTGATGCTCGAGCTCAGCCGCACGCCGTCCTCGGGAACAGCCTGCGCGAAGCTCCACCCAGCGTCCAGCTCAGCCTCAGCCTCCTCTCGCGCCCTGTTCTTCGCACAATATGTTCCCCGTCCAAAGCCACCGGGACATCGTGTGTAAAACGGCCAGCCATCGCTGTCTGCGAGCCGCCGTATTCGAGCACCGAGAGCGCGCGCACCACGCCCCCGCGCCTCCGAATCAGGTTCTCGAGCCCGCGGAATGCGGCAATCGGAACCCGGAGGCCATTTTGCCCCTAACCGTACATGCAAAAGCATGGGAAGCTATTCCAGGCGCGTCAGAATGGGTGCTGAGCACAGTAAAGCAGGGCTATTCGTTGTAGCTCGCTCGCTATCCCCCGTGCTTTCAAGCACGAACCAAGATTAGAGTGAATGGGGAAGTAGCACACCTACTTCGTGCAGAAATAGCGAAGCTTCTGTGCAAAGGTGCCATAGAACCAGTACCTCCTTCTCTGAGCGAGTCAGGCTTTTACAGCCGTTACTTCCTCGTGCCCAAGAAGGACGGAGCTCTCAGACCGATTTTAGATCTTAGATATTTGAACAAAGCTCTTATGAAAAGACCGTTCAAAATGCTCACAACCAGACAGATCCTCGCGCAGATTCGCCCGGGAGACTGGTTTATTACTCTCGATCTGAAAGATGCTTACTTTCAGATTCAGATAGTACCCCGTCACAGGCCATTCTTGAGATTCGCCTTCAACGGTCAGGTATATCGATACACTGTCCTGCCGTTCGGCCTGTCTTTAGCACCCCGTACATCAGGGTGGGAATTATACCGCGGCCACGCGGCCATGGCCTCCGTTGCCCTACACTTTGGCCTTCATGCCCCGTGAAAAAAAAAATCATCGTACGGCCACAGTGGCCTGTGTGCCCTGGCCCTGTCCAAGTTCCACCCAAGTAGTCTCTGAACTTCAATTAGTTTGTGGATTCGCGCAGGTGCAGTGTCATAATCACATCGATGATCTCACGCATCAAAACAGCAGTGCAAGAAGCATGTAACGTCAGCACCAACAGAAGAACGACACTGTTGTCGACACTGGTGCATAGATATATACACTAGATTTCGCCTTGGCTACGGCATTCGTTCATGAACTGCCGTAGCCAAGGCGAAATCTATATGTCTATCTATGCACCAGTCTGCGCACACGTCACACAGCAGGAAGCGCGCGCGCCCTCAGATCACTTGGACGTCGCTGTGTTACAAGAGGTAAAAACGATATAAATACTGTTCGTTTTCTCACACAAACTGCTCGTTTTGTGTCTTAGGCCATCAATGTGTACTTACGATGGGGAATTGTTTAATTTGGACGATGGGGAATTGTTTTAATTTGGACTCTGTGGATGCTCTTTGAGACCGTGACCATAGACCTGCATTATATGACTGACAGACAAGAACGGTTTGACCTAAAAATATCAAAATCTATTTGCTAGTAAGTTAGATAAGTGCCCTTTTCAGAAAAGGGCCCTATGCAAGGTTCCAGAGGTAACTGCGTTGGCGCACTGAAGCGTTTTTTTTTTTAATAGTTCAAAGTTACTATAAGATTTAATGTTATTACCTTGACAAACTATAACTTAACGTTACATCATTAAAAAGATATAAGACTCACGTTTCAGTATTTGACCACTATTGTATTCTGAGAAATCTATATTGACAGTTATGTCTTAATTTGTGTCAGGAGTTATGAAATGCAAAAATGAGTCGATACCTTTAATATGAATTATGAGCGTCAGACGCTCCCATTCATAAAAAACTCCTGTGCTGTCGTCATGAAAGCGATTCACAAAACAACGTCCCTCACGGCTTTTAGCTCAAAAGTGTGCAGATTTGGAGAAATATTGATATATTCTCAGTTTACATCAGATTTCTATTGACAGGAATAATATTTTATTTAATTTATAGCCAAATGCATCGATGTAATCATTATGAGCGCTGTATACTGATGTGCTGTGTTTTCAATTCATACCAGCAGCCTGAGGGCGCTCTACTGAACATTATAGTCCATATTTGAAACACATGAAGAAGAGCGTTCGACAATGCAGGAAATTATTAATTTATTGGCATTTGTGTTGTTTCTGAATGCTTTTATTGGCATTTGTGTTGTTTCTGAATGCTTTATTGGCATTTGTGGTATTTCTGAATGCTTTTATTGGCATTTATGTTGTTTCTATTGTTGTGTGAGGGTGTATACCTTCTGGATGTAATGGCGCTCTCTCTCTCTCTCATTAAAAAATGTTTTTTTTTTATTAAAAAAGTCATAATCCATGTCTTATTCCAAATTAGGATGTTATGGTATCAATCTGAATGGGAAAACCATCGAATTGTACGATGGCCTTTGTGCCCTGTCATATGGCCTTGGTGCCCCTAAAAAAAAAAAAAAGGTGGAGGCCAAATGGCCTTGCCCCTAAAATTACATAATTCCCACCCTGCCGTACATTCACGAAGTGCATGGACACGGCTCTCGCTCCCCTGAGATGTCAGGGCATGCGGATTTTGAACTATCTGGACGATTGGCTGATTCTAGCACAGTCAGAGGAAGAACTTATTTCTCACAGAACAGTGCTTCTCAGCCACCTGGAAAGCCTGGGTCTCATGGTCAACTGGACCAAGAGCTCATTACTGCCCAGTCAGTCAGCCTCTTTTCTGGGTTTAGAACTGGACTCTGTGGCAATGACGGCCCGGCTGTCGACACAGCGCGTGCGCCGTGTTCAACGCCTGGCCGCATCTTTCCAGATGGGCAGCGCCGCACCTCTAAAAACATTTCAGAGGATGCTGGGCTGTATGGCATCAGCTGCAGTAGTGCTTCAGCTGGGTCTACTGCGTATGTGCCCGCTGCAACGCTGGTTGAACGCTCGAGTGCCTCACCGAGCCTGGGCGTCCGGCGGCATACGAATCAGAGTGACTCAGAGCTGCGTTTCAGCACTGAGACCCTGGTTAGCGGCCGACTGGTACCAGCAGGGAGTGACAATGGGAGCCGTCTCGCACTGAAAAGTTATCTCGACAGACGCCTCCAACTTAGGTTGTGGCGCTCTTTTCGAGGGCAGACCGGTCTTTGGCCTGTGGTCAGACCAGGAGAAATGCCTCCATATAAACTGTTTGGAGATGATAACGGTCGAGAACGCGCTCAAACGTTTCCTCCCACACATACTGGGCCACCATGTTCTAGTCCGTTCGGACAACATGTCCGTGGTGTCCTACGTGAACCACCAGGGCGGTGTCAGATCCAGGAATCTCTGCAAACTGACAGAACGCCTTCTCGTGTGGGCTCATCACTCGTTGCGCTCGCTGAGAGCCGCGCACGTACCAGGCCACAAGAATGTCGGCCCAGACAGACTGTCCAGAGACAACATTCCCCCGGGAGAATGGTCTCTGCACCCTCAGACAGTCCAGTCACTGTGGCGCCTTATTCGGCAAAGCGGAAGTCGACCTTTTTGCGTCAAAAGACAACGCTCATTGCCCGAGATTCCTCTCGAAGAGCGAGGACGCGCTGGCCCAAACCTGGCTCAGCTGCCCGCTGTACGCTTTCCCTCCGATCTCACTGTTACCACAGGTAATAAAGAAGATCAGGGAAACGCGCCACTCAGTGCTCCTCATAGCCCCGCGATGGGAGAACCAAACCTGGTTCCCAGAGCTGGTGAGGCTGTCGCACGTAGCCCCATGGCCGATCCCGGTGAGGAAAGACCTTCTCTCCCAAGCCGGTGGATCAATTTGGCATCCCCATCCAGAGCACTGGTCTCTGCATGCGTGGATAATCAACGGATACCCGTTGCTTTGCCAGAGGGGGTCGTGAACCGCAGTCTAGAGCTCCTTCTACGAGAAGACTCTACGTGTCTAAATGGTCAGTATTCTCCAAATGGTGCGCTACAAAGAGCCTGGTTCCACGCACGTGTGGGGTTTCGTGGGTGCTTTCCTTTCTTCAAGAGCTGTTGGACAAGGGCAGGTCCCCTTCCACGCTCAAAGTGTACGTTGCGGCTATTGCAGCGTTCGCAGAGTCGACGCGCAGCCGTGCGATAGGAAGGAACAAGCTCATCATCCGCTTCCTTAGAGGAGCCAGGAGGATGAACCCCCCGCGGCCCCCCTCGGTTCCTATTTGGGATCTTTCTTTGGTCCTAGAGGCCCTGAAAGCGTTTCCCTTTGAACCGTTAGAATCCGTGGATCTGAAATACCTCTCGCTCAAGACCGTTTTTCTGATAGCTCTGTCTTCAGTAAAACGTGGGGGGGGGATCTGTTAGCCCCGCATGTCTCGAGTTCGGACCAAATGACTCATGAGTCAAATGAGTCATCCTCAAACCGAGACATGGTTACGTCCCCAAGGCGATTGGCACTCCCTTCACAGATCATCTCCCTATCGGCTCTGCCAGCATCCGATAGCGAGGACAGTGATAACCTCCTATGCCCCATCAGGGCGCTGAGAGTTTACATCACGCGCTCCGCCGCCTTCAGGCGTTCTGAGCAGCTCTTTGTTTCGTTTGGCGGGCGCACCAAGGGTCTCGCCGCCTCAAAACATAGCCTATCCAGATGGATAGTGGACGCTATCGCAGCAGCTTATGCGTCAAAACACCTGCAGTGCCCTATGGGCATCAGAGCCCATTCCACGAGAGGCATGGCTTCATCGTGGGCTTGGTCCAGCGGGATTTCTATCCACGACATTTGTATGGCGGCAGGCTGGGCCTCCCCCTCTACATTCGTGAGGTTTTATAACCTGGAAGTTCCCGCCTTGCAGGCTAAACTTTTATCAGTCTAAGTGATGTGTATGTTCTGCCCAGTTGTCATGTGCAGGCTACTTCACGTACTACTAGCTCTTCTGGTTGAGCTGCACTAGGGATGAGATTCTCTATACATAGACCGGCGGAGCCGCTCTGTATTTCCAAGTCATATGCTTGTGCACTTGCACTGGCCCGCGTTGCTGGCCACCTATTCTCCATACAGCTGCATAAGAGGGTGATACTCTCTATACAGTGGAGCCGCTCTATTTTTTTTCCCTATGATGTGCTTATGTACTTGGGCTGGCCCGCGCTGCTGGCCGCCTTTCTCCACATGTTTATACATAGACCGGCAGAGCCGCTCTGTATTCTTATGAAGTGCTTATTACATGTGCTGGCCCGCGTTGCTGGCCGCCTGTTCCCGCATGTTGTGTTCCCTGGGCTTCCCCGGGACTCATGCAGTGGATGCTCGGCGCGCACGGCGTTGACAAGGGGTTCCCGTAGCGTAAGCAACTTACGCAATACGAGAGAACCTCTCGTAAGAGAACGTACTTGGTTACCTAACGTAACCTCGGTTCTCTCTAGAAGAGGGAACGAGTATTGTGCAACCTGCTGTGTTCGCGCCACGAGCTTATTCGCTTCAGTCAATGAAAACCAGAGTTCAGCCTGTTGAGCCCTTCCTTATAAACGCTAAGCCGCACCCATTCTGGCGGGCTGTGACGCGTGGAGGGCGCGATGTCACGCAGGGCTCACCGGTAGGCTGCTGCAGTTGCCGCAGTATGGTCTGCTGGCTGCCGCACTGCGTTGACAATAAATACAAAATTAAGGATAATTTTTGGCTTCAGATCTCGAGAAAAGATAACTTTACCCGTAGCGTAAGCAACTTACGCAATACTCGTTCCCTCTTCTAGAGAGAACCGACGTTATGTTAGGTAACCGAGTACGTTATCATTCGTTCTGTTTGTACAGGTTCTGATGTGGTAGAGTGGCTTTATCATCACATTGAGGGCTTCCAGGATAGACGAGAGGCTCGTAAATATGCCAGTAACCTCCTGAAAGCTGGTTTTATCAGACACACAGTGAACAAGATCACCTTTTCAGAGCAGTGCTACTATGTGTTTGGAGACTTCAGCGACTGTGAAAACTGTAAGTGTGATCAATGTTCGAATGGATCATATGATGTGGCATTGGTGTTGTAGCTCTTTTGTCAGACCTGCCAACCTGTAAACATTTAATGATTGTGGTTTAAGACAACGGAAGTAGAGAAGAAGAAAAAAAGTTTTTCCCAAATGTCCTCATGATAAAATTTAATGTGCATCCATTGTAAAGCTGATATTTAAAAAAACATTTATCCCTTGGGGGAATCTTTGTCACCTTTTTCACCCCTAATAAGTTTGCTTCCAGAATATGTGATTGTATTGTTTTCTGCATCGCTGATTTGCAGTTTGTTGGGAAATGACCGCATTTAAATGGAAGTTGTGCGAAAGTGTGTGAACCAAGCATTACACTATAGAGTGACCCAGGGATGATGTCAAAACCTGGAAGCAGTAGTGTAGCCACGAGGGGGCCTGGGAGGGCCTAGGACCCTCATTTACATGTCCCACCCCCCAGATTTCAAATTTTCTGTGCACAAACATCCGAAACACGTGCCCAGAGAGCTGCCTCAGACAGTACGTGAATAATCAAGTTCTCTTTGTCTTCTTGCGTGCTTGAACGGACAGATTCACACAATTTTTTTTTCAAAATGCCTGTACAGGCAAGTATCCTTGTGAAAATAGTTGGTTATATCTTAAGTGAACGTAAATAGTTGAAAAGACAACGCGTGTGTAACAGTATGTTGGATATGTGCTGCTCTTAAAGTGGCAGCAACCTAATAAACCTACTGATGTCTTTGTCCTCAATGTTAATCTAACAACAAAAGAAAATCACTCACTGCTCTTGACTTGTCGAACCCTGCTGGAGCAGCTCTAAATATTCACTGTGCTGTTAAATAAAAGATAAAATATGATAGAGCATTTATTATTTAATTTATTATTATTATTTATTTTATTATTTAAAAAAATTAAAAATAGAAGTATCGATACCACTTTTTCCAGAACGAGTCCAATACTAATACTATTATTTTCCACATACACACACACACACATGTGTGTGTGTGTGTGTGTGTCTTTGATTTTATAGTTATTTTAGAGTAAACAATATTTTATAAAATATATATTTTATATAAAAGAAAAAATGTTTAGTACAGTACATTTGATTTACAGTAAGAAACACCATGGCAGCTTTCAATTTAAATGTATGCCAGAAGTGTTTTTCTGTTAAGAATTAAAAATAAGTATAATATAATAAATATTAGTAGCCTATTATAAATCAAATATAAGTAACATATAATTAGAATAAATGTAAGTATAATAAAAATATAAATATTCGGTAACACTTTATTTTAGTGTCATTGTTACATACGTTACATGTACTTACCATAAAAGTAAATTACGCATAATTACATGCAACTAACCCTCAACCAAATCCTAATCCTACCCTAATGAAATCCTACCCTATTGTAAATACATTTTGTCAATTAATATTACTCAGTACTTAAATGTATAATTACACTGTAACAATGACACCTTAAAATAAAGTGTAACCAAATGTTCTTTAAAAATAAGTTGAGATAATGCAAATTGATGACTTTAACAAATGCATAGACAATCGATTAACAGCCTCAGATAGTTACAGTAGATCTGTCTTTAACAGTTTATACATTTTCGTAAAAAATGTATTTCTTTATGGAGAAAATGAAGTACTATGAAAATAGTTACGATTTATTTATTTTTTTCACTTGATTTAGTCTAGTTAGTTTTGTATCAAATACAATGTGATTTTCGTTGATCGAAATCTGGCAGCAACAGCACATTTCTCCACTTGGGCAAGTGATCAGCGGACAGCTTTCCCTGCGCATGAAATCCCGCATATGCCAAGCAAACCAATGAGAAAGCGGGAGAAGGATGACGATACATAATAACAGAGCATAGGCGCCAAAGCTGCTGTGGATCCGCTTACCCGAAACACTCCGTAAATGGCAATTTTGAAGAAAATTTCCATCATTTGGCAAATAAATAAATGATGGAGAGTTACATACATACTGGCAACATTTTATCTTGTAAGCTTTATGGTGCACCGCAAACAAATTAATTTATAGTAATTTATAGTGTTAATGTTAATTAGCAAGTCCACGAATGGTAAGTAATGAAAATGATTTAAATATTGTGGCCCTGTGATTTTAAAAATCTAGCTACGACACTGCCTTGAAGACTAATTTGTCACTGGCTCCCTTGAGATTTTCTCATGGGGTTTTATAATGTTTTTTTTTATTATTTTTTTTTATTAAAAAATAAAGTAAAATACTTTGTTTTAGATGACACCACTTACTACTCCTAATGTGTGACCACTAACATGGATGGGTTAAATGCAGAGGACAAATTACAAGTATGGGTTGCCATACTTAGCCTTCACGTCACTTCACTTCACTAATTTGGAAAACCCCATTATAAAACCCCATAAGAATTTGTCTTCTGAATTTTGATGTCATCCCTGTGGCACTCAAATTATTTTCCCATGGTAGGCTGGTCTGTCTTATGTTAATAGATTTTTCCTCTGTTTCTCTCTGTCCTTCTCTGCCTTTCCCCACAGATATGGCAAATCTCTCGCTAAATGACAATGATGGTTCCAGTGGAGCTTCAGACCAGGACACACTGGCACCCTTGCCTTTGCCAGGGGCCACACCCTGGCCCCTGATGCACACTTTCCCTTATCAATACCCACAAACTTACCCCAGCCAACCCCCTCCATACCATGAGCTCTCTAGCTATTGCTATGCACCAGGAAGTGCTGGCAGTCAACACAGTGAAGGTGAGAGAGAGCAAAGGATTAACTTCATTCACTTGAATATCTAGAATTAATACGTTATTATTATAATCTTGTATATTATATTGTGATGACGGGTCTAAAATGACATCATCATTACTGCGATTATGGCAGTATGTGAAGTCTTTACAAACTGTTTATGGACTTATGTTTCTTTACATTTGTTATTTATGGTTTTGTGTTTCTGTTGACTATGGTGCAGTCTATTAGGTTTATGATACAATTGTTTAATCTGGTTTATTATTCTATAACGTTCAATTATAATAAGTTTAAGATATGCTGTTTGAGTTGATTGCAGATAAGTGCACATATCAGCGGTCATCACAACGTGTCATGTCTACTGTAGTTTTCCTTTGATGTATTTTTCCCATTAACCACACAGAGACAAGTGGTAGTTATGCATTTTGTTATTTATTATTTCAAATCTGCATTTATTCCCACATTGCAAACAGTTGCCCCACATGCTGTCTACTCACCATATCCTGTTCCTGTGACTTCTTAAAGGAGCGGGCGGGACCACAGCTTCCCTTTTTCTTGTGTTGGGTTAAACCATTTCTAATAGTTTTTTTTTGTTTTTTTTATTGAATATGTATCAGATAACAATCAGATATTAAGGACAGAACAAATAGAACTTCTACAGGAATTAAATTATATCAAGTATACGTAAAGCTTCACATATAAAAATAAATAAATACAAAATACAAAAAAATACAAAAAAATAAAAATATAGCTGCGAGCAGCGATTACGGGCCCAAACCGGTGGCACCGCCACCCCGGTGCCTTTAGTTACCTAAAGGCACCGGGGTGGCGGTCCCGCCAGCTTTGGCCCTTCATCGCTGCTCGCAGCTATATTTATATATATATATATATATACACATATACATATATATATATATATATATACAAAATATTCCACAACAAATCCTTGTCCCCAAATGTAACCCCAAATGTAACGATATTCAGAACGGAACAAGAATAAAAAATAACTACAAACAAGCCAAAACGAAATAAAAAAATAAAAATACATTTAAGCTATCCATGACATGATTTATCTAGTTTTTGGACTGAAACATTCTGGTTGTTTTTAAACTCAAGCATAATTCTTAAATTGAAAACAAACAAACAAAAAAAAAAAGAATAAAATGGTTATAGTTCTGATATTTGCATAATTTTATATAGAAATAAATGGTGTATAATTGCATTTTTAGAAGATATGAGGCTTTTAGTGTGTCCTTTTTTGACATTACTTTAATCCCTCACTATAGCAAAACCGTTTGAGATTTTATTTTTAAAAATAATCAGTTAACAACATAGGCCTGCTGACTATAAAAATTACAAATATGGAGGTTTTATATATTTTATAACATATGATACAGTGAAGCAACCTCACTTGACGAGTGTCATTTCCTGAATACAATCACAGTTAAAACTGTGACATTGATTTCATACAACAGGTTAATAAACAGTTCCAGTTAAGTCACTTACATTTTAGATGCAATATTGACTGTTTTTGTTCTGTTTCAGCAGCGAAAATAGTTAAACAAAGATCACTGCAGAACCATCACGCATCACGTGTTTTCTCATAACTGAACGATTCATAATTTTTAACGAATCGGTTGACTCAAAGATTGAATGATCAATAAACATCTGTCTTAATCATGATCGACTCATTCGAACGAATCGTTTGACCGAATGAATCAATGACTCGCTGATTAAGATGGATGCCTGGCGACACCTAATGGCGGTTTAGTGTTGTTTAAAAGCATCATTCTTTCCAACGTGTGTGTGCAACATTATCAATGTCAGTGTGGACGTCTGTATTTTTCTTTCACTTTTATATTAGCGATTTAAAAGCACCCGCTCGTGTCACACGTCGATTAACCGGTGGGAAAATATCCTCAGACACATACCTAATAAATGTATATTTAAATACAATATTGGCTTACCTGGTAAAAAGTTGTATATACTATTTTGATGTCCTTTTGGACACAAGAGGGCAGTATAGCCCTATGTTTGCTTTTTTGTTTAACCAAATAGCACTAAATAGCCTGTTTTTAACTTTTTCATTCTTCTTGAATTGCAAAAACAGAATAAAATGGGTTTAGTTCTGATATTTGTATAATTTCATATAGAAATAAATGGTGTATAATTACATTTTTAGAAGATATGAGGCTTTTAGTGTTTCCATTTTGGACATTACTTTAATCCCTCGCCATAGCAAAACCGTTTGAGATATGTTTTATCCATTCACAATTTAACATCTTTAATGTATTTTCATCATGTTGAAAAAGTTTGGCGGGAATAAAATAAACCACTTAAGAGGAGTGGGTAAAAATTCAGAGGCTGATTTTGCAAAGAAATCCACATTCAAACCAAAATATCTGACTTCCTGTTGGTCAGAGCTAATGACTGTAAATTAGAAAGTTGTCCGGCTCGATGAGACCATTATACGTACTGATTTTTGTAACTGTTGGTAAAACTAACCCCCCCCACTTTTGTCAAAAGCATTTTGAAAGTGACACACTTCCTGCTGCCAGCTGGTGGCGCTATAACTTTGACTCACAATAGTTACATCCATCTGATCGGCCTCTTACCACGAACACACTGCTGAAGTTTCATCAAGTTCAGTTAATGTATGCTGAAGTTATAACACACTTCCTGTTTCATTTTTTCGCCATAAATTCGTTTCCTCGCCACGGCCAAACCGTTCGAGATATTCAAAATCCGTCCGCAATTTAGCATCCTCAATGTCTTGACTTCATGCTGACCGAGTTTGGAGGCGAATGGATGAATTCCCTAGGAGGAGTACATTAAATTCCACAGCATGTGTTTCCAAACAACGCTAAATAGCCGACTTCCTGTTGGGCTAGCGTAAAACTTAGAGCACGAAAGTTGTTTGGCCCGAGGAGATCTATGTGTGTACCGAGTTTCATATTATTACATGCAAGTGTGTTTGATTTATGGACACGTGTTCGGATCCCGTTCCAGGGGGCGCTGTCGAGCCCCCCTGCCACGCCCGGGTACCAGCTTCAGCCCGGCCCTGATGGCCGTTGGTTCTGACCTGTGTGCAAAGTTTCAAGAGTTTTCGAGCACGTTAAGGGCCCCAAAAGCCCCTGAAACCTTGAAAAACAAAAAAGCAAATCTCACCCAACAGACAAATCCCTCCCACCCCTCTCACACACATAGACAGAGAGAGAGAGAGAGAAAATTCTCCCAAAAAATCACATTCAAACCAAAATATCTGACTTCCTCTTGGTCTGAGATAATGACTGTAAATTAGAAAGTTGTCCGGCTTGATGAGAACAATATACGTACCAAGTTTTGTGATTCTAGGAAAAACTAAGCCCCCATTTTTGACTAAAGGTGGCGCTACTGAGCCATTCCACCACGCCCGTTTCTGAAACTTTGCACATGTCTACTGGCTAATAAATGTGATGTGTCTGTCGAGTTTCATGCAATTTCAAGTATGTTACGAGTCTCAAAAGCATCAAAAAAGAATATTAAAGTTTGATGTGTTGCCACGGCAACAGTATCTAAGATATCAATAATCCTTTCACAGGTCTACATCTGCCGTGTGTCTACATTGTACACATAAAGTTTGAAGCAAATCGGGTAAAAATAAGACAGTGATTTCAAAGCATTTTCAAAGTGATGTACTTCCTGCAGCCTGTTGGTGGCGCTATAACTTTGACTCATAATAGTCACATCTGTGCGATCGGCCTCTTACAACGAACACACTGCTGAAGTTTCATCAAGATCAGTTAATGTATGCAGAAGTTATAACACACTTCCTGTTTCATTTTTTCGCCATAAATTTGTTTCCTCGCCACGGCCAAACCGTTCGATATATCAAAAATCCGTCCGCAATTTAGCATCCTCATTGCCTTGACTTCATGCACACCGAGTTTGGAGGCGAATCGATGAATTCCCTAGGAGGAGTACATCAAATTCCACAGCATGTGTTTCCAAACAACCCTAAATAGCTGACTTCCTGTTTGGCTGGCGTAAAAAGTAAAATGCGTACTGATTTTTGTAACTGTGGGTAAAGGTAACCCCCCCACTTTTGTCAAAAGCATTTTGAAATTGACACACTTCCTGCTACCAGTTGGTGGGGCTATAACTTTGACTCACAATAGTCACATCCTTGTGTTCGGCCTCTTACAACGAATACACTGCTGAAGTTTCATCAAGATCAGATAATGTATGCTGAAGATATAATACACTTCCTGTGTCCCTTATTCGCCATAAATTTGTTTCCTCGCCACGGCCAAACCGTTCGAGATATCAAAAATCCGTCCGCAATTTATCATCCTCAATGTCTTGACTTCATGCTGACCGAGTTTGGAGGTGATTAGATGAATTCTCTAGGAGGAATACATCAAATTCCACAGCATGCGTTTCCAAACAACCCATAATAGCCGACTTCCTGTTGGGCAGAGCTAATAACTTAGAGTGCGGAAGTTGTTCGGCCCGATGAGATCTATATGTGTACCGAGTTTCATATTAATTCATGCAAGCGTGTTTGATATATGGACCAACTTTTCAGACCGTGTCCAAGGGGGCGCTGTTGAGCCCCCCTGCCACGCCCGGGTACCAGCTTCAGCCCGGCCCTGATGACCGTGGGTTTTGACCTGTGTGAAAAGTTTCAAGAGTTTTTAAGCAAGTTAAGGGCCCCAAAAGCCCCTGAAACCTTGAAAAACAAAGATTAAATGGAATAGACAACCCCCCCCCCCCCACACACACACACACACAGAGAGAGAGAGAAAATTCTCCAGAAAATCCACATTCAAACCAAAATATCTGACTTCCTGTTGGTCTGAGGTTATGACTGTAAATTAGAAAGTTGTCCAGCTTGATGAGAACAATACACCTACCAAGTTTTGTGATTCTAGGAAAAACTAAGCCCCCATTTTTGACTAAAGGTGGCGCTACTGAGCCATTCCACCACGCCCATTTCTGAAACTTTGCACGTCTACTGGATAATAAATGTGATGTGTCTGTCGAGTTTCATGCATTTTCAAGCATGTGAAGAGTCTCAAAAGCATCCGAAAAGAATATTAAAGTTTGATGCGTTGCCACGGCAACAGTATCTAAGATATCAAGAATCCTTTCACAGGTCTACATCTGCCGTGTATCTACATTATACACAAAGTTTTAAGCAAATCGGGTAAAAATAAGAGTGATTTCAAAGCATTTTGAAAGTGACAAACTTCCTGCTGCCAGTTGGTGGCGCTATAACTTTGACTCATAATAGTCACATCCATGTGATCGGCCTCTTACAACGAACACACTGCGGAAGTTTAATCAAGATCAGTTAATGTATGCAGAAGTTATAACACACTTCCTGTGTCCCATTATTCGCCATAAATTCATTTCCTCGTCACGACCAAACCGTTCGAGATATCAAAAATCCGTCCGCAATTTAGCATCCTCAATGTCTTGACTTCATGCACACCGAGTTTGA